>NC_058082.1:254460945-255060945 GCF_014858855.1 Bufo gargarizans | reverse complement strand
TCCAGACGCGTCTCGGCTCTCGGTCGCGTTCAGGGCCCGGCGATCTTCGGTCGCTCGGTCACGCCAGGTCATGTTCACCATTACCTGACACGCTCAGGCCGCTCGGTTTTTCGTATTTTTTCTTTCAGGTTGTCCTTCCATCGCCTGGTATCGTTCCAGCGTTTTCTTACGTTTTTGGCCTGCCACCTTCAAGGTTCCTTTCTTCCGTTTCATCACCACGTAAGTTTCGTCTTACCAGCACATGTTGGGGTACCTCTCCCCGCAGGTACCAGATAAAAAATTGTTTTTTCCTCACTTACCAATCTCAGATTCGCAGGTAATCTCCGGACATCGCCCCCGCGTTCTTTGTGCCAGAAAACATCAGGCGGGATATCCTGGCTGGAAAGGACATAAATTTGGCCGCCATTCTAATCTCCACCCATGACACGGTCGAGAACCGGACAATCGCCTGTGGTGATGTGTCAGTGGTGCTGAGGTCCAAGGATGTCCGCCTCAACAAGAAGCTGTCCATCCCCGAATTCTTGCTGACCTTCAGCCTGTACCGGGACATAGTCTGCTCCATTCATCCCCAACGCAGGGCAGAGTTAGACACCTACATGTACAAGGTCACCGAGCTGGGTTACAGATACGGCGGCACCGCCTTCTACGAGTATCACCGGTCCTTCTCTGCCAAAGCTGCAGCGGCTTTCCTCCAGCACCAGCATGTTACCAACTGGGCGGTGTTGGATATGGAGATCTTTTGCAGGCACTTCGCCGGGCAAAAATCCCCTGCCTGTGCCAGCTGCCAATCGGTCCTCCATTCATCTGATTGGTGCCCCCATGTCTCCAACCCATCCTCGGCCAGGCCCACATTCAGCTCAGGGGCGCAGAGACCCAACCCCACCATGGACAAACTCGGTCGTCCCATCTCTTTCCTGGGAAAAAATCAGATCTGCAACAACTTCAACCTGGGTTTTTGCAGCTATGATAAATGCAAGGCTTTGCACGTCTGCACCATCTGTTTCAGGGCCCATCCCCAGTCCTCCTGTTCTCAACGCACGTCAAAGCGCTCCTGACTAGGCGGGGTCAACGTTGACCTATTACTTTCCCTCCTCCAACAACATCACGATCCCAGTTTTGTCCGATTTCTCACACAGGGTTTCTCGGAGGGTTTTCATACCGGGCTAGTCACCCTTCCGCAGATCAGTCATGAGTGCCCCAACCTCCTCTCCTCGCTGGCGGATCCCGGGGCGGTGGACGCTCTATTGGAGGCAGAGTTGCGGAAAGGGTTCATGATCGGTCCTTTTGCGGAATCCCCGTTCCCCCTGTACCGGGTCAGCCCCATAGGTCTGGTGACAAAAAAATCATCCAATAAAAAAAGATTAATCTATGACCTGTCTGCTCCTCATGCATCCAGCATCCCCAGCCTAAATTCTCTGGTTCCCTCGGACGAGTTCTCTATGCAGTACTCGTCCCTGGACGAGGCCGTGGAACTCATTCTACAGGTCGGGGCAGGAGCGTGGCTGTCAAAAGCAGACATCGCGGATGCCTTCAAGTTACTGCCTATCCTGCCTCACCTGTGGAAGTTCTACGGCATCAAATGGAGGGCAAAGTATTATTTTGCCACCCGCTTGACGTTCGGGTCAAAGAGCAGTCCCTGGCTCTTTGATCAGTTCGCCCAAGCGCTCCATTGGCTCTTGGTCAACCATGCCCACTGCCCGAGGGTCATCCATTATCTGGATGACTTCCTGCTCATCGAGCAGGCCGCACACGCCCCGGACAGGTTGGACAGCCTCCTCAGCCTGTTCAGCCGCCTGAACGTTCCAGTGGCTCCAGCTAAGGTCGAGGGCCCCGCCAGGGTGATCACCTTCCTGGGCATCACCCTGGACACCATCAAGATGGAGGCCAGCCTCCCCCTGGACAAACTCAATAAGTTAAAGGACTCTGTGGCCAGGCTCGTGGGCACCCGCACGGTGTCAAAGTTGGAACTCCAGTCTCTTTTGGGGTCCTTCAATTTTGCCGCCAGGATCATGCCCCAAGGCAGGTCTTTCACCGCCGGCTTGCTCAGACTCCTCCCAGCAGCCTCAGATCAACATGCCCTCATCCACCTCGGGCGTGATGCGCTGGCGGATCTGGCCATGTGGTCTCTGTTTTTGTCCAGCTGGAATGGCATCTCTCTCTTCATTCCTCAGTGGGACGAGGCCTCCCCCCTGGTGTTCTCCGATGCTGCGGCTTCCCTCGGTTTCGGGGCCATCTGCGGGGATCAATGGTTTGCGGGTCCCTGGCCCGCGCAGGTCTCCTCAGACCAAGAGGCTGCCAGGTCCTCCCCCCTGCTCGAGGTTTATCCCATCGTCGCAGCCGCTCTGGTCTGGGGGCAGTCATGGAGCAACAGGCCAGTGTGCTTTATGACTGACAACCAGGCGGTGGTCGACATCCTCGCCAGGGGCAGGTCCAGCTCCCCCAAGGTCATGCGTCTGGTCCGCAGGCTCACCTGGCTGTCTCTTGCAAATAACTTTCGTGTCATCTGCAGGCACATAGAGGGCAAGAAGAATACCGCGGCCGATGCTCTGTCCCGGTTAAACTTTAATTTGTTTTTTCAGGTTATGCCGGGAGCACGGAGAGTCGGGATCAACCCTCCGGGGTTCGAAGCCCTGGTCATGGACTAGAAGAATACATTTCCGCAGCCCACGGCCTCATACGCAAGTCTCTCTCGGCCAACTCCGCCCGGAACTATTTAACAGGGTGGAACACCTTCAGGCGTTTTGCCCGCCTTCACCCCAGGGGGGGCAGGGACAGAGTCTCCTTCGTCCTGGCCTTCCTGGCTTACTGCCACAGGGAACTCCATCTGTCCCACAATACCATCAGACTTTATTTAGCGGGCATCCAGCACCACCATATGATCAGTCACCCCAATCATGCCTCCTTCTTTTCCTCACAGGCGGTCAAGGCAGTTCTGAGAGGCATCCAGAAGCTCTCTTCCCCTTCCATACCCACCCGACAACCAGTCACAGGGGAATTATTCCAAAAAATGTCTGCCGCCCTAGATGGTAATCCCTTTGGCCCTTTCAGAAGCTTGATCCTTAAAGCCGCTCTCTACCTCAGCTTCTATGGGTTTCTCAGGCCGGGGGAATTCTGCTGCACCTCAGCCCGGAATCCAGGACCGGTCATCAGCCAGCTCCACCATAGTTCAGACCACTTCACTTTCTCTCTACCTTCCTCCAAAACCTCCCAGGTCGGTCCACCGATACAGATCGAATACTTTAATTCGTGCAATCTTTGGTGCCCAGTGTCCGTGTTCAGTCAGCTGCTCTCCTCTCTCCATGACAGAACTCCCGATAGCCCCCTACTGCCATTTCCCGTGCTGTCACTGACATCCGCGCAGTTCATCAGGCATATGCGTTCCATAGCTTCGGGTCTGGGGTTCCACGCTGCTTCCATTTCCGGACACTCCTTCCGTATCGGGGCCGCATCGGCAGCCTCCAAACACGGTGTCCCCGCTCACGTCATACGGAAGATGGGACGATGGCAATCTTCCTGCTTTTCCCGCTACATCCCTCATCCACGGGTCGAAATTGCCAAAGCCTTTTCCAGTCTGGTTCTGTAAAACTCCCAACTTTAAACCACCTAAAAATCCTTGTTTTGCCCCCTTTTTTGGCTACCCGCGTCACGTGGCTAAAGGCACACCACTAGCCAAGTCCACACCACCAGTCTAGTCAGGTCCCACCGTGTCCGTTCACACCCTCTTCCTACACTCCCCCGGAGCCTTGACCACAAGTATAGCAGGCTGGATTCCCAGCCTGCATTTGTGGGAGGGGCGTAGGGTATTTAGCCGGCTCACGCCCTCCCTCTGGTGTCGGCATCGTGCAGTGCCCCACCCGACCCTCCCTCTCTTTCAGCTTCATTCAGCTCAGACTCCCTGGGTTAGCCCCCTTTTTTGGCTACCCGCGTCACGTGGCTAAAGGCACACCACTAGCCAAGTCCACACCACCAGCCTAGTCAGGTCCCACCGTGTCCGTTCACACCCTCTTCCCACACTCCCCCGGAGCCTTGACCACAAATGTAGTATCTAGCACAAAATGGGTGTTTTTAAAAAAAAACAGAATATAACAGCAGTATTTAACGCTTGTATTGGACTGTCAGAAATGCAGAAAAGGCCACAAATGTAGTATCTAGCACAAAATGGGTGTTTTTAAAAAAAAAAACTGAATATAATAGCAGTATTTAACGCTTGTATTGGACTATCGGAAATGCAGCAAAGGCTGCAAATGTAGAATCTAGCACAAAATGGGTGTTTTTTTTAAAACCACAATATAACAGCAGTATTTAACGCTTGTATTGATCTGTCAGAAGTGCAGCAAAGGTACTTTATGGAAAAAAAATATATGATTTTTTCACCCACAATTAAACAGATGGATTTAACAGATTTTCTTTCACTATCTCAAAAGCAGTGCAGGGCGCAAATGTACTTTTTAGCCAAAAAATTATAATTTGTCCCCACAGAATCTAACAGATGGATTTACTTGTATTGTACTTTACAGATTTTTTTTTTTAATATGTCACCCACTGGGTCCCTGAACTCACAGACGGATTACCTATATTATTTTCCCTTCCCCTGGCACATATGCAGTGAAGGTGCACTTAAAAAATGTGTATATGTTGCTCACTGAACTAAAAGAACAGGATTAAATTATTGTCCCTGGCACATATGCAGTGCTGGTGCACTGATCTTGCACAAAATTGCCACCGACGCCCACCTAACTAAAAGACGGATACAATTTATTTTTCTGTGTCACTGGGCTCAGGGCAGGGTACAAAATGTTGCATTGCACTCAGAAAAAAAAAATCTCTGTAGATCACAAAGTTAACAACAAGTTTTGATATCAGATTCTTTCCTATTCTCTCCCTCACAGCAGCAGCTTCCTATCCCTACACTAGTAAGAGCAGCGTGACGTGCGGCACTACGTGACTCCAGCTTATATAGAAGCTGGGTCACATGCTGCACTGGCCAATCACAGCCATGCCAATAGTAGGCATGGCTGTGATGGCTTCTAAGGGCACACGAGTTAAACGCTTCTTGATTGGCTGCCCTGCAGCCTTTCAAAAAGTGGCATTAAATCGCCAAACACCGAACTCAAACCCGAACTTTTCCACCGTATAGTACATGGCCAGCTCTTTCTAACAAGGCTAAAACCAGCCCTATAGCTCACATAGATTCAGGGATCTCCTCATTCATTATTCCAATTGTTCGGCTAGATTTATTTTAGGTTGGCATCTCAGGGTGTGTGTCCTTTCACATAGTGTGCATACATGGCTTTGCCATATGCCTGAGAACTTGAGAATGTTTTTTTTTTTTATATTAGCTGTTGGTATATTTACATTTATAAAATGGCATAAAATGGTACAATCTGGAACCATTGTATTGGATACTTTACTACCGTCGAACATTTTTAGAATCTTTTCAACGTACAGTAATATACATGGGAGTGTTTCAAGACAAGCTTATCTAACAGATTCTATCCAAAACATAAAACAGCCAGTAAATTAGGAGTTACAGCAATTGCAAAAGGTTGTTAATAATGTTTCATTCCTTCTATGGTTTCTTTTTCTAGAGATGCTGACATATGTCACCTATAGATAGTCATTTTCTCAGCAACTGACCACAAGTTGGCAAGTTATTAGCAATAAGTGCTGAGAATGTGACAGTCTGTATCAGCTAGTAAGAAGGTCATTTAACAGTTATAGTCGCTGACATGGTGGATCACTTTTCCTGCAGCTACAGCAGAATAGAAACATGGCAATATACTCTGAGAGGAAAAATACAATACTCAAAGAGTTTGCCTTTTGCTCGATTTACTAATATATAGGTATTTTTGGGTGTTTATGCTTTTTTTTTTAAAGTAAATTAAGTATATGTCATAAGTAGAGTGGAGCAAAGAATTAAAAAAATTTATTTGACAACTTCATCGAAGGTCGCCAATAAATTTTATTTGTTCCGAAATAATTTGTTACAGTATATGCTGTGAAGATACGAGATGTGCAGCACCTGAAACCACGAATACTGGAAGCCTGTGCTAGCATTTCTTGTTGCTATCAGTGTGTGAAGAGTGGGAGAAGAGGGTTGCATTGACAATCCAACACAATGGGCAGCACATTGAACACATTTTATAAGTGGTCAGAAACTTGTAAATAACTCATGAAAGAATAAAGTTACGTTAAAACCAAGCACACCATTGTTTTTCTTGTAAAATTCCCAATAAGTTTGATGTGTCACATGACCCTCTTCCTATTGAAAAAACAAAAGTTGGATTCAAAATAGCTGACTTCAAAATGGCCGCCATGGTCACCACCCATCTTGAAAAGTTTCCCCCCTCACATATACTAATGTGCCACAAACAGGAAGTTAATATCACCAACCATTCCCATTTTATTAAGGTGTATCCATATAAATGGCCCACGCTGTACTTTCTATATAGTGCATTTGTGTAGTGCAGCATTGGTTTGCGGTTTTGCTGCGTTACATCAGCAATAGATAGTTACAAACGCCATCGGGACAAATAATTTCTACTGGTGTGATATACCAGTTGCCCCCCCAAAAAAACTGATTGAAGCAGGGGTGTTATATACCAATAATATACTTTCTATATAGTGCAGTTGGGTAGTGCAGTATTTGTTTGCGGTTTTTCTGCTTTACCTCAGCTACAGATAGGAATAAACAACATTAGAACAAATAATTTCTACTAGTGTGATATACCAGTTGCCCCCCCAAAAAAACTGATTGAAGCAGGGGTGTTATATACCAATAATATACTTTCTATAAAGTGCATTTTAGGTAGTGCAGCATTTTTTGCAGTTTAGCTGCGTTACCTCAGCTACACAGAGTGACAAACGCCATTGGAGCAAATAATTTCTACTAGTGTGATATACCAGTTGCCCCCCCAAAAAACTGATTGAAGCAGGGGTGTTATATACTAATTATATACTTTCTATATAGTGCATTTGGGTAGTGCAGCATTGGTTTGCGGTTTTGCTGCGTTACCTCAGCTACAGATAGGGATAAACGCCATTGGAACAATTAATTTCTACTGGAGTGAAATACCAGTTGCCCCCCCCCCCCAAAAAAAAAACTGATTGAAGCAGGGGTGTTATATACCAATTATATACTTTCTATATAGTGCAGTTGGGAAGTGCAGCATTTGTTTGCGGTTTAGCTGCATTAGCTCAGCTACAGATAGTGACAAATGACATTGGAACAAATAATTTCTACTGATGTGATATACTAGTTGCCCCCCCAAAAAAAGTGATTGAAGCAGGGATGTGATATACCTTCTTCCACAAATACTGCTCTTCTATAGGGACATTTGTCACAGGGTCATTTTGAAAATGACAGGCAGAGGAAGAGCCAGGCCATTCCGCAGGGATGGTAAGGGTCGGGCAGGTGCAACAGGCCGAAGCCTAAGTGGGAAGTTGCAGAAGGTGCATGCGATTACGTCAAAGGACGCACCAGACTTGGTTGAGTTGCTCACTCAGCCTTCTGCTTCTGCACCCTCCTCATCCTCTCTATCTGCACCCTCTTTACTCTCTGCTGTGTGCACCCCCAAAGACACAACTACCACCACCACCACATCCCCTCTGCTCGAGTCAGAGGAATTAATTTCCCATCCATTACAAGACATACCGATGCGCAGCCATTCTTGGCATTGGATCAGGAAGAGGAGGTAGCAATGGTCGCCACCCAGCAGTCTGACGACAGTACCCAGATCAGCCAAAGAAGGGTGGTCACCAATGTTGCTGCCTACTTCAACATCTCTAATGTCAATGGTGGTAAAGGGGACAATGATGATGTGTCTATGGACATCACGTGGGTGACCACAAGAGAGGAATAGGAGGGGAATTCAGAGGGAGAGACGGAGCAGCAGATAGGGAGGAGAAGGAGGAAAGGCAGGCAGAACTTCCAGTGCACAGGAGGCAAAAAACAGACTGCTAATGTATCTGGAACGAGCCATTCACCATGCACGGTCACATCTGGCGCTCCCAGGACGCCGTCACATGGCTCCGCAGTGTGTTTTTTTTTAACGTGTCTTCTGCTGACAATAATGTTGCCATTTGCAGCCTGTGCTGTCAATGCATAAGTCGCGGTAAGCCCAAAACTCAACTAGGGACGACTGCCTTAAAAAGGCACCTGGCCTCCCATCATCGAGCCCGGTGGGGGCAACACCGTCAGAACTGACAAAGACACACTCCTGGTGCTCCATGTCCTGCCTCTTCTCCTTACCCTTCTCCTTTCTCCCCTAATTTGTCCGCCACTCCATCGTCGCGTTCACCTGGCAAAAGGCAGGCTTCCGTGGCCCAAATGTTTGAGTGAAAAAAGATGATGACGCTGGATAACCCTCTTGCCCAATGGCTGACCGCCGGCTTGTTGGAACTGATAGCCCGCCAACTACTGCCATATAAATTGGTGGACTCGGAGGCCTTTACAAAATTTGTGGCCATTGGCACACCGCAATGGAAGGTACCCAGAAGGAAATATTTCTCCCAGAAGGGCATCCCGGATTCCTTGAGCTATATGGCCACGTTCAGCGGCAAGTAAATGCATCTCTGGCACACAGTGTCGGTGCCAAAATACATCTGACCACAGACACGTGGTCTAGCAAACACGGGCAGGGAAGGTACATAACTTTTACTGCCCACTGGGTGAACCTTCTGATGGCCGTCAAGCATGCCACCTGTGGCACCCGTCTGTATTTGGTGTTACTGCCACGGATTGCATGCAGGCCTGCCTCTTCTTCTCCTCCTCCTACTCCATCCTCCGTCTCCTCGTCGGCTGACTCTTTTCCACCGCTACCGCCTTTTCCGCTGCGCCCCCCAAGCTCCCCAGAATCTATTCGATGTGCCAGGTCAGACGTTGCCATGCCGTGCTGTGGCTGTTGTGCCTGGAAGCCAAGAGCCACACTGGTTCTGCACTCCTTTCAGCTTTGGCTTTCACAGACTGATCAGTGGCTAACGCCGCTCAATTTGACAGTTTTTAAAGTCGTGCGACAACGGTGCCAATCTGCTGAGCATGCTGAAACAGGGCAAACTAACACACATGCCGTGCATGGCATACGTCCTGAACTTAGTCGTGCAGCGATTCATTGCCAAATACCCCGGGGTCCAGGACGTCTTTTGGCAGGCCAGGAAAATCTCTGGCCATTTTAGAAGATCTTACACGGCCATGGCTCGCCTTGCTGACATTCAGCGGCGACACCACCTGCCCTTCAGACGTCTGATTTGTGACTGCCCGACGCAATGGAACTCCACCTTGTATATGCTTGATAGGCTGCTCCAGCAGAAATGTGCAGTTAACGACTACCTGCATGAACTCTGCGGCAGGACAGGTTCTGGGGAGCTTAGTTTTTGTTCACCGTGCCAGTGGCTGCTCATGTGTGACGCATGCAGACTTCTGCGGCCATTTGATGAGATCACCAAACTGGTCAGTCACAGCCAGGGCGCCATCAGTGACATCATACTTTACGCCTTCTTTCTGGAGCGTGCATTGCATCAAGTCATTGATCAACCCGTCAAGGAGCAGGAGCAGGAAGATGAGGAAGTTGCAATGCTGGATGAATTCCCAGGAGGGGGCTACTCCATCTGAGACAAGTCAACACTGAGACTGAGGACGACATTATTCTGGATGATGAGCGGGAGCAAAGCCACTCCACCGCTTTCAGTTTGGTGCAAATGGGGGTCTTCATGCTCCAGTGTTTGAAGAGAGACCCCCGTATAAAAAGCATAAAGGTCAAGGACCTATACTGGGTGGTAATGTACTTAGACCCCCAGTACAAACACAAAATGGCGGACATCATAGAGGGCTGTCAGAATGCAGCACTTCCAGGCTTTGCTTCGAGAAATGCTGCATTCTGCTTTTGCGGGCACTGGCAGAGGAATTTCCACTCACAGAAAAACAGTTGCGGGTACCAATCCAACGCATGCAAGAAGAGGGCGGTTTGAATATATGCTGGTCACTTTGGATATGAGATCATTCTTGCAACCAACCCATCGACAGTGTCATGGTCTTACCTCCTTGCGGTTCTCCTTCGTTTGACATGTGCTGGCGGCCATCTTGGTTTCTGGGTTTCTTGTAGCCTCCCACCCTGCGGCTCCTCCTTCCCACTGGGAGGAGCTGGATGCCTAGCTCATATATATAGGAGGTCTGTGGCTTCAGTTCCCTGCTTGGTCCTCCTGTGCTCACATGCTTCTAAGACTGCTGCTGCTTCTGGTTCCTGATCCTGGCTTCGTCTGACTACCCTGCTGATTCCTGATCCTGGCTTCGTCTGACTACCCTGTTGGTTCCTGATCCTGGCTTCATCTGACTACCCTTCTGGTTCCTGATCTCTGGTTTCGCAAGACCCTGCTTCGGTTTAGCCATCCGTTTGGACTTTTGCCTTACAGCTTTATGTTCAATAAAGCCTTCTTATTTCCACTCATCTCTTGTTGTACGTCTGGTTCATGGTTCCATGACAGACAGCGGCCCTCCGGATCCAGCCTCACGGAACGCCTAGACCGACAGGTCTCCGACTACATTGGGTTAACGGCCGATGTGGACGCTCTGAGAAGCGAGGAACCCCTTGACTACTAGGTGTGCAGGCTTGACCTGTGGCCAGAGCTGGCACAATTTGCCATGGAACTGTTGGCTTGCCCCTCGTCCAGTGTCCTGTCTGAAAGGACATTCAGCGCACCAGGGGGGATCGCAACCGAATAGCGTACTCGCCCAGCTCACGACAGTGTGGACTACCTCACATTTCAAAAAATTCATGAGGCATGGATCTCGGAGGAATTCAACACCTGAGACGACCACGTTTAATTGAATTTCCTCATGCCAGCCCACAAATATCCGCCACCACCCAGAACAAATATTGGTCCCTGTCTTAGGTAAATACAGCGGCATAAATGGCCTTTTCTGTCCGTTAAGTGCCTAATGTTTTGGGCCTCGGAGGAATTCAACACCTGTGACAACCACGTGTTTCAACTATTATCATTAGAGTTTTTTTCAAGAGGGGGGATTTTGTTAGCCTTGTTTTTAATCCAATTTTATATTTTTAGTTCTTGCTGGACCATGTGATTGGAGCATGTGATCTGACGTCACCACAGGTCATTTAGCCCACAGCTAGTAAAGAAGGGACCGGGAACTACGCGATCAAGAGGATAAGGTGAGTTAACTTTTTTATTTTTTTAACCCCTCCAGTACTATTATACTATGCATTCTGTATTCAGAATGCTATTATTTTCCCTTATAACCATGTTATAAGGGAAAATAATACAATCTTCAGAACATCAATCCCAAGCCCGAACTTCTGTGAAGAACCAAACATGCGCGATTTTTCTCACGCGAGTGCAAAACGCATTACAATGTTTTGCACTTGCGCGGAAAAATCGCGCATTTTCCCGCAACGCACCCGCCTCTTATCCGGGCAAAAATACTGACGCCCGTGTGAAAGAGGCCTAATACACACATGTAAAAATAGCCTTAGACTACTTTCACACTTGCATTGTTGTTTGGTCTGTTGAGGGTCTCAATACCGGAAAAAAAAAAGTTTCTGTTCAGTCCTCATCCATTCTGAATGTAAAGAGATCAGTTCAGGATGCAGAATGTCTTCCATTCCGGCAGCATTCCGTTTTGTGACCAGGCACAAAACCGCTGCAAGCTATGGTTTTGTGTCCGGTCATAAAAATTGAAAAAAACAGATCCAGCACTAAAAACAATGTAAGTTATGGAGCCAACAAAAAATTGATCCATCACGATTGACTTTCAATGTATTTAGTGACGGCTCCGTTTCTTTCCGTTTTCATTTCGCATAACTGCATCCTAACTAAATTAATGCATCCTGATCTTGTGCAAAATCAAAACGGATCTGTTTAATTCTCATCTTGAGATCGTCTGCCGGATCTCAATATCGGAATTAACAACTGAAGTGTGAAAGTCGCCTTAACTCCATCACTGGCACCAGCTGACCTGGTTGAATACCTATGGGACATGACAGACATGCCGCACTACCACTCTCAGGGTATGGCCATATGTGGCATAAATGGCACGGATTCTCTGCGGTGGAATGTCATGCAGCAAATTTGCAATTCTGCAGCATTTACATTGCCAAGTGAAGAGGATGAAATCTCAGATGTTTCACGTACAGGCTGTGGAGAATACCTGCAGCATAAACTGACACGTGATCTGGGCTTTCAATCCACAGCATGTCAATTTATGCTGCGGGCTTCACCTGCCGCTTTCTATTTTTGAAAGTGTCGTTTTCAGGCAAATCTATTGCAGATTTACGTCTGTGAAAATTCTCCTTGGGTGGCCGTACCCTTAAAATACTGCAGTCTTATGAAAAAGCTGAGATATAATTTAGAATCATTGTTCTGGATAATCAGCTTGGAAAACTAAAGTACTGCATCGGGCAATGTTAATTGTATTTGCTTTATATTTGTCATTGTCCTCCCGTTCTTGAGACTGATGATATTCTAACAGTTGTGAAATGAGTTGGTATCTGTTTGGTTGGCATTAAACAGGTGTACAGATGAGAAACCAAATCATTTGTATTGGCATCCAACATAATCATCAGGAAAGTAGCCAGTGTTTAAACGGGCAAGGAAACTAGATACGGCTTCCATCCACATAGACATTAGTCACAGGAGCAATCTGAAATGAATTAACTCAATTGGTGCATATGTATCATAACACCAGTGTTATGTGTGATTGATAATTTGACTTTAGTCTGCAGTTCCCATTTCATGTCACATTATATAAAATGCATAGTACATCAGTCCGAGATTTGTGAATGCAGCCATTTTAAGACCATACTCATGGAGACATGATTCTCTTTGTTCTCCCTGAGGTCCACCCTAATTCTAATATAAAGATGCCATTAGCTAATAAATATTGGAGTTGGATCCCAATATAATGGTTAATTACACTGGTATTTCCTTATCGTTTTGCTTAGATCAAGTATAATATCTGTATCAGTGTCTTAGAAAGAGTTGATTATCAGTGGACATAGTGGCTCAGACCTAGGTGTACAGAAGCTGGGCATTGTCAATTGGTTGTTTCTCTACATCAGGGATCAGCAAAATCAGGCGCTCCAGCTGTGTTGAAATTATGATTCCCAGAAAGCTTAATTCACTTAATTTTTTGGAAGTTAGAAGAAGTTTTGAGAAAGTATGCATCGTGGGAGTTGTAGTGTCACCTGCCCTACAATGTCATCATTCATGGCAAGTGCCATAGAGAAATGCTCCAACTAATAAGGTGCGGTTATATGGTATCACCCAGTTGTCAGTTTATTTATACATTTCCAAGAGGAATAAGGAGTAGGGCGGAAATGCTTCAGCATGAGCCTCTTTAAGTGAACAGCACATTTAGCTGTGGTATGTCACGCAAGTGGCATAAACCTACAGTGGCATGTGAAAGAAGAAATTAAGTATACGACTGAAAACCTTCATAGACAGGAACGTGGCTAACATTTGGTTTAAAGCTAAATGAAAGGGGACAGCATTAGTACTTATGTGCAATAATAAGGTAAAAGTGAGAGTATGTCACCGCTGGTAAGTGTAATCAGGTGATCATATACTATAGGAGCAGTAATTCTGAAAGATGGTACCAGAAAAACGTATTGAGACACCAGACAGGATACACTCCACTATCGTCAATCAGTCAAGAGACCACTGCTCCCATAACTACAAGTGCTGTGTGGGTGCGCCAGGTGTGGGCAATAGAGAGGTGAGACTTATCCACCAAATAACATTAATAGTACAAAAAGAAAGAAAGAAAGAAAGAAAGAATGGGTGAGCTAGACACACACTAGACCATAGGGTAAGTTGATGTGTCTTGCTCGGCCCAAAAACAAGGTGCGTAAGGTGACATCAGGCAAAGTACTGTCCTGACATAATAGGTAGCAGTCAGGCTAGCAGTATTCAGCCACATAGGCTATGTGTGGCTGACAGTACAACTATTTAACCAGTGCTAGACAGCCACTCCTTACACCCAACCCCCTGTTAGGTGTACAGATGTAGGCTGTAAGGAGTATATGCTGCTGGGCAGTGCAGGCTGCTCATGTACAATACAGTCACTGCTCTCTCAATATCAAGGATTCCCTCTATTTCCTATCTGTAATAGAGACCAAGGTACTATCTTTCTCAGGAAGCTGATACCCTAGTGCTAATTCAATGCGTTTCTACGCCTAAGATCAAGCCAGTCGTTTTATCAGGAATTACTGTACTTTAGGAAGCATGCATATCATAAGAACAATGACATACCACCACTGTTGTGTGGTTGCCCGTCAGCGCTAGGGTGGCCATGACAGAATAACAGTAGGGCAGAACTCCCCAAAAAAATTCTTCAGCATAATCCTCTTTTAAGCCATCAGCAAATTTAGCTGTGTCATGTTGAGCATGTACTAAGGGGCATAAAGCCACAGTGGCATGTGAAAAAAGAAATTAAGAATATGATTGAAGACCTTCATAGTCAGGAATGTGACTAACACTTGGTTTAACACTTTTGTGTTACGAACACCATACATGGATGAGGTTCCTTACAAGACATCCTGCAAATGGTTTCCATCTGCATTAGTCCCTATTGCCATCAGTGTCATATCCACAGTGCCTTACGTGTCCTATCAGTTTTTGTTGTGGTGGCCATCATTTTGATGGAATTTGTGATGTAAGTTTTGAACAGAACCTCGAAATGCTAATTTTAATAGAGTCTTTTGTGGTGATCGTTGGTTTACACAACTTTTGCTCCATATATACACTGACTAAAAATATAAACGCAACACTTTCGGTTTTGCTCCCATTTTGCATGAGCTGAACTCAAAGATCTGAAACATTTTCTACATACACAAAAGACACCTTTACTCTCAAATATTGTTCACAAATCTGTCTAAATCTGTGTTACTGAGCACTTCTCTTTTGCAGAGATAATCCATCCCACCTCACAGGTGTGGCATATCAAGGTGCTGATTAGACAGCATGAATATTGCACAGGTGTGCCTTAGACTGCCCACAATAAAAGACAACTCTGAAACATGCAGTTTGACACACAGCACAATGCCACAGATGTCGCAACGTTTGAGGGAGCGTGCAATTGGCATGCTGACTGCAGGAATGTCTACCAGAGCTGTTGCCCGTGCAATGAATGTTCATTTCTCTACCATAAGCCATCTTTAAAGGCGTTTCAGAGAATTTGGCAGTACATCCAACTGGCCTCACAACTGCAGACCACGTGTAACCACACCAGCCCAGGACCTACACATCCAGCATGTTCACCTCCATGATTGTCTGAGACCAGCCACCCGGACAGCTGCAGCAACAATCGGTTTGCATAATTTCTGCACAAACTGCCAGAAACCGTCTCAGGGAATCTCATTTGCATGCTCGTCGTCCTCATCGGGGTCTGGACCTGACTGCAGTTCGTCGTCGTAACAGACTTGAGTGGGCAAATGCTCACATTTGATGGCACCTGGCATGTTGGAGAGGCGTTCTGTTCATGGATGAGTCCCAGTTTTAACTGTTCAGGGCAGATGGCAGACAGCATGGTGGCGGTGGGGTTATAGTATGGGCAGGCGTATGTCATGGACAACGAAGACAGGTGCATTTTATTGATGGCATTTTGAATGCACAAGATGCAGAGGCCCATTGTTGTCCCATTCATCCACGACCATCACCTCATGTTGCAGCATGATAATGCACGGCCCCATATTGCAAGGATCTATACACAATTCCTGGAATCTGAAAACATCCCAGTACTTGCATGGCCAGCATACTCACCAGACATGTCACCAATTGAACATGTTTGGGATGCTCTGGATCGGCATATACGACAGAGTGTTCCAAATCCTGCCAATATTCTGCAACTTCGCACAGCTATTGAAGAGAAGTGGACCAACATTCAACTCTACGGAGATGTGATGCACTGCATGAGGCAAATGGTGGCCACACCGGATACTCACTGGTTTTCTGACCCCCCTTCCCCAGTAAGACAAAACTGTGCACATTTTAGAGTGTCCTTTTATTGTGCAATATTCATGCTGTCTAATCAGCACCTTGATATGCCACACCTATGAGGTGGGATGGATTATCTCGGCAAAGGAGAAGTGCACACTAACACAGATTTAGACAGATGTGTGAACAATATTTGAGAGTAATGGGTCTTTTGTGTATGTAGAAAATGTTTCAGAAAATGCTAAATTGGAGCAAAACCGAAAGAGTTGCATTTATATTTTTAGTCAGTGCATATTACTAATTATAGTAACTAAGATCATAAGTCTGAAAATGACATCATGGATAGTGTTTTGGGAGGACTAGGATATACTTTTTAGGAAAGACAATAGGAGTCATTGATGAAAGACCAGTCTGATAGCCCCTACACTGCTAGAAGATACAAATAATTTATGATGAGGAGCATGCCTCATCATACATTAGGCACATCCTCCTACATTCCATGTGCCTAGATTGAAATATTCTCCAGGTACTTATTGGAGTACATTTCAAACATCTTTTACAATTAGAAACAGGAGTAAATGTTAGTTAATTTGCCAGAACCTATGGCTTGGCACCAGCCACTAGTGATAAGCGGAAGGGGCAATATTTGAATTTCGCAAAAATTTGCGAATTATTTGTAGAATATTCATCATATATTCACGAATTCGAGAATTCAAGATTATATTCTTAATTGCGAAAATCAGCAATGTATTATTCGCATAATGCGAGCAAAATACCGGCGTGGGTCACTTAAGCTACATTTTTCCAGTTGGTAGAATTTTCCTGAGACTGGAGAAAATGGTTGGCACGGCAGAACATTAGAATAGCTTTATATGCAGATAGAGTGCTCCAATATATTTGCGCTTGCGAATTTTTGGCAATTAATGATGCGCATATTTTTTCGCAATACATGCAACTTGTGACACCACAGCACCATGTCTATAGAATGTATGTATGGACAGCAGAACCTATTACACTGCCTAACACCCTGCACTGGAACCTATCAGCTACACTATAGATCAATCTAACCTACACTGACTATCTCCTCCTAACTATCTGAATTATATATATAAGTTAACTTTATATATATATATGAGATATATAACTTCAGATAGGCATAGTTAACTTTTATATATATATAAGTTAACTATAACTTTTGTCATCACAGCACTATGTCTGTAGCATGTATGTATGGACAGCAGAACCTATCAGCTACACTATAAATCAATCTAACCTACACTGACTATCTCCTCCTAACTATCTGAATTATATATATAAGTTAACTGTCTAATGTAATACAACAAAGAACAGAGCACAGCAATGACACTGCTGTCTCTTTCATAGCTGCAATAAACTTTAGAAAATAGCTGCTGGGGAGGTTCTTATATAGTGAGGGGTAGGCAACTTTTCTATTGGTTGCTAGGGATGTTGCTAAGCTGTGACAAAGCCTTCTCATTGGCCCACAAGCTAGAAGAAGGGAGGGATGATCACCTGATGTGTACTGTGTTAAAAAAACAAACAAAAATATATTCGTCATTACGAATATATAGCACTATATTCTAAATATTCGCGAATTCTCGAAGTGCCGATATTCGTGATAAAAATTAGCTTTTTGAATATTCTCGCTCAACACTACCAGCCACATCCTTCAATTTTGAAGTGGTGAGGTAGGAGTAAAAACATTGCTTGCAGCTTCATTTAAGTGCACGGGTGTTTAAAAAGTGGTGTGCAACTTTTTTTTACTCCTAAAACTAGCAAAAGAGGCCAAGATAAATGACCCCCGGCCCCAATATATGTCTTTCCTTCCTGCTTTACTCTTTTTACAGATCAGTAAGAGTGACCAATTTCCTAACTGCATTCACAGTTAATTTTTTTTGTAGACATTAAAGAAATATATGCTTTAATCCTGACCTTGATTAATATTGTTACTTTTTTAAGGCAGAAGGAAATAGAACATTCCACAATTTCTCTTTCTATTAATAGAACATAGTATTTTTTTTAATCAATAATGGAAAATTCATTTGGATGCCTGTTGTGAATGGTAATCCCTTCAAATGATACTTTGAGTCACAACTAGAGACAGGAGTAAGCACTCACAAGGGGTGCCATGAAGCACTGACTGGTAGTGGTGGGTCAATGCAACTGTATTATAAACAAAAAAATGACTGTGCACTTAGTATTACGTAAGCCGTCAAGGCAGCAACACTTCTGTACAATGAACACCAGTCTAAAAATAAGAGTTCAGTTGTCATTCAGCAGAACAACCTTTTGCCCAGTGGCTCTTACAAATTTGGCACTTAACATGTCATCGTTAGTGAAGGTGATAATTGGTCCGCCTGGAGGATACTTTCCTAAGATTCCCAATTTGAGTATACAGTAGTGTGCATCGGAGGTAAGAAATTTGGCTTACCAGTCAAGGGCACCAAAGCATCTTGTTCTGCACTTGTTTTGAGCATGTTCTCTAAGTGCTCATTTTTATCTTCTGGTATTTGAAGGGATGCAAGAGTACCCTGTTTATCCATTAAGTAACTAAATTTAATAGGTAAGTTCAGAATTTACATATATACAGACAAAACAGTTCTATGCAAATGATCCATGTAGAGGCCAGAATATGGATACCTAAGATACAGGTATACATAGGCGGGAGGCCGGGGAAAGTTATCCCTAGCACTGATTCCCTGATCTGGTCCTCTGCCCAGGGACGTCTCCTGATGGTGGGGGCGCCCTGTCCCCGTACCTGAACTCCAACTCCTAATTATCCCTGGTGAGGTGAGTGATGGAGTGGGACGATATACGTGGTGTCTAACATGGAAAACAAGCACAGATAGGAAAGGATAGGTTACAAAGGTGTCCACTGTATACTGCCCTCATGGCGTAACCAGGAGGTACAGGGCCCACCTAGAAGATAAAATATACTAACAAAACGCACAATTGGGTATAGATATATTAAGATAATTATAGATGACCTACAAACCCCGACGCGTTTCACCCAAACGGAGGGTTCATCAGGGGGTTACGTGTAGTAGGTATGCAAAGATAATGGGACCATTGCCAATGGTTATGGCCGCCCCAGTTCAGTGATGCGTGCGTGCATATATAACAGGAATAGACAATCCTTTATGACACTGCAGACCCACAGTAATGAAACGATTGCCAAATGGCAGTTTACATACGTTTTTGGCAGCGTGGTGAGTGAACTCGACTACCAACATACACACTGAAAAAATAATAGTAGACAAATTGGACCCAGGTTAGTTCAGGTAGGATAACAAGCGATAAATGCCCATAACACTGAGTATTGAATGTGAATAGATACCTGAGGTTGGCAATAATATATTGCAAACAAGGTCGTTCCTGAGGAGGCTCATAGATAGGAGCATATGCACCTGACTGAAGTGCAGCACGAAAGATATGCGTGCCCCAGTTTAGTCACCCAGGATGCCGGGTTACCCACCCAGAGGATACCTAAAAAAAAAATTTTTTTTATTTTTTATTTTTTATTTTTTATATTGTATGTACCTCAACATACACTCAGGGCTAGACATACATTACAGATAGTAAAGATACATTGTCTGCTACTTACATGGTGTGGTCAGTGGTGTGGAATAATGGGTCTGAGGTGGTGATCCTCAGTTTAGCCCTCCCTTTTAACCCCCCAAAGCCCATACACAGGTGGATATCTAATTAATTAAGGTGTGGCCGAAAGAGTAGGGCGTGCCAGGGGGAGGCATGCTCATTAATGAGGTTGTGTAGATGTCATGACCTGGTGGATACAAGATGGAGGTGCCCCATGCTGTCCTATGTAGTTTGTAATCGGCCAGCATGTGTGCTTGGCCCGCACGCCGGTATGCGTGTCAACGTGGACCGCACACCGGAAGTGACGTACATGTATTCACCATCAAACCGGAAGTGCGGTGTATGCGTGTCAGCTTGACACGCATACTACCGCTGATGTCGACCAGTTGATGATGCGCCGAAAACGAGGCTGTCCTGGTATATGGAGACAGTAGGCAAAACATGTATAGATGAAGGTGCCCCATGCTAACCTACGTAGTTTGTTATCAGCCAGCATGTGTGCTTAGCCCGCACGCCGGTATGCGTGTCAGCGTGGACCGCATACCGGAAATGACGTAAATATAGTCACCATCATACCGGAAGTGCGGTGTGTGCGTGTCAGCTTGACACGCATATTGCCGCTGATGACTACCAGATGATGATGCGCCAGAGTTATATGATGACAGTGGGCTGAACATGTATGAATGGTCAAACAGTACACATACATGATGGGGGATAGTCTGTGGTCCGGTTGGGCCAGGTCGCAAGGGTTGCAAGTAATGGGCAAAAGTAGGGGACATGTATAGGGTGGGGCATGAGGAGTTTCTGTGCCAGAAAAGATGCACACAGAGCTGTTACTGTACATGTATATAACTACTGACGTACAAAGAAGATATATACAGAGAGCTCCCTTCAGGATAACAAGGAAGCCCCATACAGGGTATGTCACTGTGAATAGACATCCCATTAAATGTAACGTTCGGGTACTTTACGTACCCAGGCTATACGCCAGGGAATTGAAGATATTACTGAGGTCAGAATTGCAGGGGGGATGGCCACCTGATAGGGGATACCCCACTAACAAGGCCAGATCAGTGAAGCAAGGGGAAGTTAATGACAGAATGGAGGTCACCATTCATGTCATAAGGCAATGAGAGAGAATGAGCAGTTATAGAAAGCAAGAGAAAGTCAAGCGCTCGTTAAGTCCTCGGGGTGATTGGGAGCGAAATCTATAAATCCACTCGCTCTCCTTCTGTAGGATACGTCTGTCCAAATCACCGCCTCTTGGAGAGGGGGATATCAGTTCAAGGACAGTGAAGCGAAGGCAAGAGGGATCACCACCATGACAGTCATTTACATGAGTAGCCACGGGTGTGGGCTCTTTTTTGATGACGTCATTAACGTGTTCCAGGATTCTTCTCCTGAACTCACGTATCGTCTTGCCAACATAATCCATAGGGCATGGGCACTGGCAGAGGTAAACCAGCCCACTGGATAGACAATTAACAAAGTCCCGGACCTGGAACGTTTGACCAGTGACCGAACAGGTGACAGACTTGGTGGTTCGAACATATTGGCAGGCCTTGCACCGACCGCATTTGAATATACCGATGGGTTTCCGGTTGAGCCAAGAGCCAGCCTTCTGAGGTGGTGAAAAATGGCTGTGAACCAGACGGTCCCTAAGGCTCCTACCTCGCCTATAAGAGACCGACGGATATTTGCTTATGATATCTGAAATATCAGCATCCATTTGTAGGATCGGCCAGTATTTCTGTAGGATTTCTCTGGTTTCACGGTTGGCGGCATCGAAATTGGCGATGATACGTGCCGGTTGAGGATCATCAGAGGTACGTCTTCTAGGTACCAGGAGTTCAGTCCGTGGTCTAGTGGATGCTTTCTGAAAAGCCTCCCGCAGAATATCCCTCGGATACCCCCTTGCCAAAAATCTATCTTGAAGCTTCCCGGCCTCCTGAAAAAAGGAGGAGTCATTAGAGCAGTTTCTCCTCACTCTTAAGTATTGCCCCTTGGGTATACCTCGTCTGAGAGGGGCGGGGTGATAGCTGCTCCAATGGAGAAGAGAGTTGGTGGCCGTACTCTTACGATAGATATTTGTTAAAAGACTGTCACCCACCTTAGTGACCCTTACATCTAGGAAGGTAATGGATTCATAATCCCATTCACAGGTGAATTTAAGACCAATACTATTAGCGTTAAGGTCTGTGACAAACCGTTTAAAGCTGAGGGGATCACCCTTCCAGACTATAAACACATCGTCTATAAATCTGGTCCAAAATTGGATGTAGTCAGCCCACCAGACGATGTGGTCCGGAAAAACCTGCGTGTCCTCCCACCAGCCCAGGAAGAGGTTGGCGTATGACGGAGCACAGGGACTGCCCATCGCCGTCCCCCTGAGCTGGTGGTAAAACCGTGCATTGAACAGAAAGTAGTTGTGGTTAAGAGTGAACGTCAAGAGTTCACGGATGAAAACATTATGCAAAGAACAGTGAGTCCCTCTGGTTTTGAGATAGTGATCCACAGCCCTTAAACCATGCTCATGTGGTATAGAGCTATACAGAGCCTCGACGTCTATGCTGCCGAGGATGCATGCCGGATCCAGATTCAAGGTATTAATTTTATTGAGGAAGTCCATCGTGTCCCTCGTGTATGCGGGGAGGGACACGACGAACTCCCTCAGAATCTGGTCCAGATAAATGCCACTATTTTGTGTCAGGCAGTTGACGCCTGACACAATAGGACGGCCTTTTAAAGGGGAGGTACCCTTGTGTACTTTGGGTAGGCCATAGAAAGTAGCGACCAAGGGTTTCACTGGTAATAGAAATGTGTATTCAGTGGTGCTAATGACCTTATTCTGTAGACCCGTGTTCAAGATGTTTTTGAGTTTACCCAAGTAAAGAGCAGTAGGGTTGTTCTGCAGTACCTCATACCCCTCCCTGTCTTTAAGGAGGTCCAGGCACATATTTTTATATAATGGGGAGTCAAGGATGACAAGGTTGCCACCCTTGTCTGATGGCTTGATCACGATCGTGCTATCCCTTTCCAGTGACCTAAGTGCCTCCATCTCTGACACTGAGAGATTGAAGGACCTGGGTCTCACATGCCCCAGCTGGTCAAGATCTCGTGTGACCAGCTGGAGGAAGATGTCAATATGTTCTGAACTCAGTGGAGGCGGCATTCTACTGCTTTTGGGCCGTAGCTTGGTGAACGGGCCTGTGCCCGGGATGCTATTGTGCTCACTGTTGAGATCCACAAGGTCCTGCAGACCCTCATAGTCAGTCTCTTCCAGGCCCAATCTTAGGCACGTGTCCCTGTTGGAGTTCTTAAAGAACTTGTGCCATTTTAGCCTTCTGCAGAAGAGATGGAGGTCCTTGGTCCAGGCAAAGGTACTGAAGTCCGTGGTGGGTACGAACGACAGTCCCCGCCCGAGGACCCCCATCTCCTCAGCACAGAGTGTACGGGCAGAGAGATTAATGACTTGGAGGTCATCTGCAGGCTCTTTACTCAACGATTTTTTCGAAGTGAATAAGGCATCCCTCCTTTCTCTAAAAAAGAGGAAGAGGATGAGGAAGAGGCACAGGCAGCGAGAGCTTGCGGCTGCTGGGATGGGATGTTTTGAGAGAGGCCAGAGGGAGGGGACGGCTGGTATTCGGGGGGAGGGTGTTGATGCCCATGACCCCGATAGCTTCCGCCCCTGCCTCGATATCTGCCTTGTCCTGACCATCGCCGACCACCTTGTCGTCTGGGGTCAGAGCGACCGCGATTCGAGGGTGCGTATCGTGGTTTAGGTCGAGAATCAGTATCGGAAGTATCCACGTCCGAAGATGAGAATTCAGATTCAGACGGCTGATTCTGTGTAGCAGTATATGCCCGATTTTCTCTAAAGTCGCCTAAATCTCGCACAAATTGTTTGTGCTTGCGTTCCTTTATGAGTGATTGGAACCTCACAACAGCTGATTGTAGGGATGCCTCCCTTCTGGAAAAGTCTGGGTCTTCCTTCAGTTTAAGAGCCGTATCTATTTGTTCCTTCAATTTCTTGGAGGTGTTTTCAAATAATACTCTCTCTTCGTCCAATAGTAACTTCATGAGGGACAAAGAATTATGAGTCAGGGTCTCTTCCCATTTAGTCAAGAATCCTGGTGAGGAGATTCTGTCAGCAGGCCGTATACGGATACGGAGTCCCCGTGGGACAATTTTTTGCTCAAGATAGCTCTCAAGTGACTTTATCTCCCACCAGGATTTGATATTGTCTTTATAATAGGTGTATAGATCACTAAACACCTGCTTGCTTGATGCTGACTGGTCAAGTGTAGGTGGGCCCTGTACCTCCTGGTTACGCCATGAGGGCAGTATACAGTGGACACCTTTGTAACCTATCCTTTCCTATCTGTGCTTGTTTTCCATGTTAGACACCACGTATATCGTCCCACTCCATCACTCACCTCACCAGGGATAATTAGGAGTTGGAGTTCAGGTACGGGGACAGGGCGCCCCCACCATCAGGAGACGTCCCTGGGCAGAGGACCAGATCAGGGAATCAGTGCTAGGGATAACTTTCCCCGGCCTCCCGCCTATGTATACCTGTATCTTAGGTATCCATATTCTGGCCTCTACATGGATCATTTGCATAGAACTGTTTTGTCTGTATATATGTAAATTCTGAACTTACCTATTAAATTTAGTTACTTAATGGATAAACAGGGTACTCTTGCTGGACTAACTGTTGATACATATTGATACCCCGTTTTAGTATAAGCTCGCTATCTGTATTGCTGGACTTTTACATTTTTGTTTTTGCTATGGCTACATTCCTAACGGGAACTATCTTTACTGATGATCTGCTGAATGAAGCAAGGGATGTCTTTTCGGATAGGGGCGTCCCCACACTTGACCAGTCAGCATCAAGCAAGCAGGTGTTTAGTGATCTATACACCTATTATAAAGACAATATCAAATCCTGGTGGGAGATAAAGTCACTTGAGAGCTATCTTGAGCAAAAAATTGTCCCACGGGGACTCCGTATCCGTATACGGCCTGCTGACAGAATCTCCTCACCAGGATTCTTGACTAAATGGGAAGAGACCCTGACTCATAATTCTTTGTCCCTCATGAAGTTACTATTGGACGAAGAGAGAGTATTATTTGAAAACACCTCCAAGAAATTGAAGGAACAAATAGATACGGCTCTTAAACTGAAGGAAGACCCAGACTTTTCCAGAAGGGAGGCATCCCTACAATCAGCTGTTGTGAGGTTCCAATCACTCATAAAGGAACGCAAGCACAAACAATTTGTGCGAGATTTAGGCGACTTTAGAGAAAATCGGGCATATACTGCTACACAGAATCAGCCGTCTGAATCTGAATTCTCATCTTCGGACGTGGATACTTCCGATACTGATTCTCGACCTAAACCACGATACGCACCCTCGAATCGCGGTCGCTCTGACCCCAGACGACAAGGTGGTCGGCGATGGTCAGGACAAGGCAGATATCGAGGCAGGGGCGGAAGCTATCGGGGTCATGGGCATCAACACCCTCCCCCCGAATACCAGCCGTCCCCTCCCTCTGGCCTCTCTCAAAACATCCCATCCCAGCAGCCGCAAGCTCTCGCTGCCTGTGCCTCTTCCTCATCCTCTTCCTCTTTTTTAGAGAAAGGAGGGATGCCTTATTCACTTCGAAAAAATCGTTGAGTAAAGAGCCTGCAGATGACCTCCAAGTCATTAATCTCTCTGCCCGTACACTCTGTGCTGAGGAGATGGGGGTCCTCGGGCGGGGACTGTCGTTCGTACCCACCACGGACTTCAGTACCTTTGCCTGGACCAAGGACCTCCATCTCTTCTGCAGAAGGCTAAAATGGCACAAGTTCTTTAAGAACTCCAACAGGGACACGTGCCTAAGATTGGGCCTGGAAGAGACTGACTATGAGGGTCTGCAGGACCTTGTGGATCTCAACAGTGAGCACAATAGCATCCCGGGCACAGGCCCGTTCACCAAGCTACGGCCCAAAAGCAGTAGAATGCCGCCTCCACTGAGTTCAGAACATATTGACATCTTCCTCCAGCTGGTCACACGAGATCTTGACCAGCTGGGGCATGTGAGACCCAGGTCCTTCAATCTCTCAGTGTCAGAGATGGAGGCACTTAGGTCACTGGAAAGGGATAGCACGATCGTGATCAAGCCATCAGACAAGGGTGGCAACCTTGTCATCCTTGACTCCCCATTATATAAAAATATGTGCCTGGACCTCCTTAAAGACAGGGAGGGGTATGAGGTACTGCAGAACAACCCTACTGCTCTTTACTTGGGTAAACTCAAAAACATCTTGAACACGGGTCTACAGAATAAGGTCATTAGCACCACTGAATACACATTTCTATTACCAGTGAAACCCTTGGTCGCTACTTTCTATGGCCTACCCAAAGTACACAAGGGTACCTCCCCTTTAAAAGGCCGTCCTATTGTGTCAGGCGTCAACTGCCTGACACAAAATAGTGGCATTTATCTGGACCAGATTCTGAGGGAGTTCGTCGTGTCCCTCCCCGCATACACGAGGGACACGATGGACTTCCTCAATAAAATTAATACCTTGAATCTGGATCCGGCATGCATCCTCGGCAGCATAGACGTCGAGGCTCTGTATAGCTCTATACCACATGAGCATGGTTTAAGGGCTGTGGATCACTATCTCAAAACCAGAGGGACTCACTGTTCTTTGCATAATGTTTTCATCCGTGAACTCTTGACGTTCACTCTTAACCACAACTACTTTCTGTTCAATGCACGGTTTTACCACCAGCTCAGGGGGACGGCGATGGGCAGTCCCTGTGCTCCGTCATACGCCAACCTCTTCCTGGGCTGGTGGGAGGACACGCAGGTTTTTCCGGACCACATCGTCTGGTGGGCTGACTACATCCAATTTTGGACCAGATTTATAGACGATGTGTTTATAGTCTGGAAGGGTGATCCCCTCAGCTTTAAACGGTTTGTCACAGACCTTAACGCTAATAGTATTGGTCTTAAATTCACCTGTGAATGGGATTATGAATCCATTACCTTCCTAGATGTAAGGGTCACTAAGGTGGGTGACAGTCTTTTAACAAATATCTATCGTAAGAGTACGGCCACCAACTCTCTTCTCCATTGGAGCAGCTATCACCCCGCCCCTCTCAGACGAGGTATACCCAAGGGGCAATACTTAAGAGTGAGGAGAAACTGCTCTAATGACTCCTCCTTTTTTCAGGAGGCCGGGAAGCTTCAAGATAGATTTTTGGCAAGGGGGTATCCGAGGGATATTCTGCGGGAGGCTTTTCAGAAAGCATCCACTAGACCACGGACTGAACTCCTGGTACCTAGAAGACGTACCTCTGATGATCCTCAACCGGCACGTATCATCGCCAATTTCGATGCCGCCAACCGTGAAACCAGAGAAATCCTACAGAAATACTGGCCGATCCTACAAATGGATGCTGATATTTCAGATGTCATAAGCAAATATCCGTCGGTCTCTTATAGGCGAGGTAGGAGCCTTAGGGACCGTCTGGTTCACAGCCATTTTTCACCACCTCAGAAGGCTGGCTCTTGGCTCAACCGGAAACCCATCGGTATATTCAAATGCGGTCGGTGCAAGGCCTGCCAATATGTTCGAACCACCAAGTCTGTCACCTGTTCGGTCACTGGTCAAACGTTCCAGGTCCGGGACTTTGTTAATTGTCTATCCAGTGGGCTGGTTTACCTCTGCCAGTGCCCATGCCCTATGGATTATGTTGGCAAGACGATACGTGAGTTCAGGAGAAGAATCCTGGAACACGTTAATGACGTCATCAAAAAAGAGCCCACACCCGTGGCTACTCATGTAAATGACTGTCATGGTGGTGATCCCTCTTGCCTTCGCTTCACTGTCCTTGAACTGATATCCCCCTCTCCAAGAGGCGGTGATTTGGACAGACGTATCCTACAGAAGGAGAGCGAGTGGATTTATAGATTTCGCTCCCAATCACCCCGAGGACTTAACGAGCGCTTGACTTTCTCTTGCTTTCTATAACTGCTCATTCTCTCTCATTGCCTTATGACATGAATGGTGACCTCATTCTGTCATTAACTTCCCCTTGCTTCACTGATCTGGCCTTGTTAGTGGGGTATCCCCTATCAGGTGGCCATCCCCCCTGCAATTCTGACCTCAGTAATATCTTCAATTCCCTGGCGTATAGCCTGGGTACGTAAAGTACCCGAACGTTACATTTAATGGGATGTCTATTCACAGTGACATACCCTGTATGGGGCTTCCTTGTTATCCTGAAGGGAGCTCTCTGTATATATCTTCTTTGTACGTCAGTAGTTATATACATGTACAGTAACAGCTCTGTGTGCATCTTTTCTGGCACAGAAACTCCTCATGCCCCACCCTATACATGTCCCCTACTTTTGCCCATTACTTGCAACCCTTGCGACCTGGCCCAACCGGACCACAGACTATCCCCCATCATGTATGTGTACTGTTTGACCATTCATACATGTTCAGCCCACTGTCATCATATAACTCTGGCGCATCATCATCTGGTAGTCATCAGCGGCAATATGCGTGTCAAGCTGACACGCACACACCGCACTTCCGGTATGATGGTGACTATATTTACGTCATTTCCGGTATGCGGTCCACGCTGACACGCATACCGGCGTGCGGGCTAAGCACACATGCTGGCTGATAACAAACTACGTAGGTTAGCATGGGGCACCTTCATCTATACATGTTTTGCCTACTGTCTCCATATACCAGGACAGCCTCGTTTTCGGCGCATCATCAACTGGTCGACATCAGCGGTAGTATGCGTGTCAAGCTGACACGCATACACCGCACTTCCGGTTTGATGGTGAATACATGTACGTCACTTCCGGTGTGCGGTCCACGTTGACACGCATACCGGCGTGCGGGCCAAGCACACATGCTGGCCGATTACAAACTACATAGGACAGCATGGGGCACCTCCATCTTGTATCCACCAGGTCATGACATCTACACAACCTCATTAATGAGCATGCCTCCCCCTGGCACGCCCTACTCTTTCGGCCACACCTTAATTAATTAGATATCCACCTGTGTATGGGCTTTGGGGGGTTAAAAGGGAGGGCTAAACTGAGGATCACCACCTCAGACCCATTATTCCACACCACTGACCACACCATGTAAGTAGCAGACAATGTCTCTTTACTATCTGTAATGTATGTCTAGCCCTGAGTGTATGTTGAGGTACATACAATATAAAAAAAAAAAAAAAAAAAAAAAAAAATAATTTTTTTTTTAGGTATCCTCTGGGTGGGTAACCCGGCATCCTGGGTGACTAAACTGGGGCACGCATATCTTTCGTGCTGCACTTCAGTCAGGTGCATATGCTCCTATCTATGAGCCTCCTCAGGAACGACCTTGTTTGCAATATATTATTGCCAACCTCAGGTATCTATTCACATTCAATACTCAGTGTTATGGGCATTTATCGCTTGTTATCCTACCTGAACTAACCTGGGTCCAATTTGTCTACTATTATTTTTTCAGTGTGTATGTTGGTAGTCGAGTTCACTCACCACGCTGCCAAAAACGTATGTAAACTGCCATTTGGCAATCGTTTCATTACTGTGGGTCTGCAGTGTCATAAAGGATTGTCTATTCCTGTTATATATGCACGCACGCATCACTGAACTGGGGCGGCCATAACCATTGGCAATGGTCCCATTATCTTTGCATACCTACTACACGTAACCCCCTGATGAACCCTCCGTTTGGGTGAAACGCGTCGGGGTTTGTAGGTCATCTATAATTATCTTAATATATCTATACCCAATTGTGCGTTTTGTTAGTATATTTTATCTTCTAGGTGGGCCCTGTACCTCCTGGTTACGCCATGAGGGCAGTATACAGTGGACACCTTTGTAACCTATCCTTTCCTATCTGTGCTTGTTTTCCATGTTAGACACCACGTATATCGTCCCACTCCATCACTCACCTCACCAGGGATAATTAGGAGTTGGAGTTCAGGTACGGGGACAGGGCGCCCCCACCATCAGGAGACGTCCCTGGGCAGAGGACCAGATCAGGGAATCAGTGCTAGGGATAACTTTCCCCGGCCTCCCGCCTATGTATACCTGTATCTTAGGTATCCATATTCTGGCCTCTACATGGATCATTTGCATAGAACTGTTTTGTCTGTATATATGTAAATTCTGAACTTACCTATTAAATTTAGTTACTTAATGGATAAACAGGGTACTCTTGCTGGACTAACTGTTGATACATATTGATACACCGTTTTAGTATAAGCTCGCTATCTGTATTGCTGGACTTTTACATATTTGAAGGGATGCTTTCAACAGCAACGGGTATTTTCAAACAATCGGGGTCCTTTACTCCAGGAGGTAGAGTAGATTTCTGGTGTAATGTGCGGCAGTTTTCTGACACACATCTTGGTAAATGAGTTCGGCCATGGAGCTATAATAAATGACTCCTAGTATTCATAGAAACCACTTTAAAAATTATATTTTTCATTTTGGCAGTACTACAGCATTGGAAATTAAATACAAAGTATTGCCCTCCTGTAGATGGTAGCATGACTAATTAAACCTCTTAAATAGATAGGTAACTCTTTGTCAGGTTACTGCTGCTATGAGAGATAGATATTATCTGAAAGGTAATTCTCATCAGAATAGTAAGTATAGAATCCAGATGACTGTATGAGAGCTCTGTTGTTTTCCTTATAATCCGAGATAAAGATGGCCACAGAAGAGAATTATAAGTGTGATGCTCTTCTTGAGTCACTCACCCACTTTCCTCTTTGGCCATAGTGATGGTCTGACTAAGTGAGTTTGTTTGCAATGCTAAAAGTCCAAATGGGGAGGCTGTTTAAGAGCCTAGGAAGAAACTAGAATACATTGAGAGGTTTTTAAAAAATGATATCTACCAGGTTTTTTTTTTTCATTAAGGTATGTGGTAAAAGCAGTGTTACAGACAGTGGTTGTGGAGAGATTTGCCAACTGACTTGTTTGACTTTGGGCTATTTCTAAGGGTATTGCCCTGTCAGTCACCTGGCTTTCACCCTTTAACCTCTATACAAGGATCTGGTCTTCGCTGCAGGGGAGTCACCAGGCTGCTATATCTTGAAATAGCCCCAGTGTAGTTGACAGTTTGTACGAATCTGTGATATAGGTCTGAGGTCAGGGCTGGCAGCAGTGGGTCACAATGATAAACAGGCACAGGTTGGTACAGGGGCAGACAACAGGAACGAACAAACACCTTAGCAGAAACTAAGCAAGGTGGGAACCTAATTGCTTAGACAATGAGAGACAGGGCAGACTAACAATTGTACCAGAAGCTTATTAATAATTAAATGCAGGTATGTAGCAGCACACAAAGCAATGGGAAGAGGATGGTGGTGGTGATGGAAAAATGATAAGAGTAGTAGTTAAGTGAATAATGTTCCTAATAGAAGTAGTGGGGGCAAAGACTGACACAGGCTGCCAATGTAACAAGCATTTTGATGGAAGTGTCTCTTTAATACTAGTGTCCTACAGTCTTTGTATAGTTTACAGACTACACTAGGACGTACTGATCTATACCAGACATGCAGAAATGCACAGTCATCAAGAATACAACAAGAAGAATTGATGATATGAGTCTTCATCAAACATGAATGCTATTTACCATGTGAAGGGGATAGCAGCAGTTGGGTGTCCTTAGTCAATCTGCCTTGCAATTGATAAGTAAAGTTAAGTTATGCCTAATATTTCACATCTCCAGAAGATAAGACGCAGTATGGTCTACTTGCCAATTATGCATTTTGTTGTATAAACCAGTACTTATCTGTTACCTGTGTGCATGAAGCCAAATTCTGAAAATATAGTTGATGTCCCTATACTACAGGGTGGGCCATTTATATGGATACACCTTAATAAAATGGGAATGGTTGGTGATATTAACTTCCTGTTTGTGGAACATTAGTATATGTGAGGGGGGGAAACTTTTCAAGATGGGTGGTGACCATGGCGGCCATTTTGAAGTTGGCCATTTTGAATCCAACTTTTGTTTTTTCAATAGGAAGAGGGTCATGTGACACATCAAACTTATTGGGAATTTCACAAGAAAAACAATGGTGTTCTTGGTTGTAACTTTATTCTTTCATGAGTTATTTACAAGTTTCTGACCACTTATAAAATGTGTTCAATGTGCTGCCCATTGTGTTGGATTGTCAATGCAACCCTCTTCTCCCACTCTTCACACACTGATAGCAACACCGCAGGAGAAATGCTAGCACAGGCTTCCAGTATCCGTAGTTTCAGGTGCTCCACATGTCGTATCTTCACAGCATATGCTGTGAAGATATGAGATGTGCAGCACCTGAAACTACACTACACTACATTTCATAAGTGGTCAGAAACTTGTAAATAACTCATGAAAGAATAAAGTTATGTTAAAACCAAGCACACCATTGTTTTTCTTGTGAAATTCCCAATAAGTTTGATGTGTCACATGACCCTCTTCCTATTGAAAAAACAAAAGTTGGATTCAAAATGGCCAACTTCAAAATGGCCGCCATGGTCACCACCCATCTTGAAAAGTTTCCCCCCCTCACATATACTAATGTTCCACAAACAGGAAGTTAATATCACCAACCATTCCCATTTTATTAAGGTGTATCCATATAAATGGCCCACCCTGTAGAGCGGACAGGCTGATCTTATATTTTTTTTTTTTAGCTATTTCAGCTTTTCTGTATTATTTTCCTATTTTCAGTATGTGGACTGTGTCTGGAGTATGAGTTATACTCTTCATTGAGTGAAAGTAGGTCACCCCTTTGCACTTGGGGGGGTTATACTCTTCATTGAGTGAAAGTAGGTCACCCCTCCCGCCTATGTATACCTGTATCTTAGGTATCCATATTCTGGCCTCTACATGGATCATTTGCATAGAACTGTTTTGTCTGTATATATGTAAATTCTGAACTTACCTATTAAATTTAGTTACTTAATGGATAAACAGGGTACTCTTGCTGGACTAACTGTTGATACATATTGATACCCCGTTTTAGTATAAGCTCGCTATCTGTATTGCTGGACTTTTACATTTTTGTTTTTGCTATGGCTACATTCCTAACGGGAACTATCTTTACTGATGATCTGCTGAATGAAGCAAGGGATGTCTTTTCGGATAGGGGCGTCCCCACACTTGACCAGTCAGCATCAAGCAAGCAGGTGTTTAGTGATCTATACACCTATTATAAAGACAATATCAAATCCTGGTGGGAGATAAAGTCACTTGAGAGCTATCTTGAGCAAAAAATTGTCCCACGGGGACTCCGTATCCGTATACGGCCTGCTGACAGAATCTCCTCACCAGGATTCTTGACTAAATGGGAAGAGACCCTGACTCATAATTCTTTGTCCCTCATGAAGTTACTATTGGACGAAGAGAGAGTATTATTTGAAAACACCTCCAAGAAATTGAAGGAACAAATAGATACGGCTCTTAAACTGAAGGAAGACCCAGACTTTTCCAGAAGGGAGGCATCCCTACAATCAGCTGTTGTGAGGTTCCAATCACTCATAAAGGAACGCAAGCACAAACAATTTGTGCGAGATTTAGGCGACTTTAGAGAAAATCGGGCATATACTGCTACACAGAATCAGCCGTCTGAATCTGAATTCTCATCTTCGGACGTGGATACTTCCGATACTGATTCTCGACCTAAACCACGATACGCACCCTCGAATCGCGGTCGCTCTGACCCCAGACGACAAGGTGGTCGGCGATGGTCAGGACAAGGCAGATATCGAGGCAGGGGCGGAAGCTATCGGGGTCATGGGCATCAACACCCTCCCCCCGAATACCAGCCGTCCCCTCCCTCTGGCCTCTCTCAAAACATCCCATCCCAGCAGCCGCAAGCTCTCGCTGCCTGTGCCTCTTCCTCATCCTCTTCCTCTTTTTTAGAGAAAGGAGGGATGCCTTATTCACTTCGAAAAAATCGTTGAGTAAAGAGCCTGCAGATGACCTCCAAGTCATTAATCTCTCTGCCCGTACACTCTGTGCTGAGGAGATGGGGGTCCTCGGGCGGGGACTGTCGTTCGTACCCACCACGGACTTCAGTACCTTTGCCTGGACCAAGGACCTCCATCTCTTCTGCAGAAGGCTAAAATGGCACAAGTTCTTTAAGAACTCCAACAGGGACACGTGCCTAAGATTGGGCCTGGAAGAGACTGACTATGAGGGTCTGCAGGACCTTGTGGATCTCAACAGTGAGCACAATAGCATCCCGGGCACAGGCCCGTTCACCAAGCTACGGCCCAAAAGCAGTAGAATGCCGCCTCCACTGAGTTCAGAACATATTGACATCTTCCTCCAGCTGGTCACACGAGATCTTGACCAGCTGGGGCATGTGAGACCCAGGTCCTTCAATCTCTCAGTGTCAGAGATGGAGGCACTTAGGTCACTGGAAAGGGATAGCACGATCGTGATCAAGCCATCAGACAAGGGTGGCAACCTTGTCATCCTTGACTCCCCATTATATAAAAATATGTGCCTGGACCTCCTTAAAGACAGGGAGGGGTATGAGGTACTGCAGAACAACCCTACTGCTCTTTACTTGGGTAAACTCAAAAACATCTTGAACACGGGTCTACAGAATAAGGTCATTAGCACCACTGAATACACATTTCTATTACCAGTGAAACCCTTGGTCGCTACTTTCTATGGCCTACCCAAAGTACACAAGGGTACCTCCCCTTTAAAAGGCCGTCCTATTGTGTCAGGCGTCAACTGCCTGACACAAAATAGTGGCATTTATCTGGACCAGATTCTGAGGGAGTTCGTCGTGTCCCTCCCCGCATACACGAGGGACACGATGGACTTCCTCAATAAAATTAATACCTTGAATCTGGATCCGGCATGCATCCTCGGCAGCATAGACGTCGAGGCTCTGTATAGCTCTATACCACATGAGCATGGTTTAAGGGCTGTGGATCACTATCTCAAAACCAGAGGGACTCACTGTTCTTTGCATAATGTTTTCATCCGTGAACTCTTGACGTTCACTCTTAACCACAACTACTTTCTGTTCAATGCACGGTTTTACCACCAGCTCAGGGGGACGGCGATGGGCAGTCCCTGTGCTCCGTCATACGCCAACCTCTTCCTGGGCTGGTGGGAGGACACGCAGGTTTTTCCGGACCACATCGTCTGGTGGGCTGACTACATCCAATTTTGGACCAGATTTATAGACGATGTGTTTATAGTCTGGAAGGGTGATCCCCTCAGCTTTAAACGGTTTGTCACAGACCTTAACGCTAATAGTATTGGTCTTAAATTCACCTGTGAATGGGATTATGAATCCATTACCTTCCTAGATGTAAGGGTCACTAAGGTGGGTGACAGTCTTTTAACAAATATCTATCGTAAGAGTACGGCCACCAACTCTCTTCTCCATTGGAGCAGCTATCACCCCGCCCCTCTCAGACGAGGTATACCCAAGGGGCAATACTTAAGAGTGAGGAGAAACTGCTCTAATGACTCCTCCTTTTTTCAGGAGGCCGGGAAGCTTCAAGATAGATTTTTGGCAAGGGGGTATCCGAGGGATATTCTGCGGGAGGCTTTTCAGAAAGCATCCACTAGACCACGGACTGAACTCCTGGTACCTAGAAGACGTACCTCTGATGATCCTCAACCGGCACGTATCATCGCCAATTTCGATGCCGCCAACCGTGAAACCAGAGAAATCCTACAGAAATACTGGCCGATCCTACAAATGGATGCTGATATTTCAGATGTCATAAGCAAATATCCGTCGGTCTCTTATAGGCGAGGTAGGAGCCTTAGGGACCGTCTGGTTCACAGCCATTTTTCACCACCTCAGAAGGCTGGCTCTTGGCTCAACCGGAAACCCATCGGTATATTCAAATGCGGTCGGTGCAAGGCCTGCCAATATGTTCGAACCACCAAGTCTGTCACCTGTTCGGTCACTGGTCAAACGTTCCAGGTCCGGGACTTTGTTAATTGTCTATCCAGTGGGCTGGTTTACCTCTGCCAGTGCCCATGCCCTATGGATTATGTTGGCAAGACGATACGTGAGTTCAGGAGAAGAATCCTGGAACACGTTAATGACGTCATCAAAAAAGAGCCCACACCCGTGGCTACTCATGTAAATGACTGTCATGGTGGTGATCCCTCTTGCCTTCGCTTCACTGTCCTTGAACTGATATCCCCCTCTCCAAGAGGCGGTGATTTGGACAGACGTATCCTACAGAAGGAGAGCGAGTGGATTTATAGATTTCGCTCCCAATCACCCCGAGGACTTAACGAGCGCTTGACTTTCTCTTGCTTTCTATAACTGCTCATTCTCTCTCATTGCCTTATGACATGAATGGTGACCTCATTCTGTCATTAACTTCCCCTTGCTTCACTGATCTGGCCTTGTTAGTGGGGTATCCCCTATCAGGTGGCCATCCCCCCTGCAATTCTGACCTCAGTAATATCTTCAATTCCCTGGCGTATAGCCTGGGTACGTAAAGTACCCGAACGTTACATTTAATGGGATGTCTATTCACAGTGACATACCCTGTATGGGGCTTCCTTGTTATCCTGAAGGGAGCTCTCTGTATATATCTTCTTTGTACGTCAGTAGTTATATACATGTACAGTAACAGCTCTGTGTGCATCTTTTCTGGCACAGAAACTCCTCATGCCCCACCCTATACATGTCCCCTACTTTTGCCCATTACTTGCAACCCTTGCGACCTGGCCCAACCGGACCACAGACTATCCCCCATCATGTATGTGTACTGTTTGACCATTCATACATGTTCAGCCCACTGTCATCATATAACTCTGGCGCATCATCATCTGGTAGTCATCAGCGGCAATATGCGTGTCAAGCTGACACGCACACACCGCACTTCCGGTATGATGGTGACTATATTTACGTCATTTCCGGTATGCGGTCCACGCTGACACGCATACCGGCGTGCGGGCTAAGCACACATGCTGGCTGATAACAAACTACGTAGGTTAGCATGGGGCACCTTCATCTATACATGTTTTGCCTACTGTCTCCATATACCAGGACAGCCTCGTTTTCGGCGCATCATCAACTGGTCGACATCAGCGGTAGTATGCGTGTCAAGCTGACACGCATACACCGCACTTCCGGTTTGATGGTGAATACATGTACGTCACTTCCGGTGTGCGGTCCACGTTGACACGCATACCGGCGTGCGGGCCAAGCACACATGCTGGCCGATTACAAACTACATAGGACAGCATGGGGCACCTCCATCTTGTATCCACCAGGTCATGACATCTACACAACCTCATTAATGAGCATGCCTCCCCCTGGCACGCCCTACTCTTTCGGCCACACCTTAATTAATTAGATATCCACCTGTGTATGGGCTTTGGGGGGTTAAAAGGGAGGGCTAAACTGAGGATCACCACCTCAGACCCATTATTCCACACCACTGACCACACCATGTAAGTAGCAGACAATGTCTCTTTACTATCTGTAATGTATGTCTAGCCCTGAGTGTATGTTGAGGTACATACAATATAAAAAAAAAAAAAAAAAAAAAAAAAAAATAATTTTTTTTTTAGGTATCCTCTGGGTGGGTAACCCGGCATCCTGGGTGACTAAACTGGGGCACGCATATCTTTCGTGCTGCACTTCAGTCAGGTGCATATGCTCCTATCTATGAGCCTCCTCAGGAACGACCTTGTTTGCAATATATTATTGCCAACCTCAGGTATCTATTCACATTCAATACTCAGTGTTATGGGCATTTATCGCTTGTTATCCTACCTGAACTAACCTGGGTCCAATTTGTCTACTATTATTTTTTCAGTGTGTATGTTGGTAGTCGAGTTCACTCACCACGCTGCCAAAAACGTATGTAAACTGCCATTTGGCAATCGTTTCATTACTGTGGGTCTGCAGTGTCATAAAGGATTGTCTATTCCTGTTATATATGCACGCACGCATCACTGAACTGGGGCGGCCATAACCATTGGCAATGGTCCCATTATCTTTGCATACCTACTACACGTAACCCCCTGATGAACCCTCCGTTTGGGTGAAACGCGTCGGGGTTTGTAGGTCATCTATAATTATCTTAATATATCTATACCCAATTGTGCGTTTTGTTAGTATATTTTATCTTCTAGGTGGGCCCTGTACCTCCTGGTTACGCCATGAGGGCAGTATACAGTGGACACCTTTGTAACCTATCCTTTCCTATCTGTGCTTGTTTTCCATGTTAGACACCACGTATATCGTCCCACTCCATCACTCACCTCACCAGGGATAATTAGGAGTTGGAGTTCAGGTACGGGGACAGGGCGCCCCCACCATCAGGAGACGTCCCTGGGCAGAGGACCAGATCAGGGAATCAGTGCTAGGGATAACTTTCCCCGGCCTCCCGCCTATGTATACCTGTATCTTAGGTATCCATATTCTGGCCTCTACATGGATCATTTGCATAGAACTGTTTTGTCTGTATATATGTAAATTCTGAACTTACCTATTAAATTTAGTTACTTAATGGATAAACAGGGTACTCTTGCTGGACTAACTGTTGATACATATTGATACCCCGTTTTAGTATAAGCTCGCTATCTGTATTGCTGGACTTTTACATATTTGAAGGGATGCTTTCAACAGCAACGGGTATTTTCAAACAATCGGGGTCCTTTACTCCAGGAGGTAGAGTAGATTTCTGGTGTAATGTGCGGCAGTTTTCTGACACACATCTTGGTAAATGAGTTCGGCCATGGAGCTATAATAAATGACTCCTAGTATTCATAGAAACCACTTTAAAAATTATATTTTTCATTTTGGCAGTACTACAGCATTGGAAATTAAATACAAAGTATTGCCCTCCTGTAGATGGTAGCATGACTAATTAAACCTCTTAAATAGATAGGTAACTCTTTGTCAGGTTACTGCTGCTATGAGAGATAGATATTATCTGAAAGGTAATTCTCATCAGAATAGTAAGTATAGAATCCAGATGACTGTATGAGAGCTCTGTTGTTTTCCTTATAATCCGAGATAAAGATGGCCACAGAAGAGAATTATAAGTGTGATGCTCTTCTTGAGTCACTCACCCACTTTCCTCTTTGGCCATAGTGATGGTCTGACTAAGTGAGTTTGTTTGCAATGCTAAAAGTCCAAATGGGGAGGCTGTTTAAGAGCCTAGGAAGAAACTAGAATACATTGAGAGGTTTTTAAAAAATGATATCTACCAGGTTTTTTTTTTTCATTAAGGTATGTGGTAAAAGCAGTGTTACAGACAGTGGTTGTGGAGAGATTTGCCAACTGACTTGTTTGACTTTGGGCTATTTCTAAGGGTATTGCCCTGTCAGTCACCTGGCTTTCACCCTTTAACCTCTATACAAGGATCTGGTCTTCGCTGCAGGGGAGTCACCAGGCTGCTATATCTTGAAATAGCCCCAGTGTAGTTGACAGTTTGTACGAATCTGTGATATAGGTCTGAGGTCAGGGCTGGCAGCAGTGGGTCACAATGATAAACAGGCACAGGTTGGTACAGGGGCAGACAACAGGAACGAACAAACACCTTAGCAGAAACTAAGCAAGGTGGGAACCTAATTGCTTAGACAATGAGAGACAGGGCAGACTAACAATTGTACCAGAAGCTTATTAATAATTAAATGCAGGTATGTAGCAGCACACAAAGCAATGGGAAGAGGATGGTGGTGGTGATGGAAAAATGATAAGAGTAGTAGTTAAGTGAATAATGTTCCTAATAGAAGTAGTGGGGGCAAAGACTGACACAGGCTGCCAATGTAACAAGCATTTTGATGGAAGTGTCTCTTTAATACTAGTGTCCTACAGTCTTTGTATAGTTTACAGACTACACTAGGACGTACTGATCTATACCAGACATGCAGAAATGCACAGTCATCAAGAATACAACAAGAAGAATTGATGATATGAGTCTTCATCAAACATGAATGCTATTTACCATGTGAAGGGGATAGCAGCAGTTGGGTGTCCTTAGTCAATCTGCCTTGCAATTGATAAGTAAAGTTAAGTTATGCCTAATATTTCACATCTCCAGAAGATAAGACGCAGTATGGTCTACTTGCCAATTATGCATTTTGTTGTATAAACCAGTACTTATCTGTTACCTGTGTGCATGAAGCCAAATTCTGAAAATATAGTTGATGTCCCTATACTACAGGGTGGGCCATTTATATGGATACACCTTAATAAAATGGGAATGGTTGGTGATATTAACTTCCTGTTTGTGGAACATTAGTATATGTGAGGGGGGAAACTTTTCAAGATGGGTGGTGACCATGGCGGCCATTTTGAAGTTGGCCATTTTGAATCCAACTTTTGTTTTTTCAATAGGAAGAGGGTCATGTGACACATCAAACTTATTGGGAATTTCACAAGAAAAACAATGGTGTGCTTGGTTTTAACATAACTTTATTCTTTCATGAGTTATTTACAAGTTTCTGACCACTTATGAAATGTAGTGTAGTGTAGTTTCAGGTGCTGCACATCTCATATCTTCACAGCATATGCTGTGAAGATACGACATGTGGAGCACCTGAAACTACGGATACTGGAAGCCTGTGCTAGCATTTCTCCTGCGGTGTTGCTATCAGTGTGTGAAGAGTGGGAGAAGAGGGTTGCATTGACAATCCAACACAATGGGCAGCACATTGAACACATTTTATAAGTGGTCAGAAACTTGTAAATAACTCATGAAAGAATAAAGTTACAACCAAGAACACCATTGTTTTTCTTGTGAAATTCCCAATAAGTTTGATGTGTCACATGACCCTCTTCCTATTGAAAAAACAAAAGTTGGATTCAAAATGGCCAACTTCAAAATGGCCGCCATGGTCACCACCCATCTTGAAAAGTTTCCCCCCCTCACATATACTAATGTTCCACAAACAGGAAGTTAATATCACCAACCATTCCCATTTTATTAAGGTGTATCCATATAAATGGCCCACCCTGTAGAGCGGACAGGCTGATCTTATATTTTTTTTTTTAGCTATTTCAGCTTTTCTGTATTATTTTCCTATTTTCAGTATGTGGACTGTGTCTGGAGTATGAGTTATACTCTTCATTGAGTGAAAGTAGGTCACCCCTTTGCACTTGTGCCCACGTCATGTGCTGAGACAGTGTGTATGTGACACTGCTGATATAGAATTTTTAAATAGCTGAAGTTGAGGATAAGATCTTGAGATCTTGATGTCACCATTTCTAGTGCTTATCCTGTAAATACTTGCAAGGGTTTACTGTTAACAGTTGTGCTACCAGAATCAGGCCAAGCCTTAGTTGGTCCCATCCCCTTTGCTAATGTTTAAAAGTTTCTCACACAGGTATCTCCTCTACATACTAAATGAATTGTTACAAATAGAGAGTGTGAAATTGACCAAGGGTCATTGAAAGAGCATACAAGGGAATTCAAACACTAGGGCCTTGTGTATTCGATTACATTATTGCAATTTCTGGTAGATTTACTCATCCTGTAGATAAATGGTCTAGACCTGCACCACATAAATTTGCTGCAGCGCTTTACACTTTTGTCTAACTTTATACCAACTCTTGGTTTGCTTACTGTGAAACAGAATTTTATGCCAGAATTGTGGCTCAATGTTGGCCCAAAACATTAATTTTAGTCCCAGCCCATTTCATCTGAAGCCCCTGCCTTATAGAGCGAGGCAGGACAATTTAGAAAAACCATAGTTGCACCGACAGATTTGAGATGTTGAGAAATGACCAAAGCTGAGCCATATTGTGTGTAATACTGTATATTGTTGGGATACACAGTATTGTAGATGATTTTATGGAAAAAATAATATGTAACAAATACCACGATTCTCTAATCACCTATGCCTTAAATATTCAATATGCATAAAATATATTATTATAATTATATTTGCCAATGCCTTAAATATCACCTATGCCTTAAATATTCAATAATATGCATAATATCTATTATTATCATTATATTTATCTCTTATTCCCAGAAAATTATAGGTTTCAGGAAATGGAAAGGATGTATTCGATTATTCACTAGAATTACTAAAAGAATAAGGCGTGAAAAGCTAGTGAGACATAAGCACACGCATATAAAGCTGTTATTATTTTTATTATATTATTTAGTTATTTTTATTATTATATAATATTCAAAGTTTTGTACAGTTGTGTAGTTCCTTTTTGAGTGGTCCTTTAATTTGGTGTATACTCTAATCTAAACCCTCTCAACTCTGTAGATGTTCTCAGTTCAATCTAATATTCTTCAGTATCCAGAAGACGCACAAGACGAGTGCTCTGAACGATTCAAAATCAGCACAATCAGTACCTTATAATTTTGAAGCACCACATAAAAATAGTTTTATGTTGAACAAACTGGCAAGTATGTCTGTAATTACAGCAGTTAGATAACCTTGCAGTGTAATCACCAGTGGGCATGTTTAGATATTCTAAATCATTTCCTGAGTGTTAAGAAAATGTAAGGCTGAAAGAAAATTTCCATACTGAGTCCCTTGGCTTTACTTTATATACTGTAGTGGTTTTAACCATACCATGTGTTATCAGTTGATAGTTCAAATGAAAATAAATCCAACATTATTCTGATAAATAAAATCCCTATCTTGTTTTTATCAGCATTGCTATAGCTATCATTATACGTCTATTACTACAGTGTTATGATTGTTATAATTACAAATACTACTGATGTCTAACAAAAAGGTTGAGAATTAGTTATTTATTATGATGGTCAAAAATCAGAATCAAAGGGCTCAACCTAACGTAAAAATGAAATATTTGAGGAAGATTTAGGTAACACAATGGTATTTGATGTAAATCATGTGAATACCTCTAAGATTGTGTCATCCATATGTGGAAATGGACAATGAACCAGATCTCGGATTCCATTTGTATAAAAAATGCATAAGTTGATGTAAGACCTGGATTGAAATCTCTGGTCATTGATACGTGATTCAAAGGGGTATTCCAGTTGTAACACATTATCCCCTATGCACAGAATAGTGGAAAACTATTAGATCAATGGGATTCCAACCATTGGAAACCCCACTGATCAGAAGAACAGACACCCCATACTCCGCGTGGCCCTCCAAAATGAATGAAATGGCAAGTCGAGCATGTTCACTGCTGCTCTATTCATCTCTGTGGGACTGATGGAAATAGCCAAGTACAAACACTTGGCTATTTTCGACAGTCCTATAGAGATAAATAGAGTGGCAGTGAACATGCTCGACTTGTAGCTTCATTTCTTTTGTGGGGCTCTTATTGGTGCTGGTCTTCACTTTCATGATCATGGCGGTCCTAATGGTCAGACTCCCACCAATCTAATAGTTATCCCACCTATTGCACAAGTGCCAGAGGCAGCACTCTGAGCCCTCTCTGTGGGCACCCACACCCTGGAAAAAGTCTGTGGTGTACCAATATGCCTTAGACTTCTCCTGCCATTCATCAGCACAGGGTGAGCTATGAACGGCACAGGTAGCGCACTGAATGTAGGCAGGCTATTATAACTAAATGATAAAGTACATGGAAGATATACTATTGGACTGTAGTATTCAGGGTAAATTGCCGTTTTGGGATAAATAAGTGGGTTTTGGGTTGCAGTTTGGGCACTCGGTCTCTAAAAGGTTCACCATCACTGCCCTAGACTGTGGATAGGGGAATAACTTGTCACAACCAGAATACTCATTTAAGATGCATGGAAATCAAAATAGTGCATGTGGCATAATATGTTTAGCATAATTTTTCTTTGTTAGTAAATGGTATTTGACAATAAGGTATGACAAGTATAAGAATTTATCCTAATCCCCGCAAAATTTGCTTTTGAAGCCAAGACAATATTTAGAAATTAGCCTGTTTTCAATGAGAAAAGGGGCAAATTTTCTTCTTTTTATTTACATATAGTCAGAAAATTTCAGATGAAGCAAAAGTTATACAAAATGGCCGCAACTTTTCGACGTGAGTAGTTTTTCAAAATTGTATACTGTAGATCACTTTTTCAACCCTCTCCCCAAATGTTGTCGTCCATTATGTTTTCATTACACTGTCCTTGGCAGAGGCATTCGAAGTCCAGTATATCATGGTGGAAGCACTTGCCTTCTTACAGTGACTATGTTCCCATCTTCTCCAACTTATTCAAGATAAGCATCAAGGATATGGACTTTGATGAACATCCCACACTTGTGACACACATTTGGTTCTTCTCCAGAGGCTTAACCAGCTCAACATAAAGTTCTGCCACGTGATTGACCAGGAAACCCCCCCCCCCCAACCACTGCAACAATGCTGTTTCCTTGCACTCAAGGATCTTCTTGGTTCAGTGAGGACACCTGCTTTGGCCATTGTGTCAGACAGCTTACAGAAAAGTATCTTAAAGGTGCTTGCTAACTATACTTTTAGAACGAATGCACAATTTTTATAGAATAGAGTGCCGTGGTGCGCTATGTTTACAGCATATCACTTTGGTTGTCTATTTGGCGGCAGCTACATCTGTAAGCAATTGGACTTGGTGTGCTATGTTTACAGCATATCACTTTGGATGTCCATTTGGTGGCTGCTACATCTGTAAGCAATTAGAAACTAACACTTACTAGCCAGGAACACAAAATTTTAAGGGGTTGTTTGACTTACAGAAAAAGAGTGAGAGCTAGGAAACTGTTAAAAAAAAAACTAGCCTTTTGTAACCCCCTTAGTTTCAACACTGAAGCTTCTATCCCTACTGTTTCTGGTCTCTGAAGGATGAGATGCCCCGTCTGTGGTCACATCAATGATGTAGTCAGTGACTGGCCTCAACAGTCACCTGTGCACAAGTCTCAGTGGCCATGTGCGCTTGTGTTGACTTCACTGCTAAGCAGTAACACATTTAAATTTTCTAGGTATAACTATACCTATGTACTCACTGATCAGAAACACATTAGCAGCTCTGTAATCTTCTCCAATGAATTAATATTAAGAACTGAGTTACATAAAATTAAAGAAAAAAATAAAAGGACATGTCCACACTCTTGAAGCGTATTTTTGTGTACTCAACATTGGGTGGATCCTAATGATTTGTATGAGTCAAAATACTGTTCATTAGTTTGCATTAGTTTAAAGTCTTTGCCTAATAACTGGCAAATGTGCTGCCATGCACCTATCTGGGGAAGCCATATTTGCAGCCATATTGGCTGACTGTCCCTTCGATTTTTCATATATAGATACAGTGGGATGCAAAAGTTTGGGCAACCTTGTTAATCGTCATAATTTTCCTGTATAAATCGTTGGTTGTTACGATAAAAAATGTCAGTTAAATATATCATATAGGAGACACACACAGTGATATTTGAGAAGTGAAATTAAGTTTATTGGATTTACAGAAAGTGTGCTATAATTGTTCAAACAAAATTAGGCAGGTGCATAAATTTGGGCACCACAAAAAAGAAATGAAATCAATATTTAGTAGATCCTCCTTTTGCAGAAATTTCAGCCTCTAAACGCTTCCTGTAGGTTCCAATGAGAGTCTGGATTCTGGTTGAAGGTATTTTGGACCATTCCTCTTTACAAAACATCTTTAGTTCATTCAGGTTTGATGGCTTCCGAGCATGGACAGCTCTTTAAGTCACACCACAGATTTTCAATTATATTCAGGTCTGGGGGCTTAGATGGCCATTCCAGAACGTTGTACTTGTTCCTCTGCATAAATGCCTTAGTGGATTTTGAGCAGTGTTTAGGGTCGTCGTCTTGTTGAAAGATCCAGCCCCGGCGCAGCTTCAGCTTTGTCACTGATTCCTGGACATTGGTCTCCAGAATCTGCTGATACTGAGTGGAATCCATGCGTCCCTCAAGTTTGACAAGATTCCCAGTCCTTGCACTGGCCACACAGCCCCACAGCATGATGGAACCACCGCCATATTTTACGGTAGGTAGCAGGTGTTTTTCTTGGAATGCTGTGTTCTTTTTCCTCCATGCATAACGCCCCTTGTTATAGCCAAATAACTCAATTTTAGTTTCATCAGTCCACAGCACCTTATTCCAAAATGAAGCTGGCTTGTCCAAATGTGCTTTAGCCCACCTCAAGCGGCACTTTTTGTGCTGTGGGAGGAGAAAAGGCTTTCTCTGCATCACTCTCGCATACAGCATCTCCTTGTGTAAAGTGCGCCGAATGGTTGAACGATGCACAGTGACTCTATCTGCAGCAAGATGATGTTGTAGGTCTTTGGTGCTGGTCTGTGGGTTGACTCTGACTGTTCTCACCATTCGTCGCTTCTGTCTATCCGAGATTTTTCTTGGTCTGCCACTTCGAGCCTTAACTTGAACTGAGCCTGTGGTCTTCCATTTCCTCAATATGTTCCTAACTGTGGAAACAGACAGCTGAAATCTCTGAGACAGCTTTCTGTATCCTTCCCCTAAACCATGATGGTGAACAATCTTTGTCTTCAGGTCATTTGAGAGTTGTTTTGAGACCCCCATGTTGCTACTCTTCAGAGAAAATTAAAAGAGGAGGGAAACTTACAATTGCCCCCCTTAAATACTCTTTCTCATAATTGGATTCACCTGTGTATGTAGGTCAGGGGCCACTGAGCTTACCAAGCCAATTTGAGTTCCAATAATTAGTTCTAAAGGTTTTGGAATCAATAAAATGATAACAGTGCCCAAATTTATGCACCTGCCTAATTGTGTTTAAACAATTATTTGACACTTTCTGTAAATCCAATAAACTTCATTTCACTTCTCAAATATCACTGTGTGTGTCTCCTATATCATATATTTAACTGACATTTTATTTATCATAACAACCAACGATTTATACAGGAAAATTATGACGATTAACAAGGTTGCCCAAACTTTCGCATCCCACTGTATATCTAAAGTGAGATAAACAGACGAAGAGAAGATTAAAACATTGTAATGAATTTGGAAATAAGATTGAAATGCTGGTATGCATTTATATCTATTCATTTATTTATTTTTTCTTTTATGGTAATGTGCACAGTCTGTGTTTTTTTTAATTATATTACATCAGGGCCACAAACAGAAGCGTTCACTGAAGTATGCAGTTTTATACTGATATAGAGATGTTTTATCGCTTACTAATCTGTGATAGAATATTAGCTTAGCTATCAAGGTCGGATATTTTTGTTATGCAGTTAAAATGAACACATCTTTTATATTACAGTACATGACAAGACACTATGAGTTGATTTATGCAGCCATATAAGTTGGGCAGCGGCTGCAGTAAAAGTAATGGAAGGGGATTGGAATGGCATTGCATTATTGCTCTTCTGGCATTCATGGCATACCTGTATTGATTCTGCACAAACCTGCTCAGCATCTGGCTGACAGTATAAACCTTCCAGACGAATGATCTACTTGAAATCACAGGTAACAACTTTGATATACAAGTTCTCAGGAATTAAGTCACAAATCTTGGCATCAAGTCAAAGACTTTCACTGCCGTAGACTACCTGGTGGAATGTCAAGATTCTATCCATCTATCTATCTATCTATCTATCTATCTATCTATCCATCTATCTAAAAACAAATAATGAGGCAGCACTCCAGTTCCAGTGAAGGGTGTTAGACCCGTTTATTTCCCCAGTCGCAGCGTAGCTGCCTATCAGAGGAATACTAATATCCTATTTCGTTTCCAAACTTGGAAAATAGCTAATTTATGGGCTGTTTTGGACCCTTACAAGTGTGATAGCAAACTGAATATGCAGGTTTGACACCGCACTTAGCAAATGACTTATTGCATAGATCATTTCTGCTGAATCTGGAAAGTAATGGACCAGCTCACGGTGGAGACTGGTGACAGCACGAAGGGGAGGTTTGCAGCGCCGACCCCAGGAGTGTTGTGTCTGTAGGATCCAGTTCTGGAGTGGACCAGGAAATAAGAAAAAGCACCAAGAACCTGCTCAAGGAACTGTAAGTGCAGCTTTCCTGCGTCACATTGCACCACACTGTTGATGTGGCATTTGGACATACAATAACACTTTAAGTACAGTTACATTGTAGTGTATGGGCTGCAAGCTAATGCATAGCCTTAAGGGACTCATACTCATAGGCTGCTCATAGGGTGTTATATGCTATAAGCCGGAGTAACGATTATACAAGAGAGAGACATAATTTCTTGTGGATTACAAATAGTACTGCGTAATGCTTAGGGTGCACGCCAACGAGGAACTCATTCAGGAACCTACAAGTGCAACTAGGCTGCTTAATGGACTTTGGGGAAAACATCACATTTACTGCTTTATTGTTAGACAATGTTGCATTTACTATTGGTTTATTCTCTGTGTACAAATCTGTTGAATATATTCTCAGCTTCTTGTTCACTACATTGTTCAGTAAACTCAACTGCTGGGAAAGAACCATTGTCTATGTGGCATTGTGTACCCTTTGTACTTGTGGGCCCAGCCCTCGGTCTTCTTCCACAACTTTATATACCCACAAGTGCAATTGTGTTCCATAATAACTAGTGATGAGCGGGAGGTGCCATATTCGATTTCACAATATTTTGCGAATATTCGATTGAATATTCGTGTTATATTCATCGAAATCGAATATTCGTAATTATTCCAATTATCGCGAATAATATGCGATTAAATTAATCGCGTATTTCGATTTTTCTTTTGATAGTATAAGGCAACGTTCCTATCACTAATTGACTATGGCTAGGCTAATATGTGTATTTTACGAATATTCTTAATATTGCTCTAACTTCGTCTTTTAGAATATTCGTAATATTCTAAAAGATGAAGTTAGAGCAATATTACAAATTTTCGTAAAATACACATATAGATTGTAATTTAGCTAATATAGTGCTATAATCCTTTTTTTCTCTAATTTTTTTTGCCTCTTCTGAACTTAAGTTTTGTAAAATATGTACACAATTTAAGAAAATTACTATAGCAGTATATTAGCTAAATTACAATCTATATGTGTAGTTTACGAATATTCCTAATATTGCTCTAACTTCGTCTTTTAGAATATTTGTTATATTGCTCTAACTTCGTCTTTTAGAATATTACGAATATTCTAAAAGACGAAGTTAGAGCAATATTAAGAATATATGTAAAAAGTTGAAATCGCAATTCGATTATTATAACTTGAATTAATCGAATTGCGATTTCAACTTAGCACTGCTATATTCCATATTAGGCTAGAATTAACGAATATGGAATATAGCAGTGTTAAGTTGAAATCGCAATTCGATTATTATAACTTGAATTAATCGAATTGCGATTTCAACTTAGCACTGCTATATTCCATATTAGGCTAGAATTAACAAATATGGAATATAGCAGTGTTAAGTTGAAATCACAATTCGATTATTATAACTTGAATTAATCGAATTGCGATTTCAACTTAGCACTGCTATATTCCGTATTAGGCTAGAATTAACAAATATGGAATATAGCAGTGTTAAGTTGAAATCGCAATTCGATTATTATAACTTGAATTATTCGAATTGCGATTTCAATGTAATTCTCAAATCCGACAGTACATTCTAGTATATGGAGACGTTCCCATGGTGATGGGGACGCTCCATGAGCACGGAAGTCGGCAGAAGCGGCAACTGGCACTGACTGGAGCAGCCAGGAAGCCAGGAATCCAAAGGACAGGTAAGAACAACTTTAGGCAAGTGAGAAAGAAAAAAATATAACAATAGAGTTGAGCGAACACCTGGATGTTCGGGTTCGAGAAGTTCGGCCGAACTTCCCGGAAATGTTCGGGTTCGGGATCCGAACCCGATCCGAACTTCGTCCCGAACCCGAACCCCATTGAAGTCAATGGGGACCCGAACTTTTCGGCACTAAAAAGGCTGTAAAACAGCCCAGGAAAGGGCTAGAGGGCTGCAAAAGGCAGCAACATGTAGGTAAATCCCCTGCAAACAAATGTGGATAGGGAAATGAATTAAAATAAAAATTAAATAAATAAAAATTAACCAAAATCAATTGGAGAGAGGTCCCATAGCAGAGAATCTGGCTTCCCGTCACCCACCACTGGAACAGTCCATTCTCAGATATTTAGGCCCCGGAACCCAGGCAGAGGAGAGAGGTCCCGTAACAGAGAATCTGGCTTCATGTCAGCAGAGAATTAGTCTGCATGTCATAGCAGAGAATGAGGCTTCACGTCAGCCACCACTGCAACAGTCCATTGGCATATATTTAGGCCCAGCACACAGGCAGAGGAGAGAGGTCCCGTAACAGACAATGTGGCTTCATGTCAGCAGAGAATCAGTCTTCATGTCATAGCAGAGAATCAGGCTTCACGTCAGCCACCACTGCAACAGTCCATTGGCATATATTTAGGCCCAGCACCCAGGCAGAGGAGAGAGGTCCCGTAACAGACAATCTGGCTTCATGTCAGCAGAGAATTAGTCTGCATGTCATAGCAGAGAATGAGGCTTCACGTCAGCCACCACTGCAACAGTCTATTGGCATATATTTAGGCCCAGCACACAGGCAGAGGAGAGAGGTCCCGTAACAGACAATCTGGCTTCATGTCAGCAGAGAATTAGTCTGCATGTCATAGCAGAGAATGAGGCTTCACGTCAGCCACCACTGCAACAGTCCATTGGCATATATTTAGGCCCAGCACACAGGCAGAGGAGAGAGGTCCCGTAACAGACAATCTGGCTTCATGTCAGCAGAGAATCAGTCTGCATGTCATAGCAGAGAATCAGGCTTCACGTCACCCACCACTGCAACAGTCCATTGTCATAAATTTAGGCCCAGCACCCAGGCAGAGGAGAGAGGTCCCGTAACAGAGGATCTGGCTTCATGTCAGCAGAGAATCAGTCTGCATGTCATAGCAGAGAATCAGGCTTCACGTCACCCAACATTGGAACAGTCCATTGGCATATATTTATGCCCCGGCACCCAGACAGAGGAGAGGTTCATTCAACTTTGGGTAGCCTCGCAATATAATGGTAAAATGAAAATAAAAATAGGATTGAATGAGGAAGTGCCCTGGAGTCCAATAATATATGGTTAAGGGGAGGTAGTTAATGTCTAATCTGGACAAGGGACGGACAGATCCTGTGGGATCCATGCCTGGTTCATTTTTATGAACGTCAGCTTGTCCACATTGGCTGTAGACAGGCGGCTGCGTTTGTCTGTAATGACGCCCCCTGCCGTGCTGAATACACGTTCAGACAAAACGCTGGCCGCCGGGCAGGCCAGCACCTCCAAGGCATAAAAGGCTAGCTCTGGCCACGTGGACAATTTAGAGACCCAGAAGTTGAATGGGGCCGAACCATCAGTCAGTACGTGGAGGGGTGTGCACATGTACTGTTCCACCATGTTAGTGAAATGTTGCCTCCTGCTAACACGTTGGGTATCAGGTGGTGGTGCAGTTAGCTGTGGCGTGTTGACAAAAGTTTTCCACATCTCTGCCATGCTAACCCTGCCCTCAAAGGAGCTGGCATTGACACAGCTGCCTTGGCGACCTCTTGCTCCTCCTCTGCCTTGGCCTTGGGCTTCCACTTGTTCCCCTGTGACATTTGGGAATGCTCTCAGTAGCGCGTCTACCAACGTGCGCTTGTACTCGCGCATCTTCCTATCACGCTCCAGTGCAGGAAGTAAGGTGGACACATTGTCTTTGTAGCGTGGATCCAGCAGGGTGGCAACCCAGTAGTCCGCACAGGTTAAAATGTGGGCAACTCTGCTGTCGTTGCGCAGGCACTGCAGCATGTAGTCGCTCATGTGTGCCAGGCTGCCCAGGGGTAAGGACAAGCTGTCCTCTGTGGGAGGCGTATCGTCATCGTCCTGCCTTTCCCCCCAGCCATGCACCAGTGATGGACCCGAGCTGCGTTGGGTGCCACCCCGCTGTGACCATGCTTCATCCTCATCCTCCTCCACCTCCTCCTCATCCTCGTCCTCCTCGTCCTCCAGTAGTGGGCCCTGTCTGGCCACATTTGTACCTGGCCTCTGCTGTTGCCAAAAACCTCCCTCTGAGTCACTTCGAAGAGACTGGCCTGAAAGTGCTAAAAATGACCCCTCTTCCTCCTCCTCCTCCTCCTCCTCCTCCTGGGCCACCTCCTCTTGCATCATCGCCCTAAGTGTTTTCTCAAGGAGACATAGAAGTGGTATTGTAACGCTGATAACGGCGTCATCGCCACTGGCCATGTTGGTGGAGTACTCGAAACAGCGCAACAGGGCACACAGGTCTCGCATGGAGGCCCAGTCATTGGTGGTGAAGTGGTGCTGTTCTGTAGTGCGACTGACCCGTGCGTGCTGCAGCTGAAACTCCACTATGGCCTGCTGCTGCTCGCACAGTCTGTCCAGCATGTGCAAGGTGGAGTTCCACCTGGTGGGCACGTCGCATATGAGGCGGTGAGCGGGAAGGCCAAAGTTACGCTGTAGCGCAGACAGGCGAGCAGCAGCAGGATGTGAACGCCGGAGACGCGAACAGACGGCCCGCACTTTATGCAGCAGCTCTGACATGTCGGGGTAGTTGTGTATGAACTTCTGCAACACCAAATTCAGCACATGCGCCAAGCAAGGGATGTGCGTCAAATTGGCTAGTCCCAGAGCTGCAACGAGATTTCGCCCATTATCACACACCACCAGGCCGGGCTTGAGGCTCACCGGCAGCAACCACTCGTCGGTCTGTTGTTCTATACCCCGCCACAACTCCTGTGCGGTGTGGGGCCTGTCCCCCAAACATATGAGTTTCAGAATGGCCTGCTGACGTTTACCCCGGGCTGTGCTGAAGTTGGTGGTGAAGGTGTGTGGCTGACTGGATGAGCAGGTGGAAGAAGAGGAGGAGGAAGCCGAGAAGGAGGAGGTGGCAACAGGAGGCAAAGAATGTTGCCCTGCGATCCTTGGCGGCGGAAGGACGTGCGCCAAACAGCTCTCCGCCTGGGGCCCAGCTGCCACTACATTTACCCAGTGTGCAGTTAGGGAGATATAGCGTCCCTGGCCGTGCTTACTGGTCCACGTATCTGTGGTTAGGTGGACCTTGCTACAGATGGCGTTGCGCAGTGCACACTTGATTTTATCGGATACTTGGTTGTGCAGGGAAGGCACGGCTCTCTTGGAGAAGTAGTGGCGGCTGGGAACAACATACTGTGGGACAGCAAGCGACATGAGCTGTTTGAAGCTGTCTGTGTCCACCAGCCTAAATGACAGCATTTCATAGGCCAGTAGTTTAGAAATGCTGGCATTCAGGGCCAGGGATCGAGGGTGGCTAGGTGGGAATTTACGCTTTCTCTCAAATGTTTGTGAGATGGAGAGCTGAACGCTGCCGTGTGACATGGTTGAGACGCTTGGTGACAGAGGTGGTGGTGGTGGTGTTGGTGGTACATCCCCTGTTTGCTGGGCGGCAGGTGCCAACGTTCCTCCAGAGGCGGAGGAAGAGGCCGAGGCGGCAGCAGCAGAAGAGGCCGAGGCGGCAGCAGCAGAAGAGGTAGCAGGGAGAGCCTGAGTGACTTCCTTGGTTTTAAGGTGTTTACTCCACTGCAGTTCATGCATTGCATGCAGGTGCCTGGTCATGCAGGTTGTGCTCAGGTTCAGAACGTTAATGCCTCGCTTCAGGCTCTGATGGCACAGCGTGCAAACCACTCGGGTCTTGTCGTCAGCACATTGTTTGAAGAAGTGCCATGCCAGGGAACTCCTTGAAGCTGCCTTTGGGGTGCTCGGTCCCAGATGGCGGCGGTCAGTAGCAGGCGGAGTCTCTTGGCGGCGGGTGTTCTGCTTTTGCCCACTGCTCCCTCTTTTGCTACGCTGTTGGCTCGGTCTCACCACTGCCTCTTCCTCTGAACTGTGAAAGTCAGTGGCACGACCTTCATTCCATGTGGGGTCTAGGACCTCATCGTTCCCTGCATCGTCTTCCACCCAGTCTTGATCCCTCACCTCCTGTTCAGTCTGCACACTGCAGAAAGACGCAGCAGTTGGCACCTGTGTTTCGTCATCATCAGAGACATGCTGAGGTGGTATTCCCATGTCCTCATCATCAGGAAACATAAGTGGTTGTGCGTCAGTGCATTCTATGTCTTTCACCGCTGGGGAAGGGCTAGGTGGATGCCCTTGGGAAACCCTGCCAGCGGAGTCTTCAAACAGCATAAGAGACTGCTGCATAACTTGAGGCTGAGACAGTTTCCCTGGTATGCATGGGGGTGATGTGACCGACTGATGGGGTTGGTTTTCAGGCGCCATCTGTGCGCTTTCTGCAGAAGACTGGGTGGGAGATAATGTGAACGTGCTGGATCCACTGTCGGCCACCCAATTGACTAATGCCTGTACCTGCTCAGGCCTTACCATCCTTAGAACGGCATTGGGCCCCACCATATATCGCTGTAAATTCTGGCGGCTACTGGGACCTGAGGTAGTTGGTACACTAGGACGTGTGGATGTGGCAGAACGGCCACGTCCTCTCCCAGCACCAGAGGGTCCACTAACACCACCACGACCATGTCCACGTCCGCGTCCCTTACTAGATGTTTTCCTCATTGTTATGGTTCACCACAACAACAAAAATATTATTTGGCCCAATGTATTGTATTCAAATTCAGCGGGATATAAATTTGAGGCCTAGTATTTAGGCGCTGGGTGACCGGTATGGATTTACTGACAGAATTAGACTTGGAAATGCACAGTAGCGGGTGTGTGAAGTTATTCTGAATGACCCTATGTGCACCTTCAATATGATCTACCCTTTTAGGGATAGATTTCAAATAGCTCTGATACAGCAGAAACCACTAAATTATGAAATTGCTAAATTGGGAATTGTATTTCAACCCAGAACAAAAAATGTGCTTTGATGGACACTAAATAACTTTCCCAGCCACAACAGGACAGCGGTAACGAGAGATTTAGCGGGATATAAATTTGAGGCCTAGTATTTAGGCGCTGGGTGACAGGTATGGGTTTAGTGACAGAATTAGACTTGGAAATGCACAGTAGCGGGTGTGTGAAGTTATTCTGAATGACCCTATGTGCACCTTCAATATGATCTACCCTTTTAGGGATAGATTTCAAATAGCTCTGATACAGCAGAAACCACTAAATTATGAAATTGCTAAATTGGGAATTGTATTTCAACCCAGAACAAAAAATGTGCTTTGACGGACACTAAATAACTTTCCCAGCCACAACAGGACAGCGGTAACGAGAGATTTAGCGGGATATAAATTTGAGGCCTAGTATTTAGGCGCTGGGTGACAGGTATGGGTTTAGTGACAGAATTAGACTTGGAAATGCACAGTAGCGGGTGTGTGAAGTTATTCTGAATGACCCTATGTGCACCTTCAATATGATCTACCCTTTTAGGGATAGATTTCAAATAGCTCTGATACAGCAGAAACCACTAAATTTTTAAATTGCTAAATTGGGAATTGTATTTCAACCCAGAACAAAAAATGTGCTTTGACGGACACTAAATAACTTTCCCAGCCACAACAGGACAGCGGTAACGAGAGATTTAGCGGGATATAAATTTGAGGCCTAGTATTTAGGCGCTGGGTGACCGGTATGGATTTACTAACAGAATTAGACTTGGAAATGCACAGTAGCGTGTGTGTGAAGTTATTCTGAATGACCCTATGTGCACCTTGAATATTATATACCCTTTTAGGGATAGATTTCAAATAGCTCTGATATAGCAGAAACCACTAAATTTTTAAATTGCTAAATTGGGAATTGTATTTCAACCCAGAACAAAAAATGTGCTTTGACGGACACTAAATAACTTTCCCAGCCAAAACAGGACAGCGGTAACGAGAGATTTAGCGGGATATACATTTGAGGCCTAGTATTTAGGCGCTGGGTGACCGGTATGGATTTAGTGACAGAATTAGACTGGGATATGCACAGTAGCGTGTGTGTGTGAAGTTATTCTGAATGACCCTATGTGCACCTTGAATATTATATACCCTTTTAGGGATAGATTTCAAATAGCTCTGATATAGCAGAAACCACTAAATCTTTAAAATTGCTAAATTGAAAATTGTATTTCAACCCAGAACAAAAAATGTGCTTTGACGGACACTAAATTACTTTCCCAGCCACAACAGGACAGCGGTAACGAGAGATTTAGCGGGATATAAATTTGAGGCCTAGTATTTAGGCGCTGGGTGACAGGTATGGGTTTAGTGACAGAATTAGACTTGGAAATGCACAGTAGCGGGTGTGTGAAGTTATTCTGAATGACCCTATGTGCACCTTCAATATGATCTACCCTTTTAGGGATAGATTTCAAATAGCTCTGATACAGCAGAAACCACTACATTTTTAAATTGCTAAATTGGGAATTGTATTTCAACCCAGAACAAAAAATGTGCTTTGACGGACACTAAATAACTTTCCCAGCCACAACAGGACAGCGGTAACGAGAGATTTAGCGGGATATAAATTTGAGGCCTAGTATTTAGGCGCTGGGTGACCGGTATGGATTTAGTGACAGAATTAGACTGGGATATGGCCAAAAAATAACCACACTATTGCTGGTTAAATGCACTTGGTGACGGGCGCAGCTTGCCCCTGATGTAGTATATGGCCAAAAAATGAACAGACTATTGCTGGTTAAATGCACTTGGTGTCACAGCTTGACCAACCACACTACTGAGGGTAAAATGCACTTGGTGATGGGCGCAGCTTGCCCCTGATGTAGTATATGGCCAAAAAATGAACAGACTATTGCTGGTTAAATGCACTTGGTGTGATAGCTTGACCAACCACACTACTGAGGGTTAAATGCACTTGGTGACGGGCGCAGCTTGCCCCTGATGTAGTATATGGCCAAAAAATGAACAGACTATTGCTGGTTAAATGCACTTGGTGTCACAGCTTGACCAACCACACTACTGAGGGTTAAATGCACTTGGTGACGGGCGCAGCTTGCCCCTGATGTAGTATATGGCCAAAAAATGAACAGACTATTGCTGGTTAAATGCACTTGGTGACGGGCGCAGCTTGCCCCTGATTTAGTATATGGCCAAAAAATGAACAGACTATTGCTGGTTAAATGCACTTGGTGTGACAGCTTGACCAACCACACCATTGAGGGTTAAATGCACTTGGTGACGGGCGCAGCTTGCCCCTGATGTAGTATATGGCCAAAAAATAAACAGACTATTGCTGGTTAAATGCACTTGGTGTGACAGCTTCACCCTGATGTAGGCTTTAGCCAAAAAACAAACGCACCATTGAGGGTTAAATGCACTTGGTGACAGGCGCAGCTTGCCCCTGATGTAGTATATGGCCAAAAAATAAACAGACTATTGCTGGTTAAATGCACTTGGTGTGACAGCTTCACCCTGATGTAGGCTTTAGCCAAAAAACAAACGCACCATTGAGGGTTAAATGCACTTGGTGACAGGCGCAGCTTGCCCCTGATGTAGTATATGGCCAAAAAATAAACAGACTATTGCTGGTTAAATGCACTTGGTGTGACAGCTTCACCCTGATGTAGGCTTTAGCCAAAAAACAACCACACCATTGAGGGTTAAATGCACTTGGTCGCAGCTTGTGCTGGCGCACCACAAGACACAAAATGGCCGCCGATCACCCCAGAAAAATGTGACTGACAAACGGTCTGGGCAGCCTAAAAACAGTGAGCAATTGAGGATCAGCAGCTCAATGCCAATGCTCAATGCCAGCACAAGCCATGCCAATAGTAGGCATGGCTGTGATGGCCTCTTGGGGCAAGTAGTATGACGCTTGTTGATTGGCTGCTTTGCAGCCTTTCAAAAAGTGCCAAGAAAGCGTCACAAAAGCGCCAAGAAAGCGACGAACACCGAACCCGAACCCGGACTTTTACGAAAATGTCCGGGTTCGGGTCCGTGTCACGGACACCCCAAAATTCGGTACGAACCCGAACTATACAGTTCGAGTTCGCTCATCCCTATATAACAATTAAAAAAAACTAAAAAAAACTAATATTCGATTTCGCGAATATATAGAACTATTATAAATATTCGCGAAATCTCGAAGTTACCATATTCGAGAAAACAATTAGCAATTTGAATATTCGCGCTCAACACTAATAATAACATGATTAATATCAATCTATATTATATTTGTTATATGTTGAAGGGGAATACATTTATTCACCCTACTTTAGGCACACATCATGATATTTTATATGTTTACCGTATATATTTTTTGACATGTGACAGTATCTATGTTGTTTATCTCTTTTAGTGCCCTTGTGATCTACTCTATGTTGGAGAGACTAGTTGGAACCTCAAGACAAGATTAAATCAACATACTGTAGATACACGATACGACATAAAAGGAAAGATTTACCAGTACCAAAACATTTTGTGGAACTGGGACACAGAGAAAAGGATCTCAAATTTAGAATTCTCGATCATGTCCCACCCCTGAAGAGAGGTGGAGACAGAGAAAGAGTGTTCAAACAGAGAGAGCTTTAATGGATTTATCGACTACAGACCCTTAAGCCCAAGGGGCTTAACACTGAATTCAAATGGAGAATTTTTGGATAGGAGTGGGTAAGCTCTTTAGTCATTAGTGGGGTCTCCCCTTAGTCTGGATTTGCCGCAGGTTATTATTGATAAGCTATTTCTTTATTGACTCAATTTTTTATATTAAATTTATTTTCTTCCTTTTTTATAGAAAAGAATATCCTTTGTCTACTCCTCGCAACTCTACCATGTGGGCTCCAGTGCAGAACAATTTTTTTTTCCATTATGTTTATTTCCTTGCTTTTTCAGGCCGACATTTATGATCCCCCAAGGACTACTCTCCATGGTATATGTAGGACACATTTTGGTCCAATTGCATTTAATTTTGGTTTGGCAATGTATATTCTACTGTATACCCGCAAGGTGTTATGCTGCATGCTTGGGTTGGGGCACATATCTGTGCTCCCACCTAGGTATAAAGGAATATAGTGCGTGGACCACTGGCACTGGTCCCTTTACCCAGATATTCCCCGCATATAGGGGGCACCTCATATAGTGGCACTGCATTAGTGTTGATTTTTTAGTTCAACTTTGGCCCTTTTATGGGGACATGAATCTGTGCCCCCTTATATAGATCCATTACTGGTTGGAAGGGACGAACCTTTGACACTGGTAGTCTTTTTGCTGACTAATTTCTTACTCTTTTTTACAATTGGGAGTTGTTAATCCTGAGGATTTTCCCCCCAAAATAAAATAATCTGGCCTATTATTTGAGATCCCTTTATTTAGTTATTATACATAGTCTCCATGGTGATCGCTTAATTGTTTACATGTTGCATTCTGTGAGGCAATATAGTGAGTCAAGTGATTACCTGACATCACTCCCCCGCCCCTTGGTGATATCATCACGTTATACTCGGTGGCTGCATCCAGCTGTGAGTGATCGTCCGCTGGGCACATGATTGACCACTCAGAATGCGCGGTGAGATGTCATAGCGTCTCCAGGACATGCACACTTGCCAGTAACAGACACCTTTTATCCACTAGAACCACCAACGGTATAGTACGTGTTAGTTAGTTATTAATTATCTATACATACCTCTGTTGTTGTTTCACTAAGCTGATTTTTACCCACTCCAGGGGAGGTTATTAACACCTTAAGCACCAGTTACTTTATTTTTGGGCAGAAAAGTATGTTTTTTTTAAATGCACAATCATGGACATGATGAAGTCACTCATTTTGATTCATGTATTTTATCACCCTATTATGAATTTATCCACTCTATATTTTGTATATTTTGTACCTTAAGCATGGAGAGTGATATTAATCATGTTATTATAGACCACTATTGCACTTGTGGGTATATAAAGTTGCACAGGGCATTATCTCACTGCTTGACAAAGGCCTGATTGTGCTGAAACGTTTCGACTGGAGAAATAAATGTGTCTAACACCCTTCACTGGAATTGGATTGCTGCCGCACTATTTGTTTTTTGATACTATCTATGGATTTTCGCCTGAATTCCAAGAGGGATTTCACCCAACCTCAACACTGACTATGCTGCTGCTATTTTTTGTTATTATATCTATCTATCTATCTATCTATCTATCTATCTATCTACGGTATCTATCTATCTATCTATCAATCTATTATCAATGCACCGTGTCTTCTGCATGTCTACAAGGCAGAGCAGTATGAGGCATATTGGTTATAATAGTTATATAACAGTTGGTTAAGGGTATAAGAGAGCTTCATGGTTAGAAAAGCTTCATACAGCCATTTCTGTTCACTAGTTATAGTGTAATACAGTATTTAGTAATATGTAGTGCTGGTGGAAGCCACTTTTGTATATTTATAGTAAGCTGTAGAGAGAAATGACTATTTCTTTCTGTGCAAACTCTTAAAGGGACACTTCCATCATTATTTTTATATTAACAACAGCTTATATGTGAATATTCTTTATAATTTAAAAAAATATAAAAAATGGGTAGATATTATTCTGGATATAATTTTTTGAACATCACTCCACAAATTCTGCTTCCTATCCTGGCTCTTTAATTTCCTCTTTGTTTGGACTTTTAGCATGGCAAACAGTCTCACTTAATTTTCTCAGTCAAGCTATTACTGCAGCCAGTAGGAGCGCCCCCCTCTGGGTCAACTAGAGCATCACACATTACACTAATCAATGGAATGCTCTTCTGCGGTCATCTTTAGCTAGGCCTACCAGGATAGCAATAGAGTTGTTGTACTGTTATCCCAATTCTATACCTGCTACAGTTTTTTTTTTTTTTTAAGGAGTATTACTATGCTGAGAACAGCTTCTCCTCACAGCAGCAGTGAGCCAACAATGGATGACCTGTGTATAGGAGTTTTATCTCTCTGTGATGACTGCTACAGAAGGATGATATTTTTTCTTCATTTTCAATGGCATAGTACTGCCAATATGAAAATAGCCAAATATGCCAAAAAGTTTGTTTTTTATGAATATTGAATTAAAAAAATTACCCTTTACTGATGGAACTGTTGCAGCCAGTTCTGAATATTACCTCTGCAGCAGAGATGAATAGATGTCCAAGACAAACTAGTCCCTGCTAATACATCAAAGCAACCCAAGATACCTGATTTTGCAAATAAAATGTGGTGGATGTGCAGACAATTTCCTTTAAAATGGGAAAAGGCAGTGTAGCATGTCACAGCACTAAATCTCTCATCAATGCAGAGCTAAAATTCTCTCGCCTGTATGCTCATATAAGGTATAGCACTTGACCACTGGCCACCTGGAAGATAAAACACTTGGCAGTTTGGGTCTAAATGACCATCTGAATCATCAGCAGATCTGGCCATAAGATGGACATGAGTGGCTTTCCCAGCCAACTGCAACAATTGTGTGGAATACTGAATTACCATGTCATGGCTAGATATATTACATTTCCTTCAGCTTCTGCCTATGCAATGAGATCAGTAATAAAGCATCTCTGGGGAATATAGTTGTCCAAATGTCCTTGTAGTGCTGCATTTCATAGTTATTTACTCAAAGCCAATCTGTTATCCTGTCGGAAAAAATTCTTTAATGCAAATGGCCCTGACAAACATATAGCAAATGACAGGCTGAAATAAATCAGATAACCTGATGTATTGAAGTGGATGAAAAGTGTCCCTGGAATAAGATCACATCTATTTATGGGTAGCAGAGAAAATGTGCGACTTTTCTCTAAAACCAATAGCATTTTCACGACTTCCTTGGACGCAGATGTAATACTGTAATCATGTTGTCTTACATGATGAAACATCTGCAATAGCTAATTCAATATTCAGGTGTCTATTACCGGGAGAATAAGACAAAACCATATGGGTGACTGTGCAGTTAAGTACATAAGTGCACTGACTATGTGACAATGACATTGACATTTGCATGGCTGCTTATTTTGATTCTTCTGCAACACCTGTGACAAGTCATTTTGTCTTCCTGTCAAAGACCTCAAAAGAACAGATTTGTCATAGTTAAGCATTTTCAGATAGGAATTATACTGTGCAGATTTGAAATGGAAATTTTAAATAGTTTGTTAAGGAACCTATATAAAGATTTAATATATAATTATATTTAAAGTTTACGAACACCTTCAGAGGCAAAGTTTTATTATTGCATTTTACTCATTTTGACCTAAAAATAGTTTTTTTTAAAGGTTTTAAGCAGTTTTTGCCCTACAGGGTTAAGTTTCAGTCTTATCTGCAGACTATCACTTTCTGGTTTTCAATAAGTCCAGTCATGTTGCTTATGTGATGACTCATGTCCTTTTCTCTGAATTCCTAATAGCTCATAAACACTAATTTAAGGCTAGTTTCCCACTTGCATTGCCGGGCACTGCCTGAATCCCCGCTGGCCTCATTAGCTATAATGGGGACAGGCGGAGATCCGGTTGCAACCCAGCAAATATGCCAAAAATCGTCATATATTCCTGCGCAGATCTCCTCCGGTCCCCATTATAGTTAATGGGGCATAGGGGCATTCAGGCAGCGCCTGACAATGCTGGATTCAGAGAGCTCTGGCAACTTCAGAGCCCACCAGTCGGTCATAATTTGAGAATATTCCACAGAATAAATACCCATGGTAAATCCTGATGCATTTACAATAACAATTCTAATTCTCTCAATACTAAGAAAATCCTGAAAACATGATCATGTGAGGTCATGAGGACTGGAGTTGAGAAACACTGATTTAAACCATACTCTTCTTTAGCTTTAGGCTACTTTCATACTTGCGTTTGTTACTTCCGGTATTGTGATCCGGAATTAAACGGATCAGTTTTCATTTTGCACATCAGGATGCACCCGTTCCGTTAAGATGCAGTTGTGTGAAATCAAAAAAGGCTTCTAAAAAACCGATCTATCGCCATTGACTTATATTGTTTTCAGTGACGGATCTGTTTTTTTTTACCTTTTTTATGACCAGACACAAAAATGAAGCCTGCAGCTGTTTTGTGTCTGGTCACAAAAAGGAATGCTGACGGAATGGAAGACATCCTGAATGGATCTAAACAGAAATAAAAAAAATTCTGGTATTAAGATCCTCTGCCGGATCTCAATACCGGAAAACAACAACGCAAGTTTGAAGGTAGCCTTAGCTATATTGAGTGTGTATTAGCTGTCAGCAGTTCAGAGATAATAGCTATACATAGCCTTCAGATCAGCAACATGATGGCTCAATGTGAAACTGAAACTAAGATACTCTGCAGATAGGCTGCAATTTAACTCTGTAACACAAAAACTGCAGTTTTTTTTAAAATAAAGACCAATTGAAGAAATTATTTTTAGCCTGTAAAAAGTATAATGCAATCATAAAACAATTGCTCCAGAAGGTGTTTATAGCCTCTAAAGTAAAAGTTTGCCTTTTTAAGATTATTATTAGGAATTACATGTATGAATACTGTATACATTTATTACCAGCAGCAATTTGGGTAAGAAAATATAAGAGACATTGACTAAAATGCTTACAACTGATCTAGTGAGTATAATAAGGAGAATATTGGTTCTGTTCGCAGCTCCTGTCTTCTGTCAGTTGACAGAGCCAAGGGGTTATAGTAATGTGCTGACAGGGAAGAAGACTTTCTATCCCTTCCCTTCATTAGCAGAACAGAGCTGCAAGAGAAGGTGCCCATGTTTCTACCAATGCCTATGGGGAAGGCAGTCACTGTGAACTTGATTCCCCAATGGCAGCTATCTCTAATTGCTACTCGTAAAAGAAATACAGTAATACAAGAGAAGTTTTACCAAAGGTGAACACAAGAACTGTAATCCTTCCTGCTCTGGTAATTTTTGGAATAATATTTAATTATAGTGCATGTGATATATGTGTTTATGTTATGCTTTTTGTGTTCTTTTTTTTCTTCCACCACCTTGCAAGAACCATAACGTTTTAACTTTCACAGTGCACTGAAAAAGACATGATGACCTTTTTCTGTAGGTCAGTACAAGTAGGGCAAATGCCAGATATATAGGGGGTCATTTACTAAGCTGAAATATGTCTAAATTAGGCGTATTTCAGGCACAGATGGCAGTGTAATGGTTAGTTAGGCTGCTCTCTGCGACTTTGCCCCACTCACGCTAGGTCTAAATAAGTGGGCAAGACATTGGCTGGGAAGGGGACGGTCAGGCCCGTTCTCATTCACAATTTTCAACACCTGGTTTAGGTGTAGAAAATGGTCTAACTGTAAGACATCTAGGAAGGTGTCTTACATTTAGAAGTGGCGGAGGATCTGCTGAAGTTATGATGAGGCCGTTGCCTATTCAGAACTCCGGCAGATCCACCCCCAGCTATAGGGCTTTATTAAGACCGGTGTCTAAAACGCTGATCCTAATAAATGTGCACCAGAGTTTTTATTATGTTTTAGTACTTTATTAAAAATAAAAACCTTTGAAAAATTTACAGTAATGGACAGAAATAATTGCACTGCTTGCAGTACTATTCTTTGCGTCGAAACTAAAAGAATCATAGGTACCTTTAAACAGAATGTAAGGCTGGGTTCACATTAGCACTGTGAACCTCTGTCACTGTATCTGGCATATATGACGGATACAAAATACTACAAGCAGCATTTTTGATCTAGTTGAAAGCAGGCATATGCTGTATGTCGGAAATCGTCTGGGTCCCTGCCGGATCCCCTTTCATGGTACACAGTACACGGTGGTATCTGGCTATGCCGGATGCAGTGAACATTGACATTCGGTTCCTCCACTGTAACAGACTGCCAGAGTTCACAGCGCTTCTTGTTGCATCCTGCTGTTTTGTGCAAAGAAATAGGATCAATCTGGACCCTGATCTTGATCAGGAAAAAAGCAGCCCGCATAATGTTTCTGTCCTGTTACCTCCTGTTTTAGGGTGACTTTGATTGAAAATGCAAAAAAAAATGTACTTTTCAGCAGGATACAAAAACATGGTGTGAACCTCACCTTTCATTATGTGCCTCAGAATTGCCATATACAATGTAGGGTAAAGCCTTAGCAACCTTTTACATTAACTGATGATTGGAAAAGAGCTTGTCTCTGCTCATTGCCCCATGTGAACATGTGGCCAATCACCCTACAAACAAGCAAATAATTTAATCTTTTATGTGGCACCAAAAATCATTGTGTGTTGGTAGCACATTGTCCTGTGTAGGATACGTCATCAATATCAGATTGATGGGGGTCTGACTGTCAGATCCCCTCACTTGAATGGGATGACCAGCTGCAATTATACTCTACAATGTATACGGCATGCAGGCAAACACTGAAGAGAGCACTTGCAAGAGCACTGCAACCCCTTCAAACCGCTGAAAGTCAGACCTCCGCTGATCTGATATTGATAACCCTTTGAGGGCCTTTTACATTGGCTGATTATTGGCAGAAAATGATGTCCATTACCAATCATCTCCCCCTCTAAAGGGTCTGCTGATCAGATCTTCCATGAAAGCATCAAACATTATCTTTTTTTGACAGCACATGATGCCGACAGTAGTGAAAATGAATGACTGCACAAACAAATGCTATTTGGCCAAGTATCTAACTGTGTGATAGCGCTTAAATGAGCACTAATTAACAAGCTACACGTAGATGGTGCAGAAATGTATCCATGTAAAAGGAACACTAGGCAGTATAAAGTTGCAGAGTAGCTCACGCAGGATGATAGACTTGGTGTAGTAGCTTAGATACTGTTGTCTAACTTTAAACTGCTTATAGATTCTGTGATAAAATGTTGACACACATTGTCAGATCGTAAACCATGCCCCTACCATTGATTCACGACCCTTTCCCTCTAAACCATATCCTCTTGTAAAGCAAGGTGCAAAAAGTTTCTAAAGCACCTAGTAAATTTGGCACATCACATGCGAACCGGAAATCTGGATCAATTTGAATAGTATATCTTCTTAGTTGTTGGCTAGCGTGTAAGCTGAATGTGAACAAAAATATTATGGCGTGACTAATTCCTTCTTTAATTATTACTATTCCTCAACTATTTGTCTTAAGTAATTCAAAAATGCAAACATAGAAATTTTCCCCTGAGAAAATTGTTGATCCAAGGCAATATGGAGCTACTCTATGCCCCATGCAAGATTGGTAGGCTGTTTTTATTTTACTTGCATTTCACAGAGTGGGAATGTACAGTAGCAATTGCAGTCTGAAGGAGTAATGTTTATCCTTATAGAGACCAACAAGTTTGCATAGGTAGTCTTATAGGCTAGGTAATGTTTCCTGGAAAAGAAGATATGCAAAGTAGCTGTCATCCAGGAAGAAGGAAAACCTTTTCTCAAGTGTCAACTCTTGGGGGATAGCTGCCCTAAGAGTCAATGACCAACCTTTAAACAGGCTTCATAACATGACTATGGATATAAGCCAAACTATGGTGCTCTTCATAAGTAAAAGAGGTCTATCACTAGCTCTTTTGTAGTTTTTGACCCAGTGCAGAACAGGATACTGGTTGATTGAATAAGAGACCTTTGACGTGGTTCTTAAAAATAAAGACTTTTCTTGTTAAGACTGCCAAGATAGTGAGTGTAGGGAGTGTTAAAGCCAAGGAAATGCTCCCTCGGAAAAAGGTATGAAAAGTATCTCACCAGCAGGAAAACTCTGTCTAGTGCCTCCAGACAGTGACTGTAACAACTCACGCTGCATTTATTCCAGCAGAACATCCCACTAGGGTCTCAGGCGCAAATCAGTAGCTGACAGGCAACGGTGAACAAAGCCTTGCTCTATGTTACTCATCACCTCCCATTGAAAACAAGCTTTGGTATGGCAAAGCTTTAAAAATTAGAATAGAAGGTGGGTTTCTTTAAACCGTGATGAGGTTTCAACTGAAAACAGTGCAAGTTCATGGATCTGAGCTTATACCAGTTTATGGTCAAGAGAGGAGCTATTTCTGAAAACAAAAAATCCTGTTATTCTAATCCAAGACAGGTAATCCTTTTATTATAATCCCTCTAAGACATTTCTTTGTATATAAATTTATGCCACCGATAGCTTTAAAGCACAGAGCCTCAAAAATCCCAATGTAATACCTACAAAGAAAATCCCTTAATAAAGTATTCTCAAAGGGGTTTAAAGTTTGGTTCCGGACTATGTTCTACCTACAGTAAGAAATGCAGTCAGCTGCTCCCTGCCCAAGTGGCAAGTCACTGCTGGGTCATGTCCCCACAGAGGCTACCTGTCTGGAATCGTACAGACCAGGGGCAGGAAGGATCTCTGAATGGTACCTTGATGTTTGAACTGAGTTGCAGGGAGCAGGTGAATACATTTCTTACTTTAGGTAGAGGTCTAAGGCTAGAAAACCCCTTTTAAAAACAGAGCAAATTGTAGGTCTAGTCTATTTTTTCATTGTTATTTAAAATGGCAGGTACGTTTATTAATAATAATACAAATAATAACAATTTACACCTGCTCTCTGATGGTAAAGAAGGTGTAAAATCAGCAGAGTGAGATAATCTGTGTTTGAGGGAGGATAGTATATACCAAAATCTGAACACTATATAAGACAATTGTAACTGTGAGCACTAAAGAATAGTGTTGGTCGCGAATATTTGAATTGCAAATTTTAATCGTGAATACCGCCACTTTGAGAATTTGCAAAGATTTGTATTCGTATTCTCGAATATTCAATTTTTTTTTCATCAGTAACCTCCTTTCTTGTTTGTGGGCCAATGAGAAGGCTGCAATATCTTTATCAGAGCTTAGCAACATCCCTAGCAACCAATAGGAAAGTTGCCTGCCCCTTACTATATAAGAACCTTCCTCAGCAGCCATTTTCTGTAGCTTTATGGAGTTCTGAGAGAGACAGCAGCGTTATTGCTGTGCTCTGTGCTTTACTGTTTAATTACATTAGATAGTTAGTTAGCTTATATATATAATAGAGATAGTTAGTGGCAGATAGTCAATGTAGGTTAGATAGTGATATAGTGTAGCTGATAGGGTCCAGTGCAGGGTGTTCGGTAGTGTGTTAGGTAGCTGTCCATACAGACATGCTGCAGACATAGTGCTGTGATGTCACAAGTTCACAATACTTAGTGCACCAATCACTAATATGTAGTCAGACCTGCTAAAATGTGAAGTTGCATGTATTGCGCGAAAATATGCGCATAATTAATTGCCAATTTGTACAATCGCGCATATATTAGAGCACTCTATCTGCATATAAAGCTATTGTAATGTTCTGCCGTGCCAACCATTTTCTCCAGTCTCAGGAAACTTCTAGTAGCTTGAAGAATGTAGCAACAATGACCCCCGCCTGTATTGCGAGCGTATTAAATTGCCGATTTTCGCCATCAAGAAAATAAACTGTATATACAGATATGTATGCGAGGTACTTATACATAGGATGAGGATACAGTTGGATTACTTCTTATGTTTGTCACTCACGGTTTGTTGCATAAGAAATAGGCGGTCCTGGACTGCATCTATCCAGTGGGTTTATTTTAGACAAGCGATTGTGCCTGACGGTTATCTAGCCGTTACTCTATCAGACTTTATACCCCCTGATGAATCTGACAGTATCTACTGTCAGAGGAAACGCGTCGGGAATTTAAAAAGAATAAAAAGAAAAAAACGACATCTGGCTGCTGACATTTGGAGGACTCCTGTATAGGGTGAGATTAATAGGGATAGCCACCGATAAGTGGGGTCGCTCCTTCTGGGGTGATTCTCCCGCAATTAGGCGGGAGACCTCTCTGCTTTCAGGCAGGGCTACACTAGCTGTGTAGGGATACTCCTCCTGTCTCAGTGTCCCAGGACCGAGAGTGCAAGGTACTAAAACCACCATTGACGTTACCTTCCAGCACACCAAGCCATTTTTTTTTAAAGTATTTTATTATACTCGTAAGAAAATATACAGTGTAACATAACACCAACAGTGGTGTAAATCGGTACCATCCACATAAGCATATAAACATCTTGTAGCATAGGAAGGATTAGGGGAGACTGGAGTTACAATCCAATAATAGAAAGAGACACAGCCATATGGAGAAGGAACCAAGTTATACTAGACAGAAATAATACAGTTGTAATCAGAGGTGTATAATTGGGTAAGGTAAGTCGCAGGACCGCCTATTTCTTATGCAACAAACCGTGAGTGACAAACATAAGAAGTAATCCAACTGTATCCTCATCCTATGTATAAGTACCTCGCATACATATCTGTATATACAGTTTATCACAGCCGGATGCATCATACGCAGTCCGTTAATATTGCATATGTGGGACCTATTTTTTAATTGAATATTATAAAAGCTAAGTTTTAGTAGGATAATGAATCAGTGAGACAGTTTATATATTCCTACAACATTTTCTAATCAAACTACTACTGTGAATTGCATCAAGAAAATAACCGCGAATTCTTGAATTCGCGAATATATGATGGATATTCGACCAAATATTTGCAAAATATAGTGAATTCGAATATTGCCTCTGCCGCTCATCACTACTAAAGAACTGCTCAAGTGCGCAAGAGAAAAAGTGTTATTTATGCCCAAAAAATTCTAAATTCACATAATAATAACAGTTTAGTCCCCAGTCTGCCAATATTTTAACTCTTCTAAAAACTATTTTTCTGGCATCAATGCAGTGGCGTAACTAGAAATTACTGGGCCCGACAGCATATTTTTGAATGGGGCCCCCCTCCCCCAGTAATTTTTTCTCAACCCCTTCCTTTTATGCCGCCCCCATTCCTGTGGCTAGTAAAGATCGCTCTCTCAGACCAGGCCCGGCAGCTGTTCCATCTATTTTGTACACTGTCTATACTGTCACTGTATATCATTTCATTGTGTAATACTGTTGAGGGGGCCCTGACAAAATCTTTTAGTCCTCCTCCTCCTGGATGGGCCCCTTGGGGGGTCAGGGCCCCAAAGCAGCCGCTTCCCCTGCTTCCCCTATAGTTACGCCCCTGCATCAATGCATAAATATATATTGTGGAAATGATTTTTACATGTCTGTTTATGCTTTAGAAACCTTTAGACTTTTTCTGTTGCCAGAATTCCCTCTTCGTTTAGGCATGTTGTCAGTCGAGTAGCAGATTCTGCTTTGCTGATTCTATTCAGGTCTCAGAATACTCATTATTTGTGTAAACCCAGAAGAACTTACTTGTCAGCATACAGGATTCAGCTTAACATTTTTTAGATCTCTTTGCAAACAGCTTTGTCATTATCTGACAACTATGTGATGTGTAGCCAATTAGGCAGAAAAAAAGCAGTTGTTCCCTTTGCATAAGAATAGAAAGTGATTAATTTTCTCCAGAAAAATAAGATGTTGATTGACACAACATAAAATAACTTGTGCCATCCTATAGTTACTTCACACAGTAAATATATTTGCCAGTTCAGGTAGAGAAATATTTAGCATGTAAAAGCAGGTAAGTTTTTACAACCCTGGAGCTTACTAACAAACTTGAACTTCTCTGCATTTCAATGACCTATAGTTTTGGTGGTTGGCTTGTTTCTTTACATAAAACTCAAAATCGTTCCCATGGTAAACAGAATACAGAACACAAACTGTTCATGTCTCCAGATTTAGAGATGAGTGAAGTTTTCAAAAATTCTCTTCGGCAGCTTCGTTGAAGTTAGTCAAGAAATTTGATTAGTCCCAAATTAATTTGGTGCACAATCGCTATAAATCAGGTATACCCAGGCCACTCTGCCTAATCATATTCTTCCCACTTAGTGGCCCAATCTCAGTGTGAAGGCTTGGAAGTTAACCCTTTCCCTTCCTACCATGAAACTAGTTTATTTTTGCTTTTAAAATGATTAGGGTTAAGACAAGATGGCAGAACATGGTGGATGGATCAAGCATGACTGCTGGATTATTGCAGCAACACTGTCCCTAGCGCATGAGCACTTGCCACATCTCTCCCTATGGTCAGCTCACAGGACAGTGGCGAAGACCGGACGGGATGAGGGTTTTAGAGGCTTTGACATCACAAGGAATGGCTACATGTGGATTGGCTGGCTGTATAGGATTATGGTTGATCTCGCGTTCCCTGGCTTCTTACTTTCACTTTTGGATGCAGCCGCCATTTTAGGAAAACCTATTTCGTTACCACAAAGCGCGTGGAAATTCGGCTTCATTTTGCTTTAAATGCTTTGCTTAGCTCAACACTAGATTCAAACGGGTTGCCTCCAGACAGTTGTCGAAGTTCTATTGCCAGGATATGCTACCAATGACTGAACTAACTGACGTTATCCTTGCCGACCGCTCTGCCACTGTCTTTTACTTGGCCAATAAGTACAGTGACCAATAATCCATCCATGCCAAATATCTGTTCTCGGTAATGTATCGCTTCATGAAACAATCTACTGTTTTCTACGATGATCCATGAAAATGGAATTCTTCCTATCTGAATATAGAAAAGTATTTATCCAGATTGAATTCCATCTCACATTTAAGTCATGTTGCTGCACACATTTTCTCCAATGACAAAAACCCTCTACTGTAAATAGCACTCTTACTTGTGTTTAGGAATTAGGGCAGATGATTGTGGAGGTCAGGCCATCTAACACAACATGCTATCAATATTTTTTATTTGTCATATGGTTTTCACACCACCTGAAGGTGTATTTTGAGTCCTGGTCTTGTTGAAACCAAAATGTTGGCCAAACTATGGGCAAACCTGGCTCACTGAAGAATGTCGAGGTAGTCAGGCTAGTTACAGTATGTGCATTCAGGTCTAAATAAGTTACCACAAGTTCCACCAGAAATTTCTCCTCATCATCACATCTCTTACCCTTTGCTTCACAGGAGGAACAGAGCTACACTTGCAGACATCATCTTATCCTCTGCATCTCACAAAAATGGCTATAGTGGGGGAAAAAAATTCAATTTTATACTAAAAAAGAGTTCCACTGGTCTGATGTCCACTGCCTCCCTTGTCCCAATCAAGCTCTCCTCCATTAGCTATATAGGTTGTCACCTTTGAATTATAGTCAATCCATGTTGTCACTTTTATAGTGCTCCAACAAAATAGAAAAGGTACAATATCTCTGTAAGTCTGAGAAACATAACTGTGAATCTTCTGCTGCCTCTACCCTTCTGCCTTTATTATGTATTCTGGTGATATATCTGGTGTCATATTATCATTTGATTGACTACTGCTTTGTGTATTAGTATTTTCTTTGGCCTGGAATCACCAGGTATATTAGTATAAGGTTTGCAATTATTTTGCTGCATGGTGTTTTGGTTTGGGGCTGGCATACTTATCATCGTGGGTGGCCCTGTTTTTTTCATGTTGACCATTTTACATCTTTTAGGTGCTTTTAATATCTTTAGGTCCTTTGTACCTTTATTTGTGCATGTATACTTTGTGCACGGAATAAACTGTATTTTTGGCACTGCCCATTATTACATGGAAAAATGTGGTGGGGCGGCTCACTAAAGCCCAAAAAATGGAGTGAGGTGCTCAATCCAAACAGAGCGTACCCAACGCTTGTGATAGGAAATTGAGAAAATAGTAGTAAAATCAGGCATATATAGTACTAGTGCATATAAAATACAAATTATAAGGAAGGTTTAGTAAATAGATAAAAAATGAAAAGAATGAGAAAAATAAAAAAAATAAAAAATATATATAATTAAAACTTGAAATAAAAAATGGATACAAAAAGTCAGAGTCTTATGGACCTACTAGAGATGGGTGTAGGTATCCAATCCAATAGTGTCCCAAAGAGAATACATTGGACGGGGTGGGAGGGACCTCCTTTAGGGGGTGTAGTAATGTTCTGGTTTTGCCCTTTTATCCCAAATAAATGAGATGTTCACCTCCAATTAAGGAATAGTCCAATAATAATGATGATCACTCTTGTCTTAGATAGATGAGATATTTACCTCTGATTGATATCTGTTTGACTTTATAGAGGGTGGTCCAGTAGTCATAGATTATATTGTGAAATACTGCTAAGTTAGCAGGTACATTACCCTCCTGAGGTAGGCTGGTGAGCGGCTCCCGACAGGCGTGCGGCGACCACGTGTGTTGTTCCCGCTCGCGGGGCTGAATGCTCTACCTATTCGTTGCTGTAGGTGTTTGTCACTTCCGGTGGCGTCACTTGTACTCGCTGTTTTTCCCGCTCAGTTCTCGTCGGCGTTCCACGTGGAGACCGATGGCGGGAAAGAGGCTGAAGCTTTCAAGGAAATATTATGCTCCGGAGCTCTGTAGTTTTAGGATCCTTTTAGTGTTAGCTAGCTTAGCTTGGGTATGGCTACCTCAAAACCCCATACACGTTTCGGAGCGTACTCCATTATTACATGCCAGCTTTTCTTCTGTCTTTTATATATGTATATAAGGGAGATATATCAACAAACAGCCAGATAAATACATTCAGAGCACGCTCTGGTGTGCGTTTAAACAGTCAATATTCTTCATATTACAGATATTACAGATCCAAATGTTTACAACATGTATGAGATAATAGAAAGGATAGTATTACAGGTATTTCCATGGAATCACTTTAACAATGCGACTCCTTGACATAAACCATGTCTAATAGGTAGGGTATCACCTCTGGGAAATGCCTTACTTGGCTGAGAACATTTGTAGAGAATCCTGTAATGTTATGAATACAACCTTAGTAATATGTGGAATGACTGTTACATATGAACATGTTTATGTAGTGGCCGATAAACAGATTATTCTCAATGACTTTAAAATCTGCATCATTATAACAGTTCAAAGCTATGCAAATGTTTGGATAAATATCTTGGATATTTTATAAAGTCTGCTTATCTATAAAGCTGTCTTTTGACAGGTTACGCTGTGCACCATGCCTCTTATCATCTTTCATAATGTAGACATTTAAAGTATTTGTGATTTTAAAGTTGGAGAAAGTTAGATAATGATCTTCACTCCTCTAAATAAAGATTTTCCTAATCACATTCCTTCTTTCTAGCAAGCAACAATTAAGCTGTAACTTTAATTAGAAAGCATTAGACTTAACCTGATTATTTTTTTTTCAACTGTAGAGGACACTGGGGTGAAATATATCAATCTTTTTTAATGAGCCCGGAAAATAAACAAGTCGAGAAATAACCACTTGCAAACCCAGCAGGTTGCCAAAAGTGACTTAGACCTCATTTAAATATTCCTTTTTTGAGAGCTGCGCAGTAGGTGCTGCTGATTTAACGTATTCTCCTTTTAATGACATTGTACAGCGTTCATTTGTTTACACAGTGACATTAATTTGCGCTTGCATCAATTAGAGACACTAACAACAAAATATATAAAATCCTAAAACATTTTTGTGAAACTAAATGGATTCTTGAAGTCATCAAGGATCTTGAGGAGTTTTCACTATAGTTATGCAGTGGCACTAATGTGATGCACATGATTTTGCGGAAACGTTCTTCAAGGGAAAGTGTCATCAATGTGTCACCTATAATTCAATCAATTTAATGCTTATCTATTCTTCCGAGAGCATGCCATAGAGGTCAATGAGGTCCCCTCCTGATCATTGTGTCTATGGCCCATGTGGCTGCTGTAAAGCTATTTTCTTAATGCTTTCTAAATGCTGTTAAGTGCAGCTCCTGCAAGATGGCAGCCCTCGTGATTACGTTCAGGGATTAAAAAATCTGTAATCAGAAAATAAAAACAGATTAGAAAAAAAGGAGATAAAATGTTTGCTGACACATTTCCTTTAAAGGGAACCTGTCACCTCTAAAACACATATAAAAGAGACATCATTACCTTACAGTAGCCCCCAGTGTGTTCATAATCATGTATTTCATTCCTCCATCGGTTGCTGCATACTTTATAAAAATGCTGTTTTAATCTCCATTCGCGCTATCTTCAGAGCCAGCTTGAAGTCAAGGGGGCAGCGGCCTCCTTGCTTCATGTCCAGCTATACCTGCCCCTTTCCTGTCCTCTCTTCACTTTGAGTGACATCCTGCCGTGCGTTCCTTGCTACTGCGCAATCCTGTCTCTGGCACCCGCAGTCAGCTGGTTGCTATCGTCTCACTGCGCATGCATCAGCCATTTCCATCGTGCGTGCGCGATTATGGTCCTCAGCGTGATCACTGGCTTCAGGCGGGCGCGCATGATGGAAATGGCCGGCGCATGCGCAGTGAGACGATAGCGGCCGGCTGAGTGCGGGAGCCGGAGACGGGATCACGTAGTAACAAGGAGTAAGGGGCGGGTTTAGCTTGACTTGACGCAAGGAGGCCGCTGCCCCCTTGACTTCAAGCTGGCTCTGAAGATAGCGTGAATGGGGACTAAAACAGCGTTTTTATAAAGTATGCAGCAACCGATGGAGGAATGAATGAAACACATGATTATGAACACACTGGGGGCTACTGTAAGGTAATGATGTCGGTTTTATATGTGTTTTGGAGGTGACAGGTTCCCTTTAAAGGGGTCTTCTCACCTAAGAAATTTATGGCATATGGACAGAATATACCATAAATGTCTGATAGATGCCCGACCTCTTTAGCTCACAATTCTATAAGATTGTTCTACTGTTTCTGTATTGTTTATACCGTACTTTTAGCTGTGACCTAAGTGACATAATCAGATCAAGTACCTATCAAAAAACTACCAGACCACATAAGATATAAGTACATTTTATTAACACATTACATAAAGGACAATCCATACATAGAGAATGGGTGCAGGCAAAGGCGGCATCCACAGGAGGAAGACACAAGGGCAGTGATTCAATATAGTATCCATATATAGATAACAAAGTGCAAGTGCATAGTGTCTTGCACTTTATTGTTATCTATATGTGGATACTATATTGAATCACTGCCCTTGTGTCTTCCTCCTGTGGATGCCACCTTTCCCTGCACCCATTCTCTATGTATGGATTGTCCTTTATGTAATGTGTTAATAAAATGTACTTATATCTTATGCGGTCTGGTAGTTTTTTGATAGGTACTTGTAATGCGCTATACCATAGGCATATGTGTATTTTGCTTTGCATGGTGTTTACACATGTGAGCATCGGCTCAAGTGACACGTTTTTATTGGATTTCATTCATTCAGTGGTGTATAATAAGATTACATCACCATTAAAGGGGTTGGTCGGGTTTTATGGCCTATCTTTTGAATAGGTCATGAATATCTGATCGGTGGGGGTTCCGATTTCCGACACCTTGCCAATCAGCTATTTGAAGAAGCCCACAGCTCTCTGATGAGCATTGGGCAGTGATGTTCATTGGTCACATTGCCTAGGTTCACCTCAGTCCCATTGTGAAAGGGCCCAAGCTGCAATACCAAGCACAGCCGCTCTACAGTGTATGGAGCTGTGCTTGGTAAGCTGTGAGGAAGCCATAGCGCTTACCGGGAATTCTGTGGCCTCTTCAAACAGGTGATTGGTGGGGGTCCTAGGAGTCAGACCCCTACAGACCAGATATTGAGGAGCTATCCTGAGGATAGGCTATTGATATCAAAATGCCTCAAGTGTGCCTCAAATTGTGAACTGCTGTTGTCTACATGAAATGAGCAAGCAAGAAAAAGATAATCTCTTCCTCTAGCACTCAGTATAGAGGCAGGTGGATGGGGGGGGGGGGGGGTCACCTTTTTAATGAGCAAATCAAATCTTCTTTGCTTATAATATAGGAACTATGAAAAGTCCAGCAGTTGCCTCGGGTGAAATTACAAGCACTATGGCCCTGATTCAAGACCCACATCTACTGCGTCAGTCTTGATGGGGCCTCCTCCTGTAGCCTGTGCACCAGAATTGAATCTATGGCAGCTCCAAGCTAGTTTCTGGCATAAACAATGATGAATGAGCAGGGGCTGATGTCACCATGAGCACTCTGCCTCCAACATGCCCCCTTTTCACAAAATTGTCAAGGGAGTCTAAAAATGCCAATAGCAACTAGAAACATTGCAAATGAATTCAAAAGGGCAAATCCGGTGGATTGTATATGCCAAAAGCAGGAATAGGAGGAGTAATGAATTTCCCCCTAAGAGCCTATGTTAGGTTTACTCTCATTTTATTGAATAAAGATGTCAGAGAATTACATCAATGTCAAGAAAGCTGACAAATGTTCAAATAAAACAGACCGGGCATCCTTGTAATAACAGTCTAATAGAAACTATCACAGAAGGCATTAGCTAGATCTCAATCGCAGTCTGCTAAGTGTGGAAAAACATCCTAAGCTGCTAAGATGAGGTGAATACAAATTATATCATCCAAAATCCTATGAATGCCATCAACAACATTCAAAGCTGATGAAACGTAAAACAACCATAATAATAATTAGAAGAAAAGATAGAAAAATAGAAGAAGAATGAAGGGGGTAAATAGAGAGGATGGGCATAAAAGAATGGAGGGGTAGCGAGAACATGCTCAGATACCTTGTATTAATGAAGGGATATCATACCTGCCTCGCCCACGTCAAAATATATCCAAATCTATGGTACAAACAGCTTGATGTTCATCTAGAAAGCTCTCCAATGAGGCTAGAGAACTCTATAGAATATAAGAACAGAGAAAGGGAGCCCCACCTGAGGTGAAACATGTCCCTCGATCTATGAGGAAATGTTGTACATCAACTGGTATCCTAATTTTAACCTTCCAAAAGGATTGTCTTCAAATAAAATCAAGTTAAAATTGGTGAGGGAGGCTTAAAATGCCAATAGCAACTAGAAAAGTCACAAGTGAATTGAACAGTAGCAAATCTGGTGGATTTGCTTTGCAAAAAACAGTAATAGGGGGAGTAATGCATTTCCCCCTAAACAGCATATGTTGTACATCAACTGTATCCTAATTTTAACCTTCCCAAAATGTTTGTCTTCAAATAAAATCAAGGGCGTAATGTACTGGATACATGACCTATACTTACAGCAGTGTAGTTACATTGTTTGCTAAAGAAGCTGTAAAGATAATTAACTCTCATACTAAAAAAGCAAGCTATCATTCTGAGGTCATATTAAATGAAAGTCAATAATGAATATTTAATGAAGCACACAGTGATCAGCATTATCTCATGAACCATAAGTGAACAGCACTTTAGAACAACTTAACTGTCTCACTGTATTTTAATAAATAAAATCCAATAACGATGATGGGAAATTTTTACCATCATGAATTAAAATCAAGGGCAAATGGTCTATACAACTGCTCTGTAGTCTATAGAACGAGGGAATCCAAGCTTAGGATGGCCCCATGCTACATGCCTATAGGTTGTGTGAACCTGTGCAGCTGTCTCTTCTTCACATAATTTGCATAGTTAGTATGCAAGGTATGTAGGTATCAAAAAGAAGACCTACAATGAGATTGAAAGGAGTGGGAATAACCAGCATTAGGAGCTTTGATTTTTGTTATACCCAAGAAAAAAATCTTATTTTGTTCAGGAGTGTGAAAGTAAAATTATAAAATGTATTTTTGACTAATTTGATGTCCATGTATATTGTGAAATCGATAAGGACGGTGTCGTAGACATATTGTAATGTAAATGAGTTATATTTGACATTATGCATGAAAACATACTTTAATATAAAACATTAAAGGGGTTGTCTGCCTTGGACAATCACTAGATGTTAAAATGATCCCTATGATAAACTGACCAAGTAAGTTCTGATGCTCAGACCCCAAAAATCAGCTGTAATCTGAGGAGGAGTCAGGCAGCAAATATTCAATTTCCCTGCAGCGTCACTACAGGAGACATTAAGTACTACATGCTGGCTATTGAAATCAATAGACTGGGTAATGCATGGGCATGCCAGGTCCTTCAGAGACACCCTTTGTAGCTACTCTGCCTAACAGATGAGGGTATTGAACTGAGTTCCCTCTTCATCAACTAGGATTCTATAAAAAGGGTTTCTAAAATGGGTTCTGTAAACCAGACAGCCAATTTAAAATGAAGTTTAGTTAAAATTGTTAATGGATTGAATATAATGAATCCTGTCACTCTACTACTGGCGGAACATAGGACAACCTACACAAACGAGTCACATAATTATAACCACTTCCTACTTTTGATGGAAGTCACATGTCATGAGCTGGCTTGGTGGGTATATAAGGTGCCCGACAGGCTGTCTGTACACATATCGCCCATTGCTGTAATGGGTCAAAGGGACAATTTATCAGAGTTGTAAAAAGGGATAGTTATTGACTATCTGGCCAAAGTTGGTGGTATTTCTGAAACTGTGCAGTTTGTGAACCGTTTGCATGCTGTTGTGGTGAAAGTATATTGTGAGTGGATATATGGCACCATTGTCAATAAGCGATGTGGAAACTGTGAAGCACCATGTACCCCTGGTGTAAGAGGTGAAGGTCCGCTACAACAGTGCGTGAGGGCAGACTGACACGTTACAGTGAAGAAGTTCACCAACAAAATGAACCAGGTGGCTCTCAGACCGATATCTAAGACAACAGTTCAATGAACCCTACTGTGTATGGGCCTCCAAGCAGACAGATGGCCAATGGCACCTCTGCTATAGAAAAGGCTTCAATTTCCGCTGCAATATCAGAATTGGACTTCCACTGACAAGCGAAAGGTTGCTTTCTCTGATGAGTCAGATTTTCTGCTTCTTTGAAAGCATAAACATTGGTGTGACAGATGAGAAACGTCATAGAGCAAACACCCTGCAACCATTTCTGGGAGAACACAAGCTGATGGCGGCAGAGTTATGGTCTGGGGAAATTTTTTATTGCATTCTCTGGGCTCACCCATCTATATCAAAGGCACTCTCAACAGATTTGGGTATACATCCATCCTTGCAGATCACATACACCCATACATGTTCATTGTCTTCCCTGGGGCGGATGGGATCTTCCAGCAAGACAATGCGACTTGTCACATGGCTAAAAATGTCCAACATTGGTTGGAAGAGCATGACCAAAATATCCAAGTACTACGCTGGCCCTCTAATTCCCCAGACATGAACACAGTTGTGCATGGGCCCACCTTGATTGTCGTGTTTGCTCTATAGATCCTCCCCATGCACCCTCCAGAAGCTGTGGGTTGCACTGCAGGCAACATAGCTCCAGATACCTGTGACAACCTACTGTACCAGGACCTTATTGAGTTACATCCAGCCTGTCTAGCTGCTGCACCCAGTGGTAACTCTGGATATTAGCTGGGGGTCGTAATAATTTGACTAGACTGTGTAAAATGCAGAACAGGGCAGCCATCTAACAAAGAGACCTGGTGAATTCAGTTAGAGTTCATTTAGTATTCGCATGATAAGGATAAATGAAGGCTAGACATGATAAGGAAGCAGAAAAACAACTTGGATTCAATAGACCTTTCGTGCCCTATTACTCTTTCTGATTTTGAAGGGCTCAAGTTTATGCTTCCAATTCAAGAGGGACATTTTCCATTTTATGACACTTATAAATTGAGACTTTACTACTCACCTGCTATGGAAACTGTCACTCATGCTTCAGCCGTCGCTACTATCACTGTCAGCTCAGAACAAGCTGCAGCATTTTAGTTTCCGAGTTAATTACTTTTGGTAATTTAATAGTATTATTTCTACGATTATTATTATTATTATCATTATTATTGCAATGTTGTAATTATTGTGAATAATATATATTCCACAGCATTTTACAATCGGGGAAACGGTAAACATGCAAAATTAGACAATTTATAAAAAGAGCTTTAGTAATATTCATTAAATATGAATGAAATGGTAATAGATAGTGAAGCCATCAGCATGATATGCACACACTTTTAGTTGCAAATTCAGACATTATGAAGACAATTCTATCTTTTATATATGCAAGGACTCATAGTATAGTCTATTCGTGTGTGATAGGATGCAAATGTTCATTCCGTTGTGCATACATTATGTTAACTGTGATACGATTCTGAACCTGCTTGCAGCTGTCTGTTCTTTCAGTGTTGTCTTACATTAGTCTAAAACTTGCTTCCATACCAGTGTACTGTGTAAGGCAGTGCTCAAATACTAATAATTTAACTTAATTTACCAAGTATTGAACTGGCATTGGCAGTTATATTTTAATAAAAATAATAAAATGGATATCTAGAGCAGGACTGCAAAATCTTTTGTCCATGGACTGCATTGTCTTATTCAACCACGCTCAAGGGCCCCAATAAAACGTAAAGGAAAGTCATCACCTGAGACGTTTATGACATATCAAAAATATACGGTATGAATGTGTAAAAGGTGGAGGTTTCACCTCCGGGATCACCATCTAAGGGATTTTCTTCAATTTTTCTCTGCAGATCCTCTCAAACTCTGTGAGGTTAGAGGAGGACCATTGGTGGACACCCAGTTTCAGGTCTCTCCAGAGAAGTTTAATTGGGTTTAAGTCAGGGCTCTGGCTGGCCACTCAGGACAATCACAGAAGTTATCCCTAAGCCATCCCAGTGTTGTCTTGGCTGTGTGCTTAGAGTCATTGTCTTTTTGGAAGGTAAAGATTCAGCCCAGTCTGGATCTGGATTTTCATTAATAATATCTCTGTACTTTGCTCCATTCAGATTTCCCTCAAATCTGACCAGTCTCCCTGTCTCAGCCACTGAAAAACACCCCCGCCATCATGATGCTGCCACTGTAGAGATGGTATTAAGCAGTGCCTGGTTTCCTCAAAAGAATTTAGAATTAAGGAGGTCACTGTGTCCTTGAGAACTTTCTGTGCAGCAGCATTTTTTTTGTATGTTTCTCCAGATCTGTGACTCCACACAGTCCTGTCTCTGATCTCTATGGGCAATGGTCCTGGCACTTGTTTCAGTAGGTTGAGGTTTATGTTACAGCCTCTTCCCCATGGATCATGGATTTGTGGGACCCAAATGAAAGAAAAGTTATATTTGTCCTTATATACATTGTGTTGTGGTTTTTGGGTCCCATAAAACATAATTGGTGGGTCTGCATAGACTGGGAAGACAGGAATCTAATAGGGGCTTGTGCAGTTTAACCCCTTAACGCAGAAGGCTGTACATGTGCCTGTATGAAGTGGGCTGCTGCACTGGGTGCCGGCTGTATAATACAGCAGGCACCTAGCGCAATGGTGGGGAAAGGTGATCGCGTTGAACCCTGTTACTTAATCGCTCAGATTGGATAACACTGACATAATGCTGTCAGTGTTATCCAATACATTCCAGAACTGTAAGGGTTACATAGCATAATAAATCAATATAATGCAGTACTGGAAGTTTAGGATGGGTGCTGCACTGCGGACTCACAGTGTGACACTCACTCGTTTGAAAGGGGCCTTATAGGCTGAATGGGACAAGGGATCAAAAGATCCTAGGTTCTACCCTTCTAATGAGGTTAAGTGGGGGTTTTTATGTAAAAAGTGAAAACAAGTTTAAAAAATGAAAAAACACACATATTAAAAGTATCATATATAAAAATATATAAACAATAAAAAATAAGCATATTAGGTATGAAAAGTATACAATTTGCAATTTTTTTGTCACCTTGCCCCCCCAAAAAAAATAATTTGAATAACAATGGCCCCAATAGACCAAAATCTAAAAACATGGCTGTGAGAAAATGGTGATGCAAAGAAAATGTATATTTATTTCAATTTTTTTTTTTTTTTTTAAGTAACAAAATAAAAAGTATTGGGATTGCCATAATTGTATTGAGATGCAGAATAAGTTTGTCATATCATTTATGCCTATCATATAAGCCCTCATATGGCTATGTAAATGAAAAACTTATTGCTGTTAGATTGTGGGGAGGAAAAATAAAAAATGCAAAAATTAAAATAAACCCGATCTTGAAGGGCTTAAACAACCCCAATTCCCCAAAAGTTGAGGCGCTATATAAAATGTAAACAAATATAAATAGAATGCAACTTATTTACATATCTCACACACTCATAGGGGGTAATTTATAAACAGATATACATCACTTTTTGGAGTATATCTGTCACCTATTGCAGTGCAATGGTTATTTGAGCCGCAATCTGCGACTTTTCCCCGCTCATGCAAGGACTAAAAAAGGGGCATGGTATGGGTGGGGAAAGGGGCAGGCCAGCAGGTCTGTCTCATTCATCATTTTCTACATCTGTTTTAGGTGTAGAAAATGGTGTAAATCTACCCCATCAAGGAAGCTGGTGTAGATTTAGACAGGTGGTGAATATGGCAAAGTGATGTAGAAGCCGGCACCACTACATAAATTCGGCTCATCCACTGCCAGCTAAAGGGGTATCAAGACGAGTGTCTAAAACGCTGGTCTTGGTCTTAATAAATGACCCCCATAGTTTATTCACAATAGATCATAAAATACTTATCTGACGCTGAAAGTGAGGCATTTTATCATTTGATGAAAAAATTCACTCATTAAGAACTTGATGGCAGCAATGCATCTCAAAAAAGTTGGTACAGGGGCATGTTTGTCATTGTGTAGCATCCCCTCTTCTTTAACCCGTTCATAACAAAGCCTATCCGTGTTTTTGCATTTTTATTTTTTCCTCTCCACATCCAAGAGCCATAACTTTATAAGTTTGCAGTTCCCATAAACATATGACGGCTTATTTTTTGCGGGACAAGTTGTGGCAGGTTTTTCATGGCACCATTTCATTTATCATATCTTGTATTGGAAAATGGGAAAAAAATCATGGTGAAATTGGAAAATACAAAAGACAAAATTCGACCAAGGTTTTTGGGGTTTACAACATTCACTGTGTGCTTAAGATGACATGACATGCTTATTCTGTGGGTCAATTCAATTACAGCAATACCAGATTTGGTTTTACTACTTAAAAAATAAATAAAAAAATCTAATATCTCTTTGCATTGCCCTATTTTTTTGACAGCCATAACTTTTTATATTTTGGTCTACAGAGCTGTATGAGGGCTTATTTTTTGCAGAACGCACTGTGGTTTTTATTGGTACCATTTATGTGGTAAGTACGACTTTTTGATCACTGTTATTCAATTTTTTGGGGGGACAAGGTGACTAAAAATGGCAAATTGAGTGCTTTAATTTTTTTCCATTATGATGTATACCGTACAGGAAAATTACTTTTACATTTTAATAGTTCAGACATTTTTGGATGTGGGGATACCTGATATTTTTATTAATGTAAAATTGGGAAAGAAGAGTCATTTAAACTTTTCATGTTTTTTTTTTTTTTTTTTTTTTTTACTTAACAACTATCTTTTGATCCCTTGTTGCATTCACCCTAATAGAGATATATTAGGGTGAATGTCATTCTGACACACTCCCTGCTGAGCTGTGCCTTGTGCACAGAATAGCAGGGAGGTTACAATGACAGCCCTGGGAAGCCTCCTTAGGCCCCAAGCTATCATGGTAATCGATCAGAACCCTAAAATTCAGAGATGCTGTGATTGCTGTTGAATGTGGTATCTAAGGGGTTAACTGATAGGGAATGGCAATCACGCCGATCTCTATCATTGCGGCTTGGTGCCTGCTGTTATTATAAAGCCAGCACCCAGTGGAGTGGGTTCACTGTAGCAGTCCGCTCCATAAATTCACTCACACATTATTACATAGATGTACGTGATAATGTGTGAAGGGGTTAACAACAGTCTGTAAACTTTTGTGAAGTGAGACCAATTGCTGGAGTTTTGCTGGAATGTTGTCCCATTCTTGTCTGGTGTAGGATTCCAGCTGCTCAACAGTCCTGTCAGTCCTGACAGTTCATTAACTGTACTCTCCTTCTGCAAAGCCATACTGTTGTGATGCATGCAGTAAATGGTTATTATTATTATAGCGCAATTCATTCCATGGCGCTGTACATATGAAAAGGGGTATACATACATAATACAGACAATTGCACTAAGCATAAACAAGACGAGTTACAAACTGGTATGGAGGAGAGACGGCCCTGGCCGTGAGGGCTTACAATGGTTTGGAATTTTCTTCCTGAAATATGCAAGGTCTTCCCTGAAAGGATGGAAGCATATGTTGTTCTAAAACCTCTATATATTGTGCAACATAATAGTCCTTTCCAGACATGTAAGCTGCTCATGCCATAGGCACTAATACAACCTCATACCATCTGAGATTCAGGATTTTGAACTGTGCAGTGATAACAAGATTAATGTTCCCTCTCCTCTTGAATCTGCAGAACACGGGGTCCATGGCTTCCATAAAAAAAAAATCTAATTTTAATTCATCTGACCACAGAACAGTTTTCCATTATGCCTCAGTTCATTTTAAGATGGCAGCATTTCTGGATGTTGACATATGGCTTCCTTCTTGCATGATATAGCTTTAACCTCCATTTGTGGATTGCATTATGAACTGTGTTCATAGGCAATGATTTCTGGAAGTGTTCCTGAGCCCATGCACTGATTTCAAGTAGGCTCATAGATCATGAGAATCCAATATTGACTGTCAGTCTTGTCCCTTGCGCACATTGATGTCTCCACATTCTCAGAATCTTTTCATAATATTATGTACTGTAGATGGCGGGATATTAAAAGTATTTGCAATTTTATCTGGAGGAACATTTTATTTAAATTGTTCCAAAATTTTCTGATGCAGTTTATCACAGATTGGTGAACCTCTCCCCATCTCTGCTTCTGAGAGACTCTGGCTCTCTAACATGCTCTTTTTTATCCCCAGTCATGTGACTTACATAGTAGAAAATTGCAAAACATTTTTTTTATTAGTACCACGCTTTGTTGCCTCTGTCCCACCTTTTATGAGATTTGTTGGTGCCTTCAAGTTCTAAATGAGTTAGTGTTGTTCATCAAATGATAAAATGTCTCATTTTCAACATCTGATATATGTCTTATGATTCACTGTGACTAAAACACGAGTCTATGACATTTGCAAATCACTGCATTCTGTTTTTATTTACATTTATTTACAGTATACAGTTTCCCAACTTTTTTGATATTGGGGTTATAATTAATAGGCCCCAGTTTTGGTAATTAATACTAGGGCCATTGTGCAGGTGCAATGAGATTACCACAAGTTTGAAAGTAAAAGCTTTTGGTCATATCATATGCCTTAGCACTTGTCCTCTGGATAGGTCATTAGTATCTGATCGGTAGGGGTCCGACAGCTGGGACGCCTGCTGATCAGCAGTTTGAGAAGGCACCAAGGGTCCAGTGAGCACCACATCTTTCTCCATGCTCACCAAGCACAGCACCGTACATTGTATAGCAGATATGGGCAGCATGTTGACTCAGTGGTTAGCACTGGTGCCTTGCAGCACTGGGGTCCTAGGTTCAACTCCAACCATGGACAATATCTGCATGGAGTTTGTATGTTCTTGCCATGTTTTACTCTGGTTTCCTCCCTATATAAGTGTATCAAATAACACTTCTATGGGGCTGAGCTATGTCTAGGCTACATGACTAATGAACATTTCATCACCCGGCCTAGGAAAAGCTGGAGAATGCTGTAGCGCTACTGTAAGCGCTGCTGCCTTCTCAAACAGCTGATCAGCATGGGTGTCGGACTCCCACTATCCTGAGGATATGTCATCAGTATTAAAATCTTGGAAACCTCTTTAATATCTATATTGCCTTGATAGCAGCCTTCTTTGCTATATTATGTTGGAGTTAGAGCACAATTCAAGTCCAGACAGCTTATCATAAGCAACAATGTGCACAAATATGTATGTAATATACAGTATAATAAATTATACTTATATTTTACATATTGTTTTATTTATGTCTTTTGTCCAGTGGTTTCAAGGTGTGTGGTACCCCTGAATACATTGCTCTTCAATTGCTTTTGATGGAAGTCAACAAAAGGCTACTGTTGGGCAGCAGGGGTTATCCTGCATGAATTCCTGTTAGGATCTGTTCCATTCTTTGGCAATACCAAAAAGCAGCTGTTCAATGTTATGATCCATCAGGAGTAGAAGAAACATGAACACGATATGTCTTGTATGCTATCTGATGTACATATAATCCTTCCTGTCCCAGTCCCCTTACTTGTTGTAAACATTGTTTTTCATATGTAACAGATGACATTACCTGGAATTTAGAAAATAAAGCCCCCCGCCCTGATGCTCAAGATATAATCACTGAGCTGCACAGGAAGAATCCTGCGCATAGAACTATGGACTTGGGACATGCAATGTTAAAAGGTAGTACAAATACAGATTTATAACACCTAGGATTATTTTATATGTTGCCCTTATCAGTTCATCTGCTTTTTAGGCCGAATGCACACGGCCGCTTTCCACGGCCGAGAGTGGTCCGTGGTATGCCAGGCTGGATTCCTGTTCAGAGCAGGAGCGTCATTGGTTGCTATGACGCCGTGCTCTTCATGCCGCCGCTGCTGTACAGTAATACACTCGTATAGTGTATTACTGTAGTGCAGCGGCGGCATGAAGCGCACGGCATCATAGCAACCAATGACGCTCCTGCTCTCCTGCTCTGAACAGGAATCCAGCCCGGCATACCACGGACCACTCTCGGCCGCGGAACACGGCCGTGTGCATTCGGCCTTAAATGCAGACTATGTAGACAGAACCATTTTATGCTGCACTGTTATATCATCAGCCATCTCAGTGATGGACACATATTGATTCATCTGATTGTGGACACTGTATATGAACTGTTATTCAGTCTTTGCAAATGTGTCATTCATTTTCTTCTTCTGAACTTCCAGGAGGAACTCACAAGGTCAGAATCCATCCTTTCTTATTTGGCTTTGATTTTGACAGCATTCGGAGTCAGCAATCTGAGTGTGTTTCTGAGCTTGTGTCAGATGTGGACACCGGTAATTATTAGCATAAGTAGAATTGCATTTCACCTAGACCATGTTGTTATATGGAGGGGAACATTATTGCTGGGAACTGTTTGGGTTTATTACCAGTTGAATGCAAAGTTTGGTTGTTTCATTTGATGCTCATTTTACTTCATTTGAGAAAATCCTGAATAACATCTGAATATTTATGACTATTTATTTTAGCTCACTCTGAGAAATATCTCCTTATGGATTAGACTACTTTCACACCTGCGTTAGGTGCGTATCCATCTGGTATCTGCACAGACGGATCCGCACCTATAATGCAAACTCTTGTATCTGTTCAGAACGGATCCGTTTGCATTACCATGTTCATGATAATGCAAATGGATCCGTTTTGACTTACACTGATAGTCAATAGGAGGACGGATCCGTTTTCAATTGCACCATATTGTGTCAGTGAAAACAGATCCGTCCCCATTGACTTACATTGTAAGTCAGGAGGGATCCGTTTGGCTCCGCATCGCCAGGCGGACATCAAAACGCTGCAAGCAACGTTTTGGTGTCCGCCTCCAGAGCGGAATCGAGGCTGAACGGAGGCAAACTGATGCATTCTGAGCGGATCCTTATCTATTCAGAATGCATTGGGGCTGAACTGATCTGTTTTTGGCCGCTTGTGAGAGCCCTGAACGGATCTCACAGGCGGACCCAGAAACGTCAGTGTGAAAGTAGCCTTAAGAAGTGAGAATGTTATTTACACCTTTCACATCATCTTCAAAAAGGTTTTTTAAAGTAAGTCTATGATCTACCAATCTATAATAAATATTACAATTTATGGGATTGTACCCTCCCTCCAATATAGAATTATCAGACAGAACTTCTATGTCTATCATGGACATATGTGATACAACCACAGTCCATTATAACTTCGGTAATAACATTCAAGGAACACTCTTATGAACAGATGTAGTTTATTTTATTATAGTATTAGGCTACTTTTCAAGCAAAAACGCTTCTGTTACTGATAATACAACTGCCTGCATCCGTTATAAACGGATCCGGTTGTATTATCTTTACCATAGCCAAGACAGATCCGCCATGCACTCCATTTAAAGTCAATAGGGGACGGATCCGTTTTCTATTGTGTCAGAGTTAAATGGATCCGTCCCCATTGACTTGCATTGTGGGCCTTTTGCTCCGCATTCCAGAATGGAAAGAAAACCGCAGCATGCTGCAGTTTGCTCTCCAACATGGGAACACAACCAAACGGAGCAGAATACATTTTGGAGCATTCCATTCTGTTCAGTTACGTTTTGTCCCCCAATGAGTGGAAACAAAACGGAAGCGTTTTTCTCTGGTATTGAGACCCTATGATGGATCTCAATACCGGAAAATATTAATGCGTTAATTCTATCCTAATATGGAATATAGCAGTGCTAAGTTGAAATCGCAATTCGATTATTATAACTTGAATGAATCAAATTGCGATTTCAACGTAATTCTCAAATCCGACAGTACATTCTAGTATATGGAGACGTTCCCATGGTGATGGGGACGCTCCATAAGCATGGAATATAGCGTTACTAAGTTGAAATCGCCATGCGATTACTTCGAGTTATATTAATCGCATATGGCACCCGCCGCTCATCACTAGTCATGAGTATCTGATTGGTGGGGGTCCAACACCCAGGACCCCCAGCTATCAGCTTTCCTTAGGCCAAGTGACTAAATGTTCATCGGTCACATTGCCTCAGCACAGCTCAGCCCCATACAAGTGAATGGGGCTGAGGTCTGATACCAAGTACAACCGCTATACAATGCACAGTGAAGAGCTGTGCTTGGTTTGCCGAGAGAAGGCCGCAGGGCTCACAGGAGCGCCAATGCCTCCTCAAACAACTGATAGGAGTCTCAGGTGTTGAATCCCAATGATCAGATGCTGATCCAGATGATAGGTCATCAGTATTTTAGTCTCAAAAAAACAATTTAATGTTGTAGTGACTTTTTTCCCTTATATTGAGGAGAAGGAATAAATGATCATGAACATATTTGCTTGAGTTTACACTTGTAAGAAAACTGCGCAATGTTGTTTTCCGGACGCCGACCGAGTCCTGCAGTCTCCAGTGACATGTGAGAAATCTATATTGAATGAATTATTATCTTTTTAATCATCACAATCATGCACACCTGTAAGAGAGTATCAATTGATGTTATTATGCACTACAACTGTATGTATTGATGGCTAATATTTGTGGCACACAGCACTTTATTGATATTTGATTTAGCTTTTTATATTACAATCATGTCCAATTTAGATTCACTGGTTTTATTAATATTTTTTATATTAATTGAGATATAACTATGTAACCACTTTGTTAATTATGTATGCTTTATAAGCACCTGAGTTTGCACCTTGCATTATGGCTTGACAAAGGCTCCATGGAGTGAGCTGAAACGTTGCTGTCTACACCTGGGTGAATAAAATAACCCTTTTTTCACGGATATCTGTGTGCTGCCTTGGATCTCTCCGAGTCCTTGCATATACTCAGCTGGATCAAAGTCCGTGGTCCGTTTCAAGGAATTGCACCGCCTGGGATTTGTGTGCTGCTCATCTATTTTTTATACATATGTCTGTAACAACACGTGTCTGAAATTGAGATGGAGGATCCTAACAAGTCATCTCAGGAGGAATATCCTGGATTCAGTGACTCTGATATGTTATTAGAATATGGGGCAATTACTGTGTATTCAGGGGAACCATGATCCTTCATTATACAAGTTATTGAGGGGCATTGTATCTGGCTGCAGGGCTTTAACATAAGTATGGTGTATATAGATGTATGTAATGTGCACATCGATTTATACAGTAATTTCCTATTCATGCATGATGGGTCCCCTATATATTGTAAGCTGGTTCTTTTGTATCTATTACACTGTAATCTTGGTTTGGGTAGTTTTTTTCTGAAATTTAAACATTTGTATTTTACCAAACAGTCAGAGACAATCATTCTCTTCTGAAGTTAATAGTGAGAAGCAGAGGAACAATGATACCAACTTACCACCCAGCTCCACAATGCCAGGTATGTATAAGTCTATATATCATCACCCACTAGCTACACCCCGGTGGTTGATAATATAAAGGAAGGATCATTAATTTGCAATCATCACTCATGCAGGTTTACTATTTACTTCCTCAGATGTTGTATGGTGAGCTGTTCCTCTGCTGTATAATGGATTTCAGAGGAGTAAGAATCAATTATGTCAATAGAACAAGGGCTTATTTAGCTTTGGATCTGATATTGTTCCATGTAGTTGTTGCTGAGGTCTTACTGCTTGATCACTAGATTAAAGTAATTACAGTGTATATTGCTCTTACTGTTCTTCTGCATTATAGTTATTGACATTTTTTTTCTACCCCATAACAAGCTTTTCCAATTCAGAAGAAGCTGGAGAATGGGGAGGAAATGTGATCTGAATGATTTTGGTCATGGGATTTTTGCACTAGCAGATAAGATGGTATTTGATAAATCAGTGATTGCCGGGATCACGCACAACAGTATACAGAATATGATCCATGCAAAAGTTCTGTGGATGAATGTGCAACATATCCACACATGCAATGTTAAGAGCCTTTTGGGACAAAAAACATTGATGGTCTATCTTTAATGTTTGATCTCTGGGGTTGCAAACATTGTTTAATCTGTGTGTGTCAAACTTGTAATATACAGACGTAGCAGGGTTAGCACTCCATCTCTTAAATCAAATTTCTTAACTCGTCGCATTATCTTGAGACAAAAGCCATTGAAAAGCAATTGAAGGTGTTTGCTTAGATTAGATAACACATCTCAGAAATCTCAGAAAACAGGAGTGTTAACTTTACTCCATCCGTACCTGCCACTATGCAAGTATCATCTGCGGAAGAAGGCTTAATATTAAAGATTTCTGTAGCCTTCAATAAATTAATGAATAAATACTACAGATCTGTACCAAGGTAGAAGGGAATATATAATCTGACCTTCCACTATACAAAGGTCATCTACAGAGCAAGACTTATTCTGAACATCTTTTAAGCCTTCTCTTAATTTATCCATAAAGCCCAACAGATCTATACTAAGAACAGACTTATATTATCTGACCTTTAACTATGTAAGTACCATCTGTAAAAGAAGGCTTACTATAAATATATCTTCAGCATTCCATAAAACAAGTTATAAAAAGTTTAGCTCTATCAAGGAAGGAGTTCAACCGTCTGACCTTCCATCATGAAGTATTGTCTGCAGAAAAAGGCTTATTTTCCCTGGCGCCTCCACAACATCACTAACAGGAGAGGAGTCCCCACCTCCCCCCTCGTTTCCTTCCTGGGACCCTAACCTGGAGATTTTATAAGTACTGATGGATCCTCCATTAGAACCACCTTTGGATATTCCCTAAGGCTCCTTTTATACAAAACAGATTTTCTTCTTGCTATAACCACAGCGAGAAGAGTTGGTGAGATCCAGACTTTCTCTTGTAAGCCTCCCTATTTAAAAATTTTAGATGATAGAATTATTTTGAAGTATACACCAAATTTTCTTCCAAAGGTGGTCTCAAAATGTCATCGTGAAGAGGAAATATCATTGCCCTTCTTTGTCTGACTCCTTCTTCGGAACAGGAGCAAAATTTCCCAAGCTAGATGTCTGTACTTTATAAAAAGTACTTTATGAAGTTGTGCAAATTAGCTGCCATAGGTTACGGCCGCAAGTGCCCAGGCCCCTCAGCTATATGCCCAGATAACCGCTCCCTTGCAGTCCACTGGCCTGCCCTTGCCTCCTACTTCGTCCTCCTCCTCTGGCTTTATGATATTGCCCGAGCACTGGTGACCACCAGGCCTGTGCATGCACACTGTTAAGATCAGTGTCTCTGCCCATAGCAGGCATAGCAGTGTGCATGCGCGGACCCAGCAGTGGCCGGTACTCGAATGAGATCTGAATGAGAGAAATTGAATTGAATACCATAAAGCTATTTGTTAGTAGGATCTCTGGTGCTGTGTGTGAGGGACTATTTTCTATACAGGGGAGGATAGGGTTAACAAGAGCTGACTGCAATGCATTTCTGGAGTTGCAAGAGCTTGATGAACTACTGCCTATTCATGAGGGGAAGGGAAGAAGGAAGTCATCTGGATAATGTGAGTAAAATAGAAAAAAATTGCCTCTTTTGCATTGATATATTTACAATAATGGTGCACCTTACCGCAGGTATTTTTAAGAGACATCTCTTAATAATTTGATTGCATCTCAGCAGAAAATGATACTTATGCCAAAGAGAAGCTGGCACAGATTTGAGGTGTAACTTGAACTAGAAAATATAGTGTAAGTAATCTAAATTTGTTGGGCTTAATAGGTTACACCCCCAACCATCTATACAAACCCACTTTGCACTAAAGTGGTAAGTGAAGTGTGAAAGGGCAAAACAATTTACAACATTTCTTTTTATAAACAGAATGAAATTAGAAGTAAGGGACCACTTTGTACTAAAGTGGTAAGTGAAGTGTGAAAGGGCAAAACAATTTGCAACATTTTTTTTAATAAACAGAATGAAAGTAGAAGTAAGGGAAGCCATTAGAACCCACTTTGTGAATCACAGTCAGAGACAGGGCAGCCCTGTGAAGAGAGTATAATCTCTAAAGTAGGGTGTTCCGCTTCAGTGATGGTCACTTCTTGACAAACCTGAATTGAATCCACACAAAGAGAAAAAGCAAAGTGTCACTCCAGTGAAATTGAGGAAAATGGAATGGCTTTATTCACTCATGGTACTGTACAGTTGCAAGAAAAAGTATGTGAACACTTTGTAGTGATATGGATTTCTGCACAAATTGGTCATAAAATGTGATCTGATCTTCATCTAAGTGACAACAATAGACAATCACAGTCTGCTTAAACTAATAACACACAAATAATTAAATGTTACCTTTTTTTTAAATTGAACACACCATGTAAACATTCACAGTGCAGATGGAATAAAGTATGCGAACCCTTGAATTTAATAACTGGTTGAACCTCCTTTGGCAGCAATAACTTCAACCAAACGTTTCCTGTAGTTGCAGATCAGACGTGCACAACGGTCAGAAATTATTCTTGACCATTTCTCTTTACAGAACTGTTTCAGTTCAGCAATATTCTTGGGATGTCTGGTGTGAATAGCTTTCTTGAGGTCATGCTACAGCATCTCAATCGGGTTGAGGTCAGGACTCTGACTGGGCCACTCCAGAAGGTGTATTTTCTTCTGTTTAAGCCATTCTGTTGTTGATTTACTTCTATGCTTTGGATCGTTGTCCTGTTGCAGCACCCATCTTCTGTTGAGCTTCAGCTGGTGGACAGATGGCCTTAAGTTCTCCTTCAAAATGTCTTGACAAACTTGGGAATTCATTTTTCTTTCAATGATAGCAATCCGTCCAGGCCCTGATGCAGCAAAGCAGCCCCAAACCATGATGCCCCCACCACCATAATTCACAGTTCGGATGAGGTTTTGATGTTGGTGTGCTGTGCCTCTTTTTCTCCACAAATAGTGTTGTGTGTTTCTTCCAAACAACTCAACTTTGGTTTCATCTGTCCACAGAATATTTTGTCAGTACTGCTGTGGAACATCCAGGTGCTCTTGTGAAAACTGTAAACGTGCAGCAATGGTTTTTTTTGGACAGCAGTGGCTTCCTCTGTGGTATCCTCCCATGAAATCCATTCTTGTTTAGTGTTTTACGTATCGTAGATTCACTAATAGGGATGTTAGCATATGCCAGAGACTTTTGTAAGTCTTTAGCTGACACTCTAGGATTCTTCTTCACCTCATTGAGCAGTCTGCGCTGTGCTCTTGCAGTCATCTTTACAGGACGGCCACTCCTAGGGAGAGTAGCAGCAGTGCTGAACTTTCTCTATTTATGGACAATTTGTCTTACCGTGGACTGATGAACAGCAAGACTTTTGGAGATACTTTTATAACCCTTTCCAGCTTTATGCAAGTCAACAATTCTTACTCGTTGGTCTTCTGAGAGCTCTTTTGTGCAAGGCATCATTCATATCAGGCAATGATTCTTGTGAAAAGCAAACCAAGAACTTGTGTGTGTTTTTTATAGGGCAGGGCAACTGTAACCAACACCTCTAATCTCATCTCATTGATTGGACTCCAGTTGGATGATACCACACTCCAATTAGCTATTGGAGATGTCATTAGTCTAGGGGTTCACATACTTTTTCCACCTGCACTGTGAATGTTTACATGGTGTGTTCGATAAAAACATGGTAACATTTAATTCTTTGTGTGTTATTAGTTTAAGCAGACTGTGATTGTCTATTGTGACTTATATGAAGATCAGATCACATTTTATGACCAATTTGTGCAGAAATCCATATAATTCCAAAGAGTTCACATACTTTTTCTTGCAACTGTAGGCAGCAACGTATCAACTCCTCAATGGAGTTATTCTTGAGAATGAATCCTTCGTGGAGTTGAAATGTTGCTGTTCCAGCTACTCTTAAACATCGGTGGGGCTGATCAGTGGGGCTACGAATTGTCGGACCCCGGTCTATCAGATATTGATTGCCTATCCCGAGATTTACACGGCAGACAGGCCCGGCAGTAGGAGACCAACGCTGTGTGGCCCTGTGAATCTAGTGTAGCAGGGCATGGCCAGAGGTGGGAGAACGGAGCCTCTAGGAGCAGGGGCAATGCCCCCCCTGTTCTTAGAGGCTAATTACCATATTATTAAAGTTATATTTCGTTAGTAACGGGGCATAGATAAAAGTAGGAATAAGCTAGTTAGGTTCAGCTGACATTCAGCTAGTTTAATAGGGTTCATTCTGGTGACAGAAACCCTTTTAGCCATGCTGCCATATTATTTCTCCTGGAAACCAAACAAGCCACACTTGTTTAATATTTTTCTAATTGTTCTGACATGAACTTGAACATTTAACATACAAAGGCCTAGTTCTTCTTTGATGTAGCTCTTGGGTTTTTTGCAGTTTCTGTGAGCATTGCATGGTGTGATCTTGGAGGGAATTTGCTGGGACGTCCACTCCTGGGAAGATTGTCAACTGTCTTGAATGTTTTCCACTTCAGAAAAATATTTCTCACTCTAGAACAATAGGCTTCAAATTGTTTGGCTATGGCCTTATAACCATTCCCATATTGCTGGACAGCAACAATTGCTTCTCTAAGATCATTGCCGATGTCTTTCCTCCTTGGCATTGTGTTTGCACCAGCCAAATGATTAAGCCTCTGCTTTTACAGAGCTGGTCACACTTGCTGATGATCAATTGTTCGAGAGCATTTGAATAGCGGTACCTGGCTGCTACTTACCTTCTTAACTACTATGGAAGCAGTAAGGGTGTACTTAATTTTGTCACACACGGGTTCTGCATTTTGGCTTAGTTTTTGTCCAATAAAGGATGACACAGTGTAATTTGTCAAGTATTTTTGTTCACTTGCGGTTGTAGTTACCTATTTTTAAGACCTTCTAAGGAACAGTTGTGTCCTCATATGTAAACTATAGAATTCAAAGATGGTGTCCTTTCTTTTTTTCATGACTATATGTTGAATTGTAATACTTACCAGCACCAGTAGATGGCTCCCTACATGCATTCTATGAATTGTCACCAGTTTAGGATTATGAATTACATCATAATAAAAACTGGAAGGATGGTGACCATGGATGGAAAACATTTATGTAGAAGGAGAGATGAATGAATTAATTCCTTCCCTTCCATATTTTCTCTTTTTCATTCTTTTTCCTCTTCTTTCTTTTTATTTCTCTAGTTTCCTTATTTTGCAACCCATGTAATCACTGTGCCTCTTTATGTGTAACTAATACTGAGATACTTCCTGTTGTCAGAAATACAGTTATTTATGCTACTTGGTAAATCAAATTTGTTAAAACTCAATAAACAAATTAATGACTAAATAGATCCCAATGCAAAAACAACGCCCAGCATTAGAGATGAGCGAAATTTACTGAAGTTCACTGAAGTTCGCCAAGAAATTTGATTAGTTACAAATTAATTCTACACAGATCACTATAAATCAGGTATACCCAGGCCACTCTGCCTTAGGGGACGGCCACATGGAGTGAATGTTAAGAACCACAAGCCAATTAGCCCGCAGCTGCCTTTCATTTATTAATGAAGACCGCACTGTATAGTCCTTCTTCATTGTTAATAGCCGGACGGCACCTTTAAGCAGGGGCTATTGCTAGTATGGGGTTTGGCTGTTTAGGTAGGGGGGGATAATATGCATATTATTGCTTCTCCATCCCCAGCGCTCTCCTGCCTTACAGGTGGGAGCCCTTTTTCTGCCATCTGTCTTTCCTCCTTTGGCACATCATCTAATATGGATGAGAATGTCATCAGGAACATCCAGCTCCTCCTCTCTCTGCATTTTGCTGACTTTTCTGGGACATGGAGACTTTTAAGGATGATTTGGAAGAAGTAAAGCCAGCAAAAGATAAGGATGGTCATCATTAAGACCTGCACCCCCCCAAGGGGGTAGATTGGCTGGCTGCATGGCATTTTGGGTGATCTCAGGTTCCCGGGCTTCTTATTTTCACTTTGTAACGCATACACCAGCCATTTTAGGAAAAACTGATTCGTTGCCACGATGCGCAAGGAAATTAGGATTTGTTGCAAATTGACGTTTTCCAAAATTTCGGACTGAATTCCACTTCGAATGCTTCTCTTCACTCAGCACTACCCAGGATCCATATATGGTATATAATGTATATGTTAAAATCTACATATAGAAAATTGGAGCTGATTCGATATTAAATTCTTACTGGATTTCCCATTTATATTTTTCTATGAGACACATACAAATAAGAAAGTCTACAATTTCAGGCCAGCACTGATTTCTAGAAGGAAAATGTCCTTTAAGGCACTTAAAGAGGACCTTTCATCGGTTCAAAAATTGTAAGATAATTATCAGGCTACATAGAGTGGCGCCCAGGGATCTCACTGCACTTACTATTATCCCTGGGCGCCGCTCCGTTCTCCCGCTGTGTCCTCCGGTATCTTCACTGAATTGGTTCTACTAGGCGGAGTCTGCCCTGTTTCACCCTGGGTGCAGATCTCACAGCCTGGGAGTTATTTTTTTCTGCGATTGGACAGCGCTACAGCCTGGGTGAAGGAACGCCCAGGGTGAAACAGGGCAGACTCCGCCTAGTAGAACCAATTCAGTGAAGATACCGGAGGACACAGCGGGCGAACGGAGCGGCGCCCAGGGATAATAGTAAGTGCAGTGAGATCCCTGGGCGCCGCTCTATGTAGCCTAATAATGATCTTACAATGTTTGGACCGATGAAAGGTCCTCTTTAAATTCATTGGCCACAACTTATGTTTATGACTACAATTCAGACGAAACATTGCAGCAAATGAAAATTTTCACTAGGATGAATCATCAGTGTCTGAAAATACACACAAAATACAGAAAAATACACACAAGACCCAATTTATTAGGAAGAAAATTAACATATCAGTATGTTATGGGAAGGAAAGCCATGCAAATTAAATGTTGCATAGTGGGTCCTTCAAAGTTACAGAGAGTGTGTCAGCAGTTTTGATTATGCAGAACTGCTTGACAGGCTTAGGTAGGGGCAGAAGAAACATACCTTTTGCACAGCTTTCATTATTATTAGAAGTAGTGTGAACATGAACATTTATGGTGGCTGATCCTGCAAGTGCCTTGGAGATGAAGATTCCCTGGGAAGTGCTTTCTGCATTAAGATGCTTTACAACCCCTCCCCTCTGATTACTAACAGTAGCATCCAACCTGGAGTCCACTACACCTGTCACTGTTTCCAGGACACTTGCAGGAGCAGAACCTGTCAACATAACAGTTCATATTCACACTAATACTATTTATAAAATACAAAAAGTATATTTATCTTTCTCTTCCTGTTCCTTATCTAGCACTGTCAACAGTTTTGCATGTTCAAAGATGCTGACAGACACATAATGATTGTGGTTGTACCCTCTGGGACCCATTACATGTGAGTGCAGTGTGCCCGGCAGGACTATCATTGTACTTCATGCCGGACCCCGTTGGAGCACTCATCACAGCAGCGTTCCATCCACTCGGTCTGGCATCTATCAGGCCCCAGTGCTGCCCTACTAGTATTATTCACAAACTAAGCGGGTGGACGGAACATCGATCAGACTCCTGCCACCTGAGTCATATGTGAAGACTACTAGTAGAGCAGTGTTGGTCCCTGATAGGTGCCGGGCCCTGTTACATGTGAGTGAAGACTTGAGGAAAATTACTTGGGACACTATAGGGAGATTACTGGGGGCAATGGGGGAATGAAAATTACTGGGCGCAGTGAGGGAAATTACTGGGGACAGTGGGGGACATTACTGGGGGCAGTGGGAGAATGAACATTAATGAGTACAGTGTGGGAAATTACTGGGGGGCAGTGGATGGACATTACTGCGGGCAGTGGGTGACATTACTGGGGGCAGTATAGGGACATTACTGTGGGTCCTATATTGACATTAATAATGGAGGGTAATGGAGGGTAATGGAGGGATATTATTATAACCAGCGACCAGGGGTGTAATGATCGCGGTAGCCCTAGGGCCCATAGATCTCTAGTTATGCCAATGTACCTTTTAATGCCTGACTGTGAAGCATCTGAAACAAATCCTATATTAATAGTAATATACCATCCATATTTTAAAGGAGAAACCCCATTTTCACATAAATATATAATGAGATCATTTGGCTGGATTTCCCTTTGAATAAATTTTTTATTATATAAGTGCATAATTTTATTACAAGGTTGAGTAAATTTGATTTAACTGACAGATTTGTGAGGGTGCTGTTTTAACCCCAGTTTCAGGACACTCCAGTTCTCCGCTACCTCTGAGCTCATCTGTCACTGCTTCAGTAAATCACATTAGTTTCCAAACTAAAGCACATTGTCCTCCTTGTTGCACAGTGGTGGAAGGCTTTAATACATGCAATAATGTCTCATATACACTATATAAGAGTTTTTCCCCCCGTTCATATTATTTTGGGACAATGTATAGTAGCTAATCACTTCAACAGAAGCAAATGAATATGATTGCAGGATTTAAAATGCACAGATGATAAGGGCCCTGCTTAATTCAGGCACATTATAAATTATTTTAAGGAACATTTTAACAAAATTTCCACTAGACAAATTAGAATCCACAAGCAACGCATAGCTTCTGTGTTAATATCTCCCATGAATATTGGAACTGTTGAATCCATTGTAATGAGTAATTATACCTCAGACTGCTTATTGATGAGGTGTACAAAACATGGTGAAAGCCAAGTTAGATGATGAATAGTCCTGGCAATCACTTGCAACCTTTGGAACATTTGGATGACTGTAGGGAACGAAGAACAATCTTTTCTCCTTTGTACGAGACCTTTGAGGCACAACCTGCCATATTCATTGAAAGTTCCGGATTCTTAAAATGAACCTGATTCTGGGCCGAGTGTTAATTGCATGGGGATTGCAAACAGTTAGCTTTATTTCAGTGTGCATTGATGCTTAGCAAAGGGAACAGCTAATCAAAACATCCTGCCCAAGGCAAGATATCAGCCCGAAACGCTTGCTCGGTGGCTGTTGTTAGAATTTGCTGCTGACATAATTGTTATATGTAAACAAGCAAGTATCATTAACCACTTATGGGACAGTACAACTGGAAACCATTAATGTTTAATGTTTAGCTAAGACGTGCTCCTGAATAGTGATGAGCAGCAGGGACAATATTAGAATTTGCGATATTTTGCGAATATTTGAGCGAATATTCTTCACATATTGGCGAATTTGAGAATTTGCAATAATTTTCTTGATTGCGAAAATCGGCAATGTAATATGCGCATATTGCACGTTCAATACAGGCGTGGGTCACTGTTGCTACACTTTTCAAGCTGCTAGAAGTTTCCTGACACTGGAGAAAATGGTTGGCACGGCAGAACATTACAATAGCTTTATATGCAGATAGAGTGCGCCAATATATTTGCGATTGCGCAAATGGGCAACTAATGATGCATATATTTTTGTGCAATACGTGCAACTTCACATTTTAGCAAGTCTGACTACATATTACTGATTGGTGCACTAAGTATTGTTGTGAACTTGTGACATCACAGCACTATGTCTGTAGCATGTACAGTGGGATGCGAAAGTTTGGGCAACCTTGTTAATCGTCATGATTTTCCTGTATAAATTGTTGGTTGTTCACCATCATGGTTTAGGGGAAGGATACAGAAAGCTGTCTCAGAGATTTCAGCTGTCTGTTTCCACAGTTAGGAACATATTGAGGAAGTGGAAGACCACAGGCTCAGTTCAAGTTAAGGCTTGAAGTGGAAGACCAAGAAAAATCTCAGATAAACAGAAGCGACGAATGGTGAGAACAGTCAGAGTCAACCCACAGACAAGCACCAAAGACCTACAACATCATCTTGCTGCAGATGGAGTCACTGTGCATCGTTCAATTATTTGGCACACTTTACACAAGGAGATGCTGTATGCGAGAGTGATGCAGAGGAAGCCTTTTCTCCGCCCACAGCACAAAAAGTGCTGCTTGAGGTGGGCTAAAGCACATTTGGACAAGCCAGCTTCATTTTGGAATAAGGTGCTGTGGACTGGTGAAACTAAAATTGAGTTATTTGGCCATAACAAGGGGCGTTATGCTTGGAGGAAAAAGAACACAGTATTCCAAGAAAAACACCTGCTACCTACAGTAAAATATGGTGGTGGTTCCATCATGCTGTGGGGCTGTGTGGCCAGTGCAGGGACTGGGAATCTTGTCAAAGTTGAGGGACGCATGGATTCCACTCAGTATCAGCAGATTCTGGTGACCAATGTCCAGGAATCAGTGACAAAGCTGAAGCTGCGCCGGGGCTGGATCTTTCAACAAGACAACGACCCTAAACACTGCTCAAAATCCACTAAGGTATTTATGCACAACGTTCTGGAATGGCCATCTCAGTCCCCAGACCTGAATATAATTGAAAATCTGTGGTGTGACTTACAGAGAGCTGTCCATGCTCGGAAGCCAACAAACCTGAATGAACTAAAGATGTTTTGTAAAGAGGAATGGTCCAAAATACCTTCAACCAGAATCCAGACTCTCATTGGAACCTACAGGAAGCGTTTAGAGGCTGTAATTTCTGCAAAAGGGGATCTACTAAATATTGATTTCATTTCTTTTTTGTGGTGCCCAAATTTATGCACCTGCCTAATTTTGTTTAAACAATTATAGCACACTTTCTGTAAATCCAATAAACTTCATTTCACTTCTCAAATATCACTGTGTGTGTCTCCTATATGATATATTTAAATGACATTTTTTATCATAACAACCAATGATTTATACAGGAAAATCATGACGATTAACAAGGTTGCCCAAACTTTCGCATCCCACTGTATGTATGGACAGCAGAATCAGCTACACTATATCACTATCTAACCTACACTGACTATCTCCCACTAACTATCTGTATTATATACATGAGCTAATTAACTATCTAATATAATGAGTGGAAAGCATAGAGCACAGCATTAACACTGCTGTCTCTTTCAGAACTCCATAAAACAAAAGAAAATGGCTGCTGGGGAGTTTCTAATATAGTAAGCAACTTTCCTATTGGTTGCTAGGGATGTTGCTAAACTCAGACTAATACATTGCAGCCTTCTCATTGGCCCACAAGTAAGAAGGGAGGTTACTGATGAAAAAATATCTAGAATATTCGAGAATACAAATATATAGCATTATATTCTAAATCTTCGCGAATTCTCGAAGTGGCGATATTTGCGATTCGAATATTTGCGCCCAACACTACTCCTGAAGTGCCATTATTGCTGCAAGTACTGAAATGCCTTCTAGTCTGTAGAATTTTCTATTTCAAGGGTATATTCACACTGCATATTTTCATGTCTATTTGATCACGGAACACACATGTATTTTGCACCAAAATGCATGTGAAACCCAGTGTCTAAAAGTATTCGATTGATGTAATGCCCGGAACATCGGCAGGCACGATCGGTAGTAGACAGTGCTGCCGGCATCCGGTTTTCATGGTGACCAGACCGAGACTCCGTGTACAGGAGCATTGGCCAATCCCTGCAAACATCAGCACTTCATGCTTGATGACATCACGTGGGTCAAATGATCCTGGGTGTTTCCTGTGACCACTGGGCATCCCTATTTAAACAGACTAATTTCTTCCACAGTTGCCTATGTATAAGGTCTTCACATCATGAGTTGGCATCTTGGATTGCGTTCCCTGGTTCTTGTATCTGCTTCTGACTATCCATGCTGTGATTGTTCTCCTGGTTTGACCTTGGCTTGGATTTGGATCTGCTTTCATCTGATGTTTTGGACCCTGACTTGACTGCTCGTGTTTTGACTTGGGCTTGGTATCATATTACTCTTTGTCTTCTGATTTTGCTGTGTTTGTACTGTCCTGGTTGTCACCTGGTCCATCCAACTTTGTGTATTATAGGTCCATTTATCTCTGTATCCCTTGTGCCTGCCTGTCACTACATTTATTGTTTTCTCCTCAGTGTCTCCCTTTAAGCCCCTAATCTCAGAAACTGCCATCCAGTTATGGTCCCCCACTTAGGGTGGTTGTCTAAGTAGGTAGGGACCGTTGTGCAAGTGGTTAGTAGGGCTATCTACTCCCTATTGTGACAATTGAGTTCTAATAGATATGCTCAGCGTAGTTGATATGGCACATCATTTTCTGCTTGCAGATTCAAAATCTTAAACATATCACATATTCTGCACAGAATGTGCACAGAAACCACAGCACATACCCAGTCACATTGAATAGAAGTAGAACCCAAAGCATGCAATTTGCACATTGCAAATCAGCTGCAGAAATGTGAAGGTCAACCTTGGATTTTAGCTATGGATTCCAAAGCAATACATGTTGTATGTTTAGGATGTGTATTTCTACCATGTGAACAAACCCTTATGGATAGCTTTATCCAGTCGTGTAAAGGGGGAGGAATGGAATGTGGTTAACTTCTCCTTCCCAACCAACCTTCTCCTGTCCCCTATATGTAAAGGTCTATATGTCAACACCCTTATGGTGGAGGAGAAGAATGCTGGAAGTATGGAAGGCTAAGCAGCAGACATTGAATGGGGTCTGTGGCTAACAAGGTCTATGACATCTTCACTTGACATTGAATGGGGGATATTTAGCTAATACTGTAGCGAAACACTAAGACTAACACTACACGGGGACTATATGACTGACACTGTATTGGGGTTCTGTGGCTTACTGTACTGTCGCAGATTTTGACCAGTGTGCCACTAAATGTGTTTGACTCCTAAAGGTGTTGTCAAGGGGGTCCATGGTTGTTCACCCTTTTAACCCCATATGCGCATCTAAAGTTCACTGCAGGGCCCATTAAGCTGCTCTCTCTAGGAGTAGTCTCTGTTCAGAGGCTTCTGATTCAGGTGGGTCAAGAGACACCAGTACATGGCACCAAAGGGCCAGGCAGAAGCATGGTCAGAGGTCATGCCATGGTCAGGATAGGCAGAGTTTGTGTAATACGGTAATTAGGCAACAGGTCAGGGCAAACAGCACAAGATTAATATAATGATAGGGCAGACATCAGGGCGGGCAGAATACAGATTTTTAAATTAAATCAATAAAAGCGAATTTTAAAAGGGTCCACCTCAGGATAAGTACTCACGTATATGGACACTTAGAATATATGTAATTCTTTAACAGAATACAATATAAGCACACCTTTGCAGGGTCTAGACATGCTTGGAACCCTTTGCTAAGGCACCTTCCTATAGGGGACAGTGCCATATATATCCCCCATAGGCTGGGGACAGATTAGTTTGTGCTCACTGGCCTTTAAGAGCTAGGAACAGAGTACGCAATGCATGGAAGAGTGCACCAGTCACAGCAGGAGCAAGAACACGGCTGCGAGTGGCCTGGATTGTGGTACAATGGGAAGGGTGAGCACGCTGGCAGCTGTGCCTGCCAGGACAAAGAAGATGGCAGCAGACATGGACCACAGCCTCACACTGACAATGTATAAGGGTTGCTGACACTATATGGGGGCTTCATGGCTAACATTCTACATGGGTTCTATGGCTGGCATTCTGTATGAGGGTTTTGTGGAGCCCATAATGAGAACATGCTGTGTGCATCAAACCCTTCAAGAAATACTTAAAATGCTAATGTTATTTATTTTTATTTTTACTTTATCCCTGGTTCATCTGTACTATCATTTGAGCAACATATTCATATGGCTTATACGGTATAATGTATTAATATTGTAACTAGAGAGAGCACTGTAAACAAGTATTACAATGCCAGCAGACAAAGCAAAACCATAGAACAGATACAAAAATGCTAAAAATGCACATTGCATTAAACAAATCTTGCAGATTTTATGATGCAATTCCCTTTATCACTAGGAATATGTCCTAAGAATGGCAAATTTAATGAGGATGGGAAAAAAGGCAAATTTAAACTATGTTATTCTTATATCAACAAAGGTCCTATGAGAAGGTTCCTGATCAATGTTCAGACCTGGATATGGAAATGCGAGTGTAGTCACTGTTGTGTACTATTATGTTCCAATGACATTTTGCCGCCCCCGCTCTACAGTTATTTATGACATATTGGTTATATTCATAGCATTAACTTTCAGAAATCCATGCTGAATAGTGTTCGTTCACTGTACTGTTGGCCTTCATAATGCGTACGAATAGCTTGACTGATCTGTATGTGACAGCAAGTCTCGGTAGAGGAAAAAACAGCATAGCAGTAGGGGTTGCTGAGGTTCTAGTTGCAAATGGACTCATGTCTGAAGGGATTAAAATGTTATCAGACACTCATCAGCATGCAGCAGTTTAATATGTATCCAGGGCAGAGGTCTAATGAGACATCATCGTAATCACACAATAATTTAATCACCCGACATGGAGAACTCATCATACCAATCATTTATATAGCCTATAAATTGTGATATCTCCATGCATGGTCATTATGGATTTATGACCGTTATATGGGGACAACCAGTAAACGGGGCACCTTTGTTGCATATATAAGAAAATACACCTATGACAATAGTGTTATATCTAATGTAGGTATACAAAATTATTATTACTTATGACACTTGCCCATACCCCTTACTTTACCCTCATAGGTAGGATTTTTCCCCAACTTAAATTCATGTCATCTATCTAGATAATAATTCGGATAAAATCATGAAAAAGCATTAGAATTTACTTGCTAAAAAAGACTCTACTTTATTATTTAGTACTTATCTCGAGAATAAAGCCATTTTAAGCTCTAAATAGTTATACACCATTTGTCCATATGCCCACTAGATGGCAGTATGTTACTTTGCTATTTCTATGTATAATTTACCTGTGTAAATTTCTATAGATGGAAAGATGTAAGTTTTCCTGAAAAATATAATCCTATAAATATATGCAAATAATAACGATACATGAAATATCTGCAGAAAGTAAATTGTCAATTACATAAGAAGTTTGTATATATATGATATAGGAGCTATCATACAATTAGAATTCAGGCAATAGCACAAATGATAATAAATGAATATGAAAAATTAATGGAAATTTTCAACATAACAGAGCGGGAGATATTTAGACCTCCTCACTAAATAGAGGAGACAGTCATGCAGGACCAGACTATTAACATATTCTGCACTAACCTAAATCAACTAACCTATTTTCTCCTAGGTGAATTGTGCTGAGAGAAAAGTTAACAAGCCGATGATGCTTACAAGACCGTTTATTCCCAAAGCAGCAACAACAATTTTATAGTGAACTGTATTACAAGGTGGCTGCACGTTGCGTGTCTCAGTACACAACGCTGCCATAAAACGCACAGAGACTCATGCTAATGAACGGAGAAGGCATTCCACAGCCTAACAGAGGCATTGTCTATAATTTAGAAAGCAAAATTTTAGTCAGCATATATAAAACAAAAAAACAAAACAAAACTAATAACCCATACGAGCCACATCTTAGCGCACATTCTCATTTATGAATAACATTGATAGAAACACCAATTTTCCAAGTTGTCCAAATTCTAAAATCTTTACCGTAAAAATGAGAATAGGGTGGGACACATGGGATTATTTTTACTGTAGATTCAGAGAGTAAAATGGGCAGTCTGGGATATAAAAAGTGTGACAAAGATCAGACAATGTGATTTAAAAGAAATATTCACCTGCTCAGCCTCCTGCCACCACAACAGACCCCTCCTCAGCCCCCTACTACTCCAGCACCACCACTCATGTTTCCAGGTGGTCTGTTTCCTTGATCTGCAGTGATAATGTTATGCACATTCATGTGACTTCTGCAGCCAAATGACTGGCCTTGGTAGTCTTGTGCTGTACATGCTAGCATCATTGCTGAGGCCAGTAATTGGCTTCAGTGGTCATGTGGATGTATGGCTCAAAGACCAGCAGGGGCCAGGTGGAATTAACAGGTGAGTATAGCGTTTAATAATGAAATAGCTGTTAATTGTGGGCTTAAAGTTAGTGGTCTACCTTATTGCTAGCTCGTTCCTGCACCTGCCCATAATTGTACATCCAAGGTGCAGGAGGGATGTATGGAGTGGATTTGCAAGGCGATCCTGCTCTATATACAATGGATGCCGGCTGTTTTATACCTCCGATCCCAGTAATTTAGCCCCTCAGATGCTGTGGTTTGTAGCGAGTCAGTAGTTTATTCACCTATCAAGCAGCAATGATTCAGTCTATGGAGACATTTTTATGCATAAAATACATGCGCTAGTGGAGGTATATAAAAACTGTAGAATAGTTTTCATGGGACAATCCCTTTAGTCAGTGTCGGACTGGGAAGCCTAGGGCCCACCAGTAAAATCTATTTTGGGGGCCCGCCGTACAAATACATTCAAATATAATAAATAATCTAACAAGTTTGTTATATGAACATAGACTGGTTGAGGTGCTGTACATTGAATATATGTATGTAGTGCAGTAAGTCTACTGTGTTATGTGCCACTTGTGGAGGGGATGGGACACTAGGGGCCCACCTTGCTCAGAGGCCCACCGGGGGATTCCCCTGTACCCCTGTCGGCCAGTCTGAGCCTGTCTTTAGTGAGTTTGGGAGTTGGTGTATGTGTGCAACCCATAAGCAGAACAATTCAGGAGGAGAGTGGGGCAGAACCGTGGACACCTGGAGAGGTGAGCTGGTAAAGTGTGTACAATGGTACAAAACTTTTCATGTAGAGTAATTTTAAACACAGAGCTTAAACTGCTGTGGACATGTCCTTTGACCACAGCTTCGTAAAGTCTGTGCATTGTCCGCAAGGTTTGCTGCAATGGCAGCATTACTCACCCTTACAAGAACTCAATGTTTCCCTAGTGGAGTGTAAAAATGGATAGTCAATTAGACTTCACTCATTGATCCAAACTCCAGCCTGCAACAAATCTGTTAGTTCACATCTGTCTGTTGTCCTTCGGTGAAAAATATACCACACAAAAAATAGCACACAACATGCATATACATAGGGCATACAAAACTCAGAAACATTTCCTACAGCATGCATTCAGGGACCAGATTAATTTTGCCATGCAGTGCTCCCCCCAATAACTCAAACACCATCATGGTAAACAGTGCTTGCAATGCCTAGAAGACCTGTTCTAATCTTATCCAATGAGTGGACTTCATGATAAATATCTTGTTATGAGCTGTGTACCTAAGTAAGGTTACTTTCACATTAGCATTTTTTTGCGGAACCGTCATGGATCTGTAAAAATGCTTCCGTAACCATAATACAACCGTATGCATCCGTCATGAATGGATCCAGTTGTATTATGTCTTATGTAGCCATGACGGATCCTTCATGAACACCATTGAAAGTCAATGGGGGACGGATCCGTTTTCTATTGTATCAGAGGCAGGCAGCACAGCGTTTTGGTGTCCACCTCCAGAGCGGAATGGTGACTGAACGGAGGCAAACTGATACATTTTGAGCGGATTCTTTTCCATTCAGAATGAATTAGGGCAAAACTAATCCGTTTTCGACCGCTTTTGAGAGCCCATGAGGGATCTCAGAAACGGAAAGCCAAAACACTAGTGTGAAAGTAGCCTTATTTTAACATGTTCAGGGTGCTTTTTCAGCCTCTAGATGTAAAGAAGAATGTTTCTATTAAAGACGTTGTCCAGTTCCAGGGAAAAAAGGATAACACCCAGCATCAGTGATGACCAGTTCGCCGTGTCCGCCCGCAAACACATGCGAGCTGCCATCTTAACTGACAAGTCCGGCGATGCACAGGTAAGTTCTTACCTTTGCCTGTGCGCAAGCCGTTCTGAAATGAAATGCGGTCACCGGGAGCAGGCAGTTCTGAGAACAGCCGCCGGGGGTCTTCATCGGGCTCTTCTTGGAACTGCCTGCACCCGGAGACCGCATTTCATTTCAGACCGGCTCACGCACAGGCAAAGGTAAGGACTTACCTGTGCATTGCTGGACTTGTCAGTTAAGATGGCAGCTTGCATGTGTTTGCGGGCGGACACGGCGAACTGGCCATCACTGCCCAGCATTTGTTAAATATAAAGAACAGGAAAGTACTACAGTTGAGCGAACCCGATCTGCGAAGTTCGGGTTCGTACCGAACTTTGCAAGTTCGGGTACCTGGACCTAAACCCGTAATTTTTCACTGAAGTTTGTGTTCGGTGTTCGGATAATTTTATTATTTTTCATTATAACATGGTTATAATGGAAAATAATAACATTCTTAAAGCAGAATGCTAAATAAAATGTCTACTCAGGGGTTAAAAAATAAATAAATAACTCACTTCATCCACTTGATCGCGCAGCCAGTATCTTCTTTTCTTCAGGACCTGCAAAAGGGCCTGCGGTGACATCACCACAATCACCACATGGTGAACGCGGTGACGTCACCGCAGGTCCTACTGAATGAAGATAGAAGGACCTGCAGTGATGTCACCGCGCTCACCACGTGGTGAGTGCAGTGACGTCACCGCAGGTCCTTTTGCAGATCCTTAAGAAAAGAAGATACCGGCTGTGCGATCAAGTGGATGAGGTGAGTTTTTTATTTTTAACCCCTCAGTAGACATTTTATTAAGCATTCTATTTTAAGAATGCTATTATTTTCCGTTATAACCATGTTGTTCCGTTATAACCGAAGTGAAGTTCGGGTCCTCATTGACTTAAATGGGGTCCGGGTTGAAGTTCGAGTCAAGTACGAGTCCCGAACTCAAACTTTGACCTGAAGTTCGGCCGAACCCGAACTTCCACAGGTTTGCTCAACCATAGTAAGTACTTAAAGATTCCACGACGCCACTCAGATTTTGCTGCAGGGCTCTATTCACCCCGCTTCAGTGTGGACATGATGTCACTGATGCAGGTATGGTCAGAGCAAACATACATTTTCTGAGCTTTTGTTATCAGGAGTAGTGGGAATATGAACTTTTATTCTGAAGGCACGGCTCCAGGAGACTGCCACAGCGGCACTCAATGCAAAGGAGAGGGGCTGTGAAGCAGCTCACTGCAGAGAGAACTTCACCACGAAGACAGCCTCCTAGCCATTTGCAGATACAGAAACTGGCAGAGTAAGGCTGGTTTCACACGGGCGTTGCGTGAAAAGGTGCGGGTGCGTTGCGGGAACACTCACAATTTTTCTGCGCAAGTGCAAAACATTGTAATGCGTTTTGCACTCGCGTGAGAAAAATCGCGCATCTTTGGTACCCAAACCCGAACTTCTTCACAGAAGTTCGGGCTTGGGATCGGTGTTCTGTAGATTGTATTATTTTCCCTTATAACATGGTTATAAGGGAAAAAATTAGCATTCTGAATACAGAATGCATAGTAAAATAGCACTGGAGGGGTTAAAAAATAAATAAAAAATTAACTCACCTTAATCCACTTGATCACGCAGCCGGCATCTCCTTCTGTCTTCATCTTAGCTGTGTGCAGTAACAGGACCTGTGGTGACGTCACTCCGGTCATCACATGATCCATCACATGATCTTTTACCATGGTGATGGATCATGTGATGGACCATGTGATGACCGGAGTGACGTCACCACAGGTCCTGTTACTGCACACAGCTAAGATGAAGACAGAAGGAGATGCCGGCTGTGCGATCAAGTGGATTAAGGTGAGTTAAAAAAAATTATTTTTTTTTTAACCCCTCCAGCGCTATTTTACTATGCATTCTGTATTCAGAATGCTATTATTTTCCCTTATAACCATGTTATAAAATAATAATAATGATCAGGTCTCCATCCCGATTGTCTCTTAGCAACCGTGCGTGAAAATCGCACCACATCCGCACTTGCTTGCGGATGCTTGCGATTTTCACGCAACCCCATTCATTTCTATGGGGCCTGCGTTATGTGAAAAACGCAGAATATAGATCATGCTGCGATTTTCACGCAACGCACAAGTGATGCGTGAAAATCACCGCTCATGTGAACAGCCCCATAGAAATTAATGGGTCAGGATTCAGTGCGGGTGCAATGTGTTCAACTCAGGCGTATACTTACAGTCCGCGCGGCTCCCGGGGCGCAGTGACGTCAGAGCACCCCATGCGCATGGATGACGTGCCATGCGATCACGTCATCCATGCGCGTGAGGCACCCTGACGTCACTCTTGAGCGCCCCGGGAGCCGCACGGACAGTAAGTATGCTGCTCCCCCGCTCCCCGCTACACTTTACCATGGCTGCCGGGACTTTAGCGTCCCGGCAGCCATGGTAACCACTCTAAAAAAGCTAAACGTCGGATCCGGCAATGCGCCGAAACGAAGTTTAGCTTAAGGCCGGATCCGGATCAATGCCTTTCAATGGGCATTCATTCCGGATCCGGCCTTGCGGCAAGTCTTCAGGATTTTTGGCCGGAGCAAAAAGTGCAGCATGCTGCGGTATTTTCTCCGGCCAAAAAACGTTCCGTTCCGGAACTGAAGACATCCTGATGCATCCTGAACGGATTTCACTCCATTCAGAATGCATTAGGATAAAACTGATCAGGATTCTTCCGACATAGAGCTCCGACGACGGAACTCTATGCCGGAAGACAAGAACGCAGGTGTGAAAGAGCCCTAAGAAGGATGTTTAACTTCAGAGTATTAGAGATGTTTTGTTGATCGATCTTTTGCAACTGGTTTAGTGTTTATTTCTTGTGGGATGTCCTGATACAAACCACACAACATCACATACATGCTGTTGCGTACAGATATGTAACTTGAAGCTCCTGGATACCCAAGCCCCACACCAAACATGGACAACTAGCGTGACTTTTGGCCCACCTTAGGTACCAGGACAACTACAGGTTTTCTCTCTCTACATCCCTAATAGCTAAGCCCCTGATTGTGTCTCCGTATTGTTTGAGAAATAGTAACTAATTGATGTTGCAATTCTCTGCTAATTATCATGCCTTATATTAAAAGTTATCTTATACCTATTATTCAAAGCGATGTACAGAATCTAGAGCAGAAATATGTTTTCTGCCTCTTCTAGATTTTTTTATGATCTTTAATTAATTCTAGACAGAATGGGGTGATTATCCAAGACTTCTCTTTCCCAAAGTCTAATGATGTTGTATTTTCACTTAATATTGCTATTTCTGACTGTTTTATTAGGAATGCGGGATTCATTATTATAAGAGATTTCTTATTTTGTTTTATTTAATATATTTTATGATTTTGCACATCATAGAAGTAAGTCTCTTTAATGCATCTTGAGTGTAAACATGTATTACAACCGTGAATGTTTAAGAGATCTGAAATAACTTTTATTAGTTGGTCCCAAGCTCCTATTGAGTAAAATGAAACAAATAGATCCCATCATATTGTTTGTAAGCAAACCATTTACACAATGAAACATAAATGATACATCTTGAACTAAACGGCTTTGTTTTCCTTAGGAAATTATTCATATTGTTCAATTTTTCGATGTGTTTACAGTTTTGTTGCTCATTAATTCTACATCTGTTTAAGACGGTAGCATTTATTAGAGGGAAACCATATTGTTCATTTTCTCTATTGTATAATGCATGCATTCTGTTGTCTGATGATGTACTGGCTAGATAAATGCACAATACCTTCTGGAAGGATATTGGAAAGCTTAGATACATTTTACTAAAGTTTTACAAGAAAATATGATTACAGCAAAGTTTTCATTTAACTTTTTAAAGTACAGATAGACACATAATCCAATTTATCTGTACATTTTTGCAATCAGGAGGAATGTAATATTATCCCTGTAGCAAAGTACCAACCATGATTACATTTCTTGTAACTACAGCTCATGTGGGTGAGTAATAAGTACAAAAAGAAACATGATATGGGGAATCTCCCCCTTACCAGGTCAATCAGAGAACCACAATATCCACTAAGGCTGTCAGCGTGTCACGATGAGTAGAGACTCTTGAATCCAAGTGAGAAAAAATCCCAGCTCTGCCATATTCCAAACTGGTCACTTTATTGGAAGAAAAAACACTCAAGCAATAAAAAACAAAACCTTCTTGACGTGTTTCGGGCACCCATCAAGATTTACCTATCAAGAGAAGACACGTCATCAACAGGTGGGAGTAAACATGGTGTTGAATTAGCTCCAGGGTAAGGCCGAATGCACATGGCCGTTTTTCACGGCCGTGTGTGGTCCGTGGAACCACGGCCTGGATTCCTGCTGAGATCAGGAGCGCACGGCGTCATTGGTTGCTATGAAGCCGTGCGCTCCCTGCTGCCGCCGCAGTACAGTAATACACTGGTATAGATCATACCAGTGTATTACTGTTTATTAACGGCTGGCTACTGATAGCAATCTATGATCACAAGATCGAAGCTTCACTCCGATTTTTAGCCGCGATTACAGAGTCTGTATTATACGAAAGAAAAAGTAACAGCTCATCTCGCGATAATTGAAGCGATCTTACGGAGGTCCGATTTTATGACGTCAGTAAGCAATTACACTCTCCCATTTGCATTCGATTGAATTGACACTGAGGTAAGCGCTCTTACATGTGGAACGCCACAGAGTTGCACATCAAATAGTGAGTACTCTACTTATCATACTATGAAACTGTTTGCTATGGATTTTGCCCAACAGGAATTATTAGCATAAGAACGGGACCTTATCCATTTTTTCCAACTAGCTAGGTTTGATCCAACCTAACAGATACACCTGCACCTTACAGACTTGGCACATGAGATAGTCCATCCCACTATTACGTGTATGTATGTTTTTATGTTTTATCAAATTGCACTATTTTACTGTATTGGTTCTTTGCGTGAACCCTTATGTTTCAGTGCTGGTCCAATTCAATCCAATTTTACTTTTTTTTGAAGGGGTGATTCATTTTGGACATTGGCACCTATCCGTGTATATATATACAGAGTGAGCAGTCCCATTACTATTCATTTACTTGTCAAAATACCAGTCCAGCATAATCTGCCTTCCAAAAACAGTATGGCATTCCTTTTCTTCTGCGCCCTTCCGTGTGCCCGTACAGCAGTTTACGACCAGATATGGGGTGTTTTGTAAACTACAGAATCAGAGCCATAAATATTGAGTTTTGTTTGGCTGTTAACTCTTGCTTTGTAACTGGAAAAAAATTATTAAAATGGAAAATCTGTCAAAAAAGTGAAATTTTGAAATTGTATCTCTATTTTCCATTAATTCTTGTGGAACACTTAAAGGGTTAACAAAGTTTGTAAAATCAGTTTTGAATACCTTGAGGGGTGTAGTTTTTAGAATGGGGTCATTTTTGGGTGGTTTCTATTATGTAATTCTCGCAAAGTGACTTCAGACCTGGGATTTGCTTCCAAACTTCTAAGCCTTGTAACATCCCCAAAAAATAAAATATAATTTCCCAAAATGATCCAAACATGAAGTAGACATATGGGGAATGTAAAGTAATAACTATTTTTGTAGGTATTACTATGTATTATAGAAGTAGAGAAATTGAAACTTGGAAATTTGCAAATTTTTCAAAATTTGGTATTTTTGTATAAAATTATTATTTTTTGACTCAGCCCTATTTCATTTTAAGGACTTGGCTATTTTTTGCAAATCTGACCAGTGTCACTTTAAGTGCTGATAACTTTAAAAAAACTTTGACTTATCCAGGCCATTCTGAGATTGTTTTTTCATCACATATTGTACTTCATGACACTAGTAAAAAAAATTAGCATTAAAAAATACCTAATTTACCAAAAATTTTGAAAAATTAGCAAACCTCAAAGTTTCAGTTTCTCTACTTCTGTAATACATAGTAATACTCCCAAAAATTGTGATGACTTTACATTCCCCATATGTCTACTTCATGTTTGAATTATTTTGGGAATTATATTTTATTTTTTGGGGATGTTACAAGGCTTAGAAGTTTAGAAGCAAATCTTGAAATTTTTCAGAAATTTACAAAAACCCAATTTTTAGGGACCACTACAGGTCTGAAGTCACTCTGCGAGGCTTACATAATAGAAACCGCCCAAAAATTCTATAAACTACACCCCTCAAGGTATTCAAAACTGATTTTACAAACTTTGTTAACCCTTTAGGTGTTGCACAAGAGTTATTGGCAAATAGGGATGAAATTTGAGAATTAAATTTTTTTGCCTAATTTTCCATTTTAACCCATTTTTTTCCACTAACAAAGCAAGGGTTAACAGCCAAACAAGACAGTATCTTTATTGCCCTGACTCTGCTGTTTACATAAACACCCCATATGTGGCCATAAACTGCTGTACGGGCACACAGTAGGGCATAGAGGGAAAGGTGCGCCGTATGGTTTTTGGAAGCCAGATTTTGCTGGACTGGTTTGTTGACACCATGTCGCATTTGAAGCCCCCCTGATGCACCCCTAGAGTAGAAACTCCAAAAAAGTGACCCCATCTAAGAAACTACACCCCTCAAGGTATTCAAAACTGATTTTACAAACTTTGTTAACCCTTTAGGTGTAGCACAAGATTTAATGGAAAATAGAGATTCAATTTCAAAATTTCACTTTTTTGGCAGATTTTCCATTTTAATATTTTTTTCCAGTTACAAGGCAAGGGTTAACAGCCAAACAAAACTCAATATATATGGCCCTGATTCTGTAGTTTACAGAAACACCCCATATGTGGTCGTAAACCGCTGTACGGGCACATGGCAGGGTGCAGAAGGAAAGGAATGCCATACGGTTTTTGGAAGGCAGATTTTGCTGGACTGTTTTTTTTTACATGTCCCATTTGAAGCCCCCCTGATGCATCCCTAGAGTAGAAACTCCAAAAAAGTGACCCCATTGTAGAAACTACGGGATAGGGTGGCAGTTTTGCTGGTACTAGTTTAGGGTACATATGATTTTTGGTTGCTCTATATTACACTTTTTGTGCTGCAAGGTAACAAGAAATAGCTTTTTTGGCACGCTTTTTTTTTGTTATTTACAACATTCATCTGACTGGTTAGATCATGTGGTAATGTTATAGAGCAGGTTGTCATGGACGCGGTGATACCTAATATGTATACAATTTTTTTTATTTATGTAAGTTTTACACATCTAATTTTTTGCGGGATGAGATGACGGTTTGATTGGCACTATCTTGGAGTGCATATGACTTTTTGATTGCTTGCTATTACACTTTTTGTGACGTAAGATGACAAAAAAATGGCTTTTTTTTACACCGTTTTTATTTTTATTTTTTTACAGTGGTCATCTCAGGGGTTAGGTCATGTGATATTTTTATAGAGTCTCCCAGCAGGCAGACATGTCACTCAGGGCAGCACTTGTATTCACTCCCTTAGCAGTGTCATTATACAGCTGGGACTTCTAGTCCCACACTTACAACATGCTGCAGAGTCTCCCAGCAGGCAGACATGTCACTCAGGGTAGCTCTTGTATTTACTCCCTTAGCAGAGCAGGGGGAGGGGCAGAGATTGTTTTTATTGCATGTAAACAAAGGGCCAGAAAAGAAGCAGGGAAATGAGGAAATATATACTTTTTTTTGCATAAAACTTGCTTAGCTCAGTTATATATCAGATTTTCAGTGCTATATTTTTTTTTTTCTTAACTCGGACAACCCCTTTAAGGTGAAAATGAACCTGGTCCATAAGGGATTAAACAATGGGGACACCCAAATAACAGTTAAATTAGACAGCTTATTCACCCCAGTTTGAGAAGCAAGGAGTGGTAGAATTGATTATCTACTTAACAAGGCGAACACTGTTCAATTAGAAAGCTCTGTGCAGGGATTGATGCAAACTGCGCTGTCTTTTATGGATCATTTCAGCTTCTGATTACACAGCCTGCCCTGCCCCTGCAGTCTCCCTATGCTCTCCTTATAGTGTGTAAAAACTCTCCCTATGATCTACCTACACTGTCCCTGCCAAGATTTTACAATTAAAGCTTTGTGAAGCACTATCACTAGCACTTGTCACATCTTTCCCTATGCTCAGTTCACTGTAAAATGGCTGAGACCAGGCAGGATTAGGACTTTTTATGGCTGTGACATCACAGGGGCTGGCTAGCTACTGATTGTAACACATGTTGCTGCCATTTTGGGGAAAAAATAGATTTGTTACCACAAACCGCCAGGAAATTCATATTAGTTGCAAAACAATATTTTCCTAAACTTCGGATCGAATTCCACTGCAGATGCTTCAATTCGCTCAATATTACTGTTCACCATACGGACCCTGTGCTTCCTGCCCTTTGGTCTGTTTCAGACTATGAGTTTTCCCTAATTCCTTGGTGCTTTGCACCTGTGTCACTGACCTCTGTGGGTCAGCTGTCAGCCACATTTGGACTACTCTATGAGGTAGCAGCCTGGTAGCTCCCATGTAGCAAAGTCTGATCCCTGTATATGGGTTAAAGGGTAAATTCTAGGGGACTGCCAGAATAATGCCCTTAGGATTAGCCAAAAGTCTAACCAGTTGGTTGACATCATAGTTCAACACCCACAGGCAGTAACACATGTTCAACTGAATGAACTACACACCCCAACATTTCTTTGTTTGGAACATAAGATAGAGGAAATATGATATATTTTTGTAACCTCTTTAGGCAGCAGTGTGTATCTGGCAGATTATAGAGAAGAACATACTATATGGAGATCAGTGTGGAATAGAGATACGCAAATTGATTCGTACATAATGGATTTGTCTCATCAACCAGAGATCTACACATGCGAGGGGCTGTCCCCACTGGTGAAGATGCTCCCCTTGCTGCTTGATTAAGAGGGCTAGCCCGGAAAATCTCATGCTTTTTCAGCCTCTATGAGTAGTGCAGCCCAAGCGCAGAGGTTCTGCTTATGCTTCCAGAAAAGTGAGTTTTCATGCTCTGCTACCTGAGGTGTAGTGGTACATGCACAGTTGCTGCATCTGTAGACATGCACACTCAGGGGAGCAGTGTAGGCGTAGGATTGTCAGGCGCCCCTGAGATATCTGGACCTGTCAAGTGAGAGGAAGAGATGGTAGAACAGCAGGAACAGCCTGTTGAACTGTAGTTGGTGAGATGAGTCAATTCATAAGATGTGGTCCAGAATACCTCATAATACAAGCATTTGAGCTGAATCCTAGTTTCTAAGACTTGAATATACCATAATTATCTGGGTGATATTATTTTGCATTTAGAGCTGTGTGGCATCTAATCTTTGTGCTTTCAGTTAGCTATGTCCTAAATTGCTTATTAATAAGCAATTTGTGCTTTATTTTGTGTGTTGTAGCCACTTATCAATGTTTGTATTAGACCGCAGTCTCTTTTCTGTAGCTTTATCTGCAATTTAAAGCTATTTGTGGTGCTTCAAGAATATAAAAGATGCCAGTCAATCAAGGAACTGCCATTCTTTAAGATGCTTGGTTGGACATAAGATAGCACAACTACACACTGGAGTGAATTTGTTAATAGAGAAATTGTAGATATTTGATGCAAAGTATTTTTCCTCTAAATAATAACCGGTGCCAACGCCAGATCGTTGTGTCTGTTGGGATAATCTGCTGAATTGCATTCTTTTTTTCCTTTTCTACTGCTTTAAATTCGTCCATAGAACATGATAGTGGATATGTTTTATTGATAAAATAAACTCCAGCAAAATTTGCTTTGGTGTTCTTAGTATTTATTGTAATGCGGCCAAGTAACACTTCGTGTGACGTTTCGGCACAGTAGCCTTTTTCAAACTGTGTAAGTACAGAAAAATACAGAGAATTACAATCAGTGGTTGTATGATTAAAACAACAACATGACATGATTACAGACAGTGAGTATACATAATTATAAATATAAATATAAACAAGGTGAACATCAAGAAAAAGATTCTCAGGATCTTGATAAGAAGTCCAGGTGTAGGCTAAAGAACAACTTCTTATGGAGCATAGTTAAGGAGAATTGTCATATGCCACAAATATAGCACTCTTTATCATATAATACAGCCGGATGTGAGATAATGAGACAAAGGTCCACAATAATGAAGAAAATGAAAGAATAAATGAAGAAATTGATGAAAAAAATGAAAAAAATTGAAAGAAAGTCCAGGAGCAGCCCCCTAGCACATGTCATTAGACATGGGAGTCAGGAATATCCATGTAAATATACATAAAATCAGTGGAAGGTGCAGAGGGAGCATCAAAAAGGTAGAACACAATCCATGTGCTAAGAAACAAAGTGAGACCTGGGGACCACACTTGCCACATGCCACTCTGGAGGAAGGAGCCAAATGGTGCTACGCTGAGGAGAGGTGTTGCATGCAGGTGCATGTAATGGATATAAGCGCACCATATTGCCGCTAAAGCGGTGCTTATATAGGCCCATTGAACAGGAACGGCACTTCCGGTATCGCGAAACCGGAAGTGGTGCGTTCCAAATGCGGTTCATGAGCTGGAAGTGATGTTGGTGTGTGTGATGCGATTCATCTGTGTTCCACGGGCAGGAAGTGCATTCCACCAGCAGGAAATGGATGATATTTGAGCACTAAGAGTTGTGGGACCTATATAGACGCATCATGGATGTCAAAAAGGGGACAAACGGAGGGGGGGGGGGGGTAGAGGGAAAGGGAAAAGAACAATCTATGCATATAATATCATATACTCTATAGGGATTCGCTATATCACAAACTCTATGAGGGTATGCTATGAGGGAGGATTATCTAAAAGAGGATCAATACTGCAAAGATCAACTATAAAAGGATACAGATCTCCAATGGATGATGTTGTTATGGTACCTGTAAAGTAAATGGGTATATAATTAAAGAACAGTCGACTAAGAGAGGCCAATAGGGAAAGCGTATATATGTTAACGTAATAGTGGTAATTGGGATCAGGTATAATAACCACGAGAATGTGGGGCCCATAACAGTAAAATAATCGGTGTGTGGGTCCTGGGGGAAGGGGGAGGGGGAAAAAATGAATAATGGTAGATGTAAGAAGATGTGTGATGGTATGAGGCTAGGAGGACCACTCTAGGCGTATGATGGAAAAAGTTAAATGAAGCTCTGAACTTCATAGTCCCTGTTCAAACCTTTAGGTTCTAAACAATCTAATGTGTGTATCCAGAAGGATTCTCTTTTTTTGAGTTGTGCAATACGGTCATATCCGCGTCTGTGTGAGGGGATATGTTCAATAATCTGGAATCTGAGTTGTGAGATATTATGGCCTGCCTGGTGAAAATGAAATGGGACTGGAAGTAAGAGATTCTGGCGTCTGATGGATGACTTGTGTTGGCATACTCGGTCTCTCACTTTCTGTGTGGTTTCCCCACTGTAAATTTTGCCACATGGACATTTTAAAAGATAAATGACAAATGAGGTATCGCACATGAAGAAATCTTTAATGGGAAATTGGTGACCAGACTGGGGGTGGTGGAAGTAATTTGGACATTTCTATGCAGGGGCCTTAAATGAACAACAATTTCAGCCCATGCTTATCGTTACAAAATAAAAACTGAATAGCACTATCATGAGCCACTCTCAAAAGAGTTTTCCAGGTAAATGCTATTGATAACCGGGTATAGGTATGACCCCCACTGATCTGATATTGATTACCTATCCTGATGATGAGCCATCAATATCGTTAGCATTGAAAACCACTTTTAGTTTATAAGGGACTACTCCAATCTCTGCAGTTGATTAGAGTACTTTCTGTGCCTACTTCCAAGTGCTCTAAAACAGTACTGCTTGCTTGGCTCCAATTTCTGTCTAGTAGAAGACAACAGGGGATCTTCTGGAATACAACTATTCAGGTGTCTGAAACTATATGGGCAAGTAGAGGTTCATAACTCTGGCTAAAAGCTGAATTTTGCCTAGAGTGATACTATGTAAAAAAAAAAAGCTATTTCCTGTCTGCAGAGAGCCTTTGTAGTGATGTAGAATACTGTGCCTTGCAGTAACACGCATAGAGAGTCTGCTGTGATAGTAAAACAATACTGTGAGTCAGTATGACATGCAGATGACGTTGCTCTTAGAATCACTGCACAATTCACTTATTTGGGCAGTTACGTGGCCAAAACTGACCAAATAACTCAAGTGTGAACTCAGCCTTAAAAGTTAATGTTAGCGTCAATAAGAAGCACACTACTTTTACACCGTTGGCAGTCGATTCCACATAGATGTCTACAGAACCTGCTCTATTAACCGCTTATACAAGTAGAACCCCCAACAGAGTGGAGTGGATGTCAGCAGTAAGTTTGTGTTGACGTCACTAATTATTTTGCCCTTCCTCTGATCCGTCAGAACAATAACCCCCAAAAAACAGATCCTGTCTGTAGAGCATCCGCCTTCACTTGGTCAGCATTTGGTCAGTAATTCATCAGTATTGCTAAAGCCAAAAAAACAGGAGTGGATCCAAAGCATGACACGTGAATGGAATCAGCATGTCTTCTGTTTGCTTTTGACTATGAAATCATAAGCCAATTCTAAAGCAAAATAGGGACCATCTCATGCAGGCCTTACAGCTGTTACATAGACAGGATCCGTCGTGCGACTAATTTTTCATTCCTTCTGATCAAAAGAAGGGTCAAATAAATTATGATATCAGCCAGGCTAAAAAGCAAAATAGTGGCCCAGTCATGAAGTGGGGAAGGTGAGAACAGCATGAGAAGTCCACAGAGTGGCCCTATCACATAGTGGTGAGGTGGAAGCAGCATGAGGAGACCACAGAGTGGCCCAATGACAGAGTCTGGAGGTAGCAGCAGCATCATGAGGAGGCCACAGAGTGGCACAATGACAGAGAGTGGAGGTGGCAGAAGCAGCATCATCAGGAGGAGTCCACAGAGTGACACAATGACAGTGTGGAGGTGACAGCAGCAGCATCAGGAGTCCACAGAGTGGCACAATGACAGGGTGTGGAGGTGGTGGCCGCAGTATCAGGAGAAGGCCACAGGGTGGTGCAATGACAGTTTGGAGGTTTCAGCAGGAGACCACAGAGTGACCCGGTGACAGAGTGGGGAGGTGGGTGGCAGTAACAGTACCAGCTGAGAGTGGTGGGTGAAAGAAGGAGCACTTGGCATCAGATGTGTGGCATCAGGTGGGTGGCAGTATCAAAACAGTAGCTGAGGCAGGTAGCCAGAAGAAACCGGTCTTCTCTGTCATAGTGTTGGTGTGGCACCATGGATGATCTAGTCTGATGAATCTTGAAAAAGGTCAGTCTCTCCACATTTTGGATGGACAGACGAGTTCTTCTTGGGGTAACTATGGCCCCCACTGCACTAAACATTCGCTCTGATGCCATACTACTGGCGGGGCAGGACAGCTTTACCAGGGCAAACTCTGCAAGTTGTGGCCACGAATCCAGTTTGGCTGCCCAGTAGTCCAGCGGATCTTCAATGTGGGGTGGCAGGGTGAGGTCCAAGTATGCCACCACCTGGTGGTTCAGATCCTGCTCCAGGTCTAACTGCTGCTGCTGGTGATTAGTTTCTTCACTAGTTGGGTGAAGAAAGCTGCTCATCAGAGACTCTAGACAAGTTGCTTCTAATGGAGCTGGAACGGCTCCTACCACCCCCCCCCCCCCACCCTGCCATAGCAGCCATGGCAGAAGAACATGACCGCAGTTGGTCCCCCTGGTCAGACCTGCGAGAGGATGGACGATGGCGCAGATAAACAGCGGCCAACTGACTACATAGGATGTCTCTATAGTAATTCAGTTTGTTCTCCCTCTCAGCGGGTGTAAAAAAGGTCCCCATTTTGGACCGGTAGCGAGGGTCTAACAAGGTGGAGAGCCAGAAGTAATCCTTCTGCCGAATGCTGACAATTCAGCTGTCACTACGCAAGCAAGTGAGCATGCATCGGGCCTTTTGTTCAAGTGACTCGTAGGGACTCCCTGCCTCCATCTCCACTGCATACTGCAACTGTGTGTCTTGGTCCTCTTTCTCGTCTTCCTCATTGCACTGTAGCTCCTATGGCTCCTCCTGATCCTCCTCTCCTGTCACCTGTGTAGAAAAACCACCCATTTTGCTACACATTGCTTGTGGTCCAATGTCCTCCTCCAGTTCAGCCCCCACAGGGCTCATGTGGCCGTGAGATCTAGGCACCACGTCTCCAGTCCTCTGACTAGCCAGATTTACCAGCATCTGTTCCAGGTCATGAAGCAGTAAAATGACATTGTTTATCCTGTAGTCCTGGTGACTGACAAATAATGTTGCCTCCTCAACTGAGTAAATGGGAGGTATCGCGAATGAGCTGCCACTGGCTGACATCGAAATTACACAGGGGTGTACTCCTGTCCGCTTGGATCATCAAGAAATCGTTTATAGCCTTTCTCTGTTTGTATAGTCGGTCCAACATATGGAGAGTGGAATTCCAACGGGTGGAAACGTCGCATATCAGCCTATGTTGGGGGATGCCGTTCTGCCGCTGCAGCTCAAAGAGGATGTGCTTTGCAGTGTATGAGTGGCTGAAGTGCATGCAAAGTTTTCTGGCCATTTTTAGGATGTCTTTCAGATGTGTGGAAGAGTTCGGGAACCGCTTGACAACCAGACAAGTTGACAACCAGATTGAACACGTGTGCCATGCAGGGCGCATGGCTCAGCCCTCCTTGACGCAGTGTTGACACCATGTTCTTCCCGTTTTCAGACACCATGGTACTGATTATTAGTTGTCACGGAGAAAGCCAGTATTCAATTACTTTATGAAGGACACAGAGCAGTTCCTACCCCGTGTGACTCCGTTCACCCAGGCAAATGAGGTGTAGAACAGTGTGCCCTGAACATGTGGTATGCTGGAGGGGCACTGTGAATTGTCCCTGCAGTGGAGGCTGAGGACACGGTGGAGGATGAGGAGGCAGAGGTGGACATTGTCGCAGGACCAACGGCGTAAGAACGTGGAGGCGGAGGCAGCATCACCTGGCCAAGTTGCTAGGGTGGCTGTGCAGTAACCACATTCACCCAGTGGGCCGTAAAGGACATGTGTTGTCCCTGACCGTAGTTACAGCTGCACATATCGGCGCAGCTGTGCACTTTGGCAGACACTGACAGGCTCAAGGATGGCCCACCTTCTGTTCTACATACGCAGGACTGGTACTGCCTTTTTGGCAAAAAAAAAATGATGGCTTGGGACCCTCCACCTTGGCATCAGTTCTCTGAAAGGTGCAGAGTCCACCACTTGGAAGGGGAGGGACTGCAGCATCACCAACTTGGCCAGGTGCACATTCAGCTTCTGCGCCGTTGGATGAGTGCACCCATACTGTTGTCTCTTGGCAATTGCTTTGGTGATCGATTGCTGATGGAATGACTGATGAGGAGTAGAAGGAGGAGGAGCAGGAGCATCAGGACTAGTAGATGATGGGAAGGACAGACAGCTCCCTTCGGCTGAGGTGGTGGAGCCTTGACTGTCTGAAATCGGGTGTGTACCACTGGGTGATGTAGCAGTTGCTGCAGCAGGCTGGACCACCACATCAGAGCCACCCAGACCACTTTATGGTGAGGCTGCATATGTTGACGTAGGGCCATGGTGCAAACATTGGCACCCTTGCCACACTTCACCTTCTTCCCACAGATTCTACAAATGGCCATGTTAACCTCCTCAGGCGGTTTAACAAACAACTGACACACCGCAGATTAGGTGATCTTACACCCAACACTGACTTACTGCTACCGCCGCTGCTTCTGTGTACCCCTGCACCACAATTTTCCAGGCGGGTGGTCTACTCTGGGCACGTTTGGATTCCGACCTCCCACTGCTGCCACCCTGCTGACTCCTGGCCACGATAGCGACTTGCTGCCTCACGGGCAAATGCCACCCTCTTCTCCCAAAGATGATAAAGCCCCTCCCAAGTGCGATCAGCTATATCATCATCATCTATTACTGTCTGCACGTCTCTGATGTCCTTCTCAACGGTCTTTGGGTCAGGAGCCTGACCGCTCGCAACACCAGCTTCCAAGCCACTCTCCTCATCACTTCTCGCCCATCTACCGGAGGAAGCCACGGATGTCTCCTCCACATCTTGGCTGTCCAGTAGCTGCAGACTGTCCTCTAGTAGCTGCTCCTCTCTGTATAGCGGAGCTAAGCTCACAGCATATAATACTTCTCTGGCCGAGGGAACAGAAAAGGACAGGGGCAGGTTGAGGACAGGTGCTCCCAGGCCATGTCAACTAAGGGTTGTGTCTGATGAACCCACTACTCTTGCCTGGGGGTTTCTGATGTCACTTGGGAAGAAGTGAATGACCGAGTCAACCATTCAAGAACCGCTGGGTTTCTGGTCAAGACACGACTGCTAGATGACACTGGGAGCTACTAATGGCATGGCTGTGATTGGCCAGTGCAGCATGTGACCCAGCCTCTATATAAGCTGGAGTCATGTAACGCTGCACGTCACTCTGCTGTTATTAGTGTAGCGAGAGGATGCTGCTGGTGATTTCAGGGAGAGAATAGGAGAGAATAGGAGAGAATCTTTGTTCAGAACTTGAATCTTACTCAGCAATCTACATACATCTAGTTGGGTGGGTGCAGGGCACAATCTTTTTACCCTGCCCTGAGCCCAGTGACTGAAAAAAAACACTTTTATCCGTCTGTTAGTTAGGTGGGCGGCGGCGGTGGCCATTTTATGCAAGCTCGGTGCACCAGCACTGCATCTGAGCTTTTGTGACATTGAAATCCAAGCTTGAAAAACTGCACTAATAATCAGATTTTTAAAAATCACCCTTTTTTGACACTATACAACCTCTGGTGCATTTGCACGATTAATCAGTGCGCAATTTAATCTAGAAATACGGCCATAATTTTCTGGGTTTTTAAAAACACACTTTTTTTTGCCAAAATCCACTATTCTACAGCCCTTGCTGCATCAGCAAGTGAAAAATTCAAGGGTTATATACAGCTTTCATACTTAGTAAAAAAACTTATTTTTTTTGCAATAGCCAACATCTGGATTTGTCAATGTGCAATTTAAGATAGAAATACAGCCATAATTTTCTGGGTTTTTAAAAACAGCCTTTGCTGCATATGTCATTGTGAGATACTGCCTTTACATACTGTCTTTCTATTCAGTTATTTGAAATACAGCCATTTTAGGCACAAATCTTTAATTGCGACCTAGTGTGGGTCAGGGCCTGTGAGATACACCCTTTATATACTGGGGTTATATTCTTCTATTAACAATACACAATTTTTTGGGCAAAATGCAAAATTTTTCTGGCCTTGCACCATCAGCAAGCGTGAAATTCAAGAGTTAGATACTGCTGTCATATTCAGTTATTAATAAAACACCCATTTTGGGCACAAATCTTTTATTGCGACATAGTGTGGGTCAGGGCATGTGAGATACACCCTTGATATACTGGGGTTATATTCTTCTATTAATTAAACACCCTTTTTTGGGCAAAATACTAAATTTTTCAGGCCTTGCACCATCAGCACGTGTAAAATTCAAGGGTTAAATACTGCTTTCATATTTCGTTATTAAACAAACACCCATTTTGGGGAAAAAAAGTTTATTTTGGAGCCTTTGCTGCATATGTCATTGTAAGATACTGCCTTTACATACAGTCTTTCTAATCAGTTATTGAAAATACTGCCATTTTGTGCAAAAATCTTTTATTGCGGCTTAGTGTGGGTCAGGGCGTGTGAGATACACCCTTTATATACTGGGGTTATATTCTTCTATTAATAAAACACAATTTTTTGGGCAAAATAAACAATGTTTCTGGCCTTGCACCATCAGCACGTGGGAAATTCAAGGGTTATATACTGCTATCATATTCAGTTATTAAACAAACACCCATTTTGGTCACAAATCTTTAATTGTGCCTAGTCTGGATAAGATATCCGATAGATACCCCAACCATGGGATGATTACTTTCAAGTAATGGAAGCCTATGGCAGTATCACTAAATATATAACCTACACAGAAATGCCAGACCGCTTATATTAATTAAATACTTTATTACAAAAGTCACAATTAATGTCACAGAAAAAATAATGTATACATGATTAAAAGAATTGATGCAGGAGATAAAAACGACGACATCACTAGAGGAAACACACAGTGGACGCAAGTCCTAATAATCCTAACATGGCTGTTGAGTTAAAGTGCATGTATAATGTATAATCAAACATAGGACATAGGACAATTACCCATACTGTGCTTCCTCCAGGATGGCGCCAACCCCAACACGCGTTTCGGCGTACCTTCGTCTGGATAAGGGTGTGCGAGATACAGCCTTTACATAGTGTGGTTTTATTCAGTTATTAAACAAACACCCATTTTGGGCACAAATATTTAATTGCAGACAAGTCTGGATAAGGGTGTGTGAGATACAGCCTTTACATAGTGTGGTTCTATTCAGTTATTAAACAAACACCCATTTTGGGCACAAATCTTTAATTGTGGACAAGTCTGGATAAGAGTGTGAGATACATAGTGTGGTTCTATTCAGTTATTTGAAATACAGCCATTTTGGTCACAAATCTTTAATTGCGGCCTAGTGTGGGTCAGGGAGTGTGAGATACACCCTTTATATACTGGGGTTATATTCTTCTATTAATAAAACACCATTTTTGGGCAAAATACACAATTTTTCTGGCCCTGCCTCATCAGCACGTGGGAAATTCAAGGGTTATATACTGCTGTCATATTCAGTTATTAAACAAACACCCGTTTAAGGGAAAAAAGTTTATTTTGCAGCCTTTGCAGCATATGTCATTGTAAGATACTGCCTTTACATACTGTCCTTCTATTCAGTTATTTGAAATACAGCCATTTTGGCCACAAATCTTCAATTGCTGCCTAATGTGGGTCAGGGTATGTGAGATACAAACTTTATATACTGGGGTTATATTCTTCTATTAATAAAACACCCTTTATGAGCAAAATGCACAATTCTTCTGGCCTTGCACCATCAGCACGTGTGAAATTTAAGGATTATATACTGCTGTCATATTCAGTTATTAAACAAACACCCATTTGGGGAAAAAAAGTTTATTTTGCAGCCTTTGCTGCATAGGTCATTGTGAGATACCACCTTTACACACTATCTTTCTATTCAGTTATTAAACAAACACCCATTTTGGGCACAAATCTTTTATTGTGGCCTAGTGTGGGTCAGGGCATGTGAGATACACCCTTGATATACTGGGGTTATATTCTTCTATTAATTAAACACCCTTTTTTGGGCAAAATACTAATTTTTTCAGGCCTTGCACCATCAGCACGTGTGAAATTCAGAGGTTAAATACTGCTTTCATATTTCATTATTAAACAAACACCCATTTTGGGGAAAAAAAGTTTATTTTGGAGCCTTTGCTGCATATGTCACTGTAAGATACTGCCTTTACATACAGTCTTTCTAATCAGTTATTGAAAATACTGCCATTTTGTGCAAAAATCTTTTATTGCGGCTTAGTGTGGGTCAGGGCGTGTGAGATACACCCTTTATATACTGGGGTTATATTCTTCTATTAATAAAACACAATTTTTTGGGCAAAATAAACAATGTTTCTGGCCTTGCACCATCAGCACGTGTGAAATTCAAGGGTTATATACTGCTATCATATTCAGTTATTAAACAAACACCCATTTTGGTCACAAATCTTTAATTGTGCCTAGTCTGGATAAGATATCCGATAGATACCCCAACCATGGGATGATTACTTTCAAGTAATGGAAGCCTATGGCAGTATCACTAAATATATAACCTACACAGAAATGCCAGACCGCTTATATTAATTAAATACTTTATTACAAAAGTCACAATTAATGTCACAGAAAAAATAATGTATACATGATTAAAAGAATTGATGCAGGAGATAAAAACGACGACATCACTAGAGGAAACACACAGTGGACGCAAGTCCTAATAATCCTAACATGGCTGTTGAGTTAAAGTGCATGTATAATGTATAATCAAACATAGGACATAGGACAATTACCCATACTGTGCTTCCTCCAGGATGGCGCCAACCCCAACGCGTGTTTCGGCGTACCTTCGTCTGGATAAGGGTGTGCGAGATACAGCCTTTACATAGTGTGGTTCTATTCAGTTATTAAACAAACACCCATTTTGGGCACAAATATTTAATTGCAGACAAGTCTGGATAAGGGTGTGTGAGATACAGCCTTTACATAGTGTGGTTCTATTCAGTTATTAAACAAACACCCATTTTGGGCACAAATCTTTAATTGTGGACAAGTCTGGATAAGAGTGTGAGATACATAGTGTGGTTCTATTCAGTTATTTGAAATACAGCCATTTTGGTCACAAATCTTTAATTGCGGCCTAGTGTGGGTCAGGGAGTGTGAGATACACCCTTTATATACTGGGGTTATATTCTTCTATTAATAAAACACCATTTTTGGGCAAAATACACAATTTTTCTGGCCCTGCCTCATCAGCACGTGGGAAATTCAAGGGTTATATACTGCTGTCATATTCAGTTATTAAACAAACACCCGTTTAAGGGAAAAAAGTTTATTTTGCAGCCTTTGCAGCATATGTCATTGTAAGATACTGCCTTTACATACTGTCCTTCTATTCAGTTATTTGAAATACAGCCATTTTGGCCACAAATCTTCAATTGCTGCCTAATGTGGGTCAGGGTATGTGAGATACAAACTTTATATACTGGGGTTATATTCTTCTATTAATAAAACACCCTTTATGAGCAAAATGCACAATTCTTCTGGCCTTGCACCATCAGCACGTGTGAAATTTAAGGATTATATACTGCTGTCATATTCAGTTATTAAACAAACACCCATTTGGGGAAAAAAAGTTTATTTTGCAGCCTTTGCTGCATAGGTCATTGTGAGATACCACCTTTACACACTATCTTTCTATTCAGTTATTAAACAAACACCCATTTTGGGCACAAATCTTTTATTGCGGCCTAGTGTGGGTCAGGGCGTGTGAGATAAACCCTTTATATACTGGGGTTATATTCTTCTAATAATAAAAACACCCTTTTTTGGACAAAATACACAATGTTTCTGGCCTTGCACCATCAGCACGTGTGAAATTCAAGGGTTAAATACTGCTGTCATATTCAGTTATTAAACAAACACCCGTTGGGGAAAAAAAGTTTATTTTGCAGCCTTTGCTGCATATGTCATTGTAAGATACAGCCTTTACATAGTGTGGTTCTATTCAGTTATTTTAAATACAGCCATTTTGGGCACAAATCTTTAATTGCAGCCTAGTGTGGGTCAGGGCGTGTGAGATACACCCTTTATATACTGGGGTTATATTCTTCTATTAATAAAACACCCTTTTTTGGGCAAAATACGCAATTTTTCTGGCCTTGCACCATCAGCACGTGTGAAATTCAAGGGTTATATACTGCTGTCATCTTCAGTTATTAAACAAACACCCAATGGGGGAAAAAAAAGTTTATTTTGCAGCCTTTGCTGCATATGTCATTGTGAGACACAGCCTTTACATAGTGTGGTTCTATTCAGTTATTAAACAAACACCCATTTTGGGCACAAATCTTTAATTGCGGACTAGTCTGGGTCAGGGCGTATGAGATACACCGTTTAGATACTGTGGTTATGTTCAGTAATTTGAAAAGAACCCATTTTGGGCACAAATCTTTAATTGCGGCCTATTCTGCATCTGTATGTGTGAGATACACTTTTTAGATACTGTAACTATATTCTTCTATTAATAAAACACCCTTTTTGGGCAAAAAATATATATTTTACAGCCCTTGCAGCAGCATCACGTGTCATATTAAAGGGTTATATACTGCTGTCATATTCAGTTATTAAACAAAAACCTGTTTTGGGCAAAAAAGTTTATTTTGTAGCCTTTGCTGCATATGTCATTGTGAGATACACACTTTGGATACTGTGGTTCTATTCAGGTATTTGAAATACAGCCATTTTGGGCAAACAAATTTAATTGAGGCCTAGTCTGGATCAGGGCGTGTGAGATACACCCTGTGCATACTGTCGTTCTATTCTGCTATTAATTAAACACCCATTTAGGGCAAGATCCTAAATTAATATGAAATATGAGGAGAGTGTCAATATGGGATGTGGCCCAGGTCACTGGTGGAGCTCCTGTTGCAGGGAGAGGATGTGGTCAATCTGTGCCAGCTACACGCACAAGTGAAACCCCTTCCTCAGATGCGAGTAAGCAACAGAACCTGCAGCGGTATTTGGTCGGGCCCAATGCAGCTCTACGAATGGTGAGGCCTGAACAAGTACAGGCGATAGTAGATTGGGTTGCTGACAGTGCCACCAGTTCCTTCACATTGTCTCCCACCCAGTCTCCCGCTGAAAGATCAGAGTTGGCACCTGCAGCCCATGTTCAATAGTGTTTCATCTCACCCCCTTGCAAATCAGCCAAGCAGTCTGAGTCCCAAGTCATGCAGCAGTCTCTTCTGCTTTTTGATGACTCTGTTAGAAGGGTTTCCCAGGGCTATCCACCTATCCCTGCCCCAGAAGTGGAAGAGATTGAGTGCACCGATGCCCAACCACTTATCTTTCAAGATGAGTACATGGGAGGACCATCGCTGCACGCCTCGGATGATGACTAAACACAGGTGACAACTGCTGGGGCTTTCGAAAGTGTGCAGGCCGAAAAGGAGGGCAGGGGTGAAGACTGGGTGGAAGATGATGTGGAGGACGATGAGATCCTCGACCCCACATGGAATCAAGGTCATGCGAGTGACCTATGTAGTTTGGAGGAAGAGGCGGTGGTCGCACAGAGCCACCAGCACAGCAGAGGAGGGAGAAAGGTGCAAAAGCGGAGCGGCCATCCTTTAGACAGTACACCTGCTACTGCCCACCGCAGCAAGGGACGAGCACACCAAAGCCAGCTCCAAGGAGTTCCCTGGCGTGGCAGTTCTTCAGACAATGTGCTGACGACAAGACACGAGTGGTTTTCACGCTGTGGAATCAGAGCCTGAAGCGAGGCATAAACGTTCTGAACCTGAGCACAACCTGCATGACCAGGCATTTAAGTGCTAAGTATGAGCTGCAGCAGACACCTCAAAAACCAAGAAAGGTCTCTGATAGAGTTGAGCGAACACCTGGATGTTCGGGTTCGAGAAGTACGGCCGAACTTCCCGGAAATGTTCGGGTTCGGGATCCGAACTCGACCCAAACTTCACCCCGAACCCGAACCCCATTGAATTCAATGGGGACCCGAACTTTTCGGCACTAAAAAGGCTGTAAAACAGCCCAGGAAAGGGCTAGAGGGCTGCAAAAGGCATCAAAATGTAGGTAAATCCCCTGCAAACAAATGTGGATCGGGAAATGAATTAAAATAAAATAAATTAAAATTAACCAATATCAATTGGAGAGAGGTCTCATGGCAGAGAATCAGGCTTCATGTCACCCACAACTGTAACAGGCCACTGTCAGATATTTAGGCCCTGGCACCCAGACAGAGGAGAGAGGTCCCATAGCAGAGATTCAGGCTTCATGTCATAGCAGAGAATCAGGCTTCACGTCACCCAACACTGGAACAGGCCACTGTCAGATATTTAGGCCCTGGCACCCAGACAGAGGAGAGAGGTCCCATTGCAGAGAATCAGGCTTCATGTCATAGCAGAGAATCAGGCTTCACGTCACCCACAACTGGAACAGGCCACTGTCAGATATTTTTAGGCCCCGGCACACAGACAGAGGAGAGACGTCCCATAGCAGAGATTCAGGCTTCATGTCATAGCAGAGAATCAGGCTTCATGTCATAGCAGAGAATCAGGCTTCACGTCACCCACCACTGGAACAGGCCATTGTCAGATATTTAGGCCCACCACCCAGACAGAGGAGAGAGGTCCCATTGCAGAGAATCAGGCTTCATGGCATAGCAGAGAATCAGGCTTCACGTCACCCACCACTGGAACAGGCCATTGTCAGATATTTAGGCCCCGGCACCCAGACAGAGGAGAGAGGTCCCATTGCAGAGAATCAGGCTTCATGGCATAGCAGAGAATCAGGCTTCACGTCACCCACCACTGGAACAGGCCATTGTCAGATATTTAGGCCTCGGCACCCAGACAGAGGAGAGAGGTCCCATAGCAGAGATTCAGGCTTCATGTCATAGCAGAGAATCAGGCTTCACGTCACCCACCACTGGAACAGGCCACTGTCAGATATTTTTAGGCCCCGGCACACAGACAGAGGAGAGAGGTCCCATAGCAGAGATTCAGGCTTCATGTCATAGCAGAGAATCAGACTTCATGTCATAGCAGAGAATCAGGCTTCACGTCACCCACCACTGGAACAGGCCATTGTCAGACATTTAGGCCCCAACACCCAGACAGAGGAGAGAGGTCCCATTGAAGAGAATCAGGCTTCATGTCATAGCAGAGAATCAGGCTTCACGTCACCCACCACTAGAACAGGCCATTGTCAGATATGTTTAGGCCCCGGCACCCAGACAGAGGAGAGAGGTCCCATTGCAGAGAATCAGGCTTCATGTCATAGCAGAGAATCAGGCTTCACGTCACCCACCACTGGAACAGGCCATTGTCAGATATTTAGGCCCCAGCACCCAGACAGAGGAGAGAGGTCCCATAGCAGAGAATCAGGCTTCATGTCATAGCAGACAATCAGGCTTCATGTCACCCACCACTGGAACAGGCCATTGTCAGATATGTTTAGGCCTCGGCACCCAGACAGAGGAGAGAGGTCCCATTGCAGAGAATCAGGCTTCATGTCATAGCAGAGAATCAGGCTTCACGTCACCCACCACTGCAACAGGCCACTGTCAGATATTTTTAGGCCCCGGCACACAGACAGAGGAGAGAAGTCCCATAGCAGAGATTCAGGCTTCATGTCATAGCAGAGAATCAGGCTTCATGTTATAGCAGAGAATCAGGCTTCATGTCATAGCAGAGAATCAGGCTTCATGTCATAGCAGAGAATCAGGCTTCATGTCATAGCAGAGAATCAGGCTTCATGTCATAACAGAGAATCAGGCTTCACGTCACCCACCACTGGAACAGGCCATTGTCAGATATTTAGGCCCCAGCACCCAGACAGAGGAGAGAGGTCCCATAGCAGAGAATCAGGCTTCATGTCATAGTAGAGAATCAGGCTTCATGTCATAGCAGAGAATCAGGCTTCATGTCATAGCAGAGAATCAGGCTTCACGTCACCCACCACTGGAACAGGCCATTGTCAGATATTCTGGTCCCGGCACCCAGACAGAGGAGAGAGGTCCCATAGCAGAGTATCAGGCTTCATGTCATAGCAGAGAATCAGGCTTCATGTCACCCACCACTGGAACAGGCCATTGTCAGATATTTTTAGGCCCCGGCACCCAGACAGAGGAGAGAGGTCCCATAGCAGAGAATCAGGCTTCATGTCATAGCAGAGAATTAGGCTTCATGTCACCCAACACTGGAACAGGCCATTGTCAGATATTTTTAGGCCCTGGCACCCAGACAGAGGAGAGAGGTCCCATAGCAGAGAATTAGGCTTCATGTCATAGCAGAGAATCAGGCTTCATGTCACCCAACACTGGAACAGGCCACTGTCAGATATGTTTAGGCCACAGCACCCAGACAGAGGAGAGAGGTCCCATAGCAGAGATTCAGGCTTCATGTCATAGCAGAGAATCAGGCTTCATGTCACCCAACACTAGAACAGGCCACTGTCAGATATTTTTAGGCCCCGACACCCAGACAGAGAGGTTCATTCAACTTTGGGTTGCCCCGCAATATAATGGTAAAATGAAAATAAAAATAGGATTGAATGAGGAAGTGCCCTGGAGTACAATAATATATGGTTAAGGGGAGGTAGTTAATGTCTAATCTGCACAAGGGATGGACAGGTCCTGTGGGATCCATGCCTGGTTAATTTTTATGAACGTCAGCTTGTCCACATTGGCTGTAGACAGGCGGCTGCGTTTGTCTGTAATGACGCCCCCTGCCGTGCTGAATACACGTTCAGACAAAACGCTGGCCGCCAGGCAGGCCAGCACCTCCAAGGCATAAAAGGCTTGCTCTGGCCACGTGGACAATTTAGAGACCCAGAAGTTGAATGGGGCCGAACCATCAGTCAGTACGTGGAGGGGTGTGCACACGTACTGTTCCACCATATTAGTGAAATGTTGCCTCCTGCTAACACGTTGCGTATCAGGTGGTGGTGCAGTTAGCTGTGGCGTGGTGACAAAACTTTTCCACATCTCTGCCATGCTAACCCTGCCCTCAGAGGAGCTGGCCGTGACACAGCTGCGATGGCGACCTCTTGCTCCTCCTCTGCCTTCGCCTTGGGCTTTCATTTGTTCCCCTGTGACATTTGTGAATGCTCTCAGTAGCGCGTCTACCAACGTGCTCTTGTACTCGCGCATCTTCCTATCACGCTCCAGTGCAGGAAGCAAGGTGGGCACATTGTCTTTGTACCGGGGATCCAGCAGGGTGGCAACCCCGTAGTCCGCATATGTTAAAATGTGGGAAACTCTGCTGTTGTTGCGCAGGCACTGCAGCATGTAGTCACTCATGTGTGCCAGGCTGCCCAGAGGTAAGGACAAGCTGTCCTCTGTGGTAGGCGTATCGTCATCGTCCTGCGTTTCCCCCCAGCCACGCACCAGTGATGGGCCCGAGCTGCGTTGGGTGCCACCCCGCTGTGAACATGCTTCATCCTCATCCTCCTCCACCTCCTCCTCATCCTCGTCCTCCTCGTCATCCAGTAGTGGGCCCGGGCTGGCCACATTTGTACCTGGCCTCAACTGTTGCAAAAAACCTCCCTCTGAGTCACTTCTAAGAGACTGGCCTGAAAGTGCTAAAAATGACCCCTCTTCCTCCTCCTCCTCCTCCTGGGCAACCTCCTCTTCCATCATCGCCCTGAGTGTTTTCTCAAGGAGACGTAGAAGTGGTATTGTAACGCTGATAACGGCGTCATCGCCACTGGCCATGTTGGTGGAGTACTCGAAACAGCGCAACAGGGCACACAGGTCTCGCATGGAGGCCCAGTCATTGGTGGTGAAGTGGTGCTGTTCCGCAGTGCGACTGACCCGTGCGTTCTGCAGCTGAAACTCCACTATGGCCTACTGCTGCTTGCACAGTCTGTCCAGCATGTGCAAGGTGGAGTTCCACCTGGTGGGCACGTCGCATATGAGGCAGTGAGCGGGAAGTGGTATCGCCGTACTCAGGAGAAGTTGGGGAATGTGTTTTGGGGTGTCATTTTTCATATACTCATGCTGGGTGAGATAAATATCTTGGTCAAATGCCAACTTTGTATAAAGAAATGGGAAATGTTGTCTTTTGCCAAGATATTTCTCTCACCCAGCATGGGTATATGTAAAATGACACCCCAAAACACATTACCCTACTTCTCCTGAGTACAGCGATACCACATGTGTGACACTTTTTTGCAGCCAAGGTGGGCAAAGGGGCACACATTCCAAAGAGCACCTTTCGGATTTCACCGGTCATTTTTTACAGATTTTGATTTCAAACTTCTTCTCACGCATCTGGGCCCCTAAAATGCCAGGGCAGTATAACTACCCCACAAGTGACCCCATTTTGGAAAGAAGACACCCCAAGGTATTTTGTGATGGGCACAGTGAGTTCATGGAAGTTTTTATTTTTTGTCACAAGTTAGTGGAATATGAGACTTTGTAAGAAAAAAATAAATAAAAAAAAAATCATCATTTTCCGCTAACTTGTGACAAAAAATAAAAAGTTCTATGAACTCACTATGCCCATCAGCGAATACCTTAGGGTGTCTACTTTCCGAAATGGGGTCATTTGTGGGGTTTTTCTACTGTCTGGGCATTGTAGAACCTCAGGAAACATGACAGGTGCTCAGAAAGTCAGAGCTGCTTCAAAAAGCGGAAATTCACATTTTTGTACCATAGTTTGTAAATGCTATAACTTTTACCCAAACCATTTTTTTTTTTTTTTTTGCCCAAACATTTTTTTTTTTATCAAAGACATGTAGAACAATAAATTTAGTGGAAAAATTATATATAGATGTCGTTTTTTTTGCAAAATTTTACAACTGAAAGTGAAAAATGACATTTTTTTGCAAAAAAATCGTTACATTTCGATTAATAACAAAAAAAGTAAAAATGTCAGCAGCAATGAAATACCACCAAATGAAAGCTCTATTAGTGAGAAGAAAAGGAGGTAAAATTCATTTGGGTGGTAAGTTTAATGACCGAGCAATAAACGGTGAAAGTAGTGTAGTGCAGAAGTGTAAAAAGTGGCCTGGTCATTAAGGGGGTTTCAGCTAGGGGGGTTAAAGTGGTTAAAATGGCTGCCAGAAACCTGTCCTAGAATGTCAGCAGGACTGGTTGCCTCCACTTGTAGAGCTGTCTAGGAGGGTGAGGGGGCAGTGTGTTACTACACACTACACTCTGGCAATTACATATGCTACATATTGTTGAGTTTTCCTGTCAGGCCACACAGGCATGAAAGCATATCATAAGCAGGATTAAATCATTACCATCTGCAATACCCGATGCCTGGGAGTATTACTATTGTTTTCTTTAATTGCTGTGTTCTTGTACAAACCGGATTCCCAAAAAGTTGGGACACTACAGGACCTTCAAAAAAAAATAAGATATTGTGATAAAGTTCATTATTTTCTGTAATGTACTGATAAACATTAAACTTTCATATATTTTAGATTCATTACACACAACTGAAGTAGTTCAAGCCTTTTATTGATTTAATATTGATGATTTTGGCATACAGCTCATGAAAACCCAAAATTCCTATCTAAAAAATTTAGCATATCATGAAAAAGTTCTCTAAACAAGCTATTAACCTAATCATCTGAATCAACTAATTAACTCTAAACACCTGCAAAAGATTCCTGAGGCTTTTAAAAACTCCCAGCCTGTTTCATTACTCAAACACTTTTCTTTTATTGGTCGGATGAAATATGCTAATTTTTTTAGATAGGAATTTTGGGTTTTCATGAGCTGTATGCCAAAATCATCAATATTAAAACAATAAAAGGCTTGAACTACTTCAGTTGTGTGTAATGAATCTAAAATATATGAAAGTCTATTGTTTATCAGTACATTACAGAAAATAATGAACTTTATCACAATATGCTAATTTTTTTAGAAGGACCTGTATACAAATCGTGAATAAAAACTGAATGCAATGATGTGGAGGTGCCAACTTCTAATATTTTATTCAGAATAGAACATAAATCACGGAACAAAAGTTTAAACTGAGAAAATGTACCATTTTAAGGGAAAAATATGTTGAATCTGAATTTCATGGTGTCAGACTGTGGTCTGGCATTATCTTGTTGAAAAATGCAGGGTCTTCCCTGAAAGAGATGACGTCTGGATGGGAGCATATGTTGTTCTAGAACCTGAATATATTTTTCTGCATTGATGGTTCCTTTCTAGACATGCAAGCTGCCCATGCCACACGCACTCATGCAACCCCATACCATCAGAGATGCAGGCTTCTGAACTGAGCGTTGATAACAACTTGGGTTGTCCTTGTCCTCTTTGGTCCGGATGACATGGCGTCCCAGATTTCCAAAAAGAACTTTGAATCGTGACTCGTCTGACCACAGAACAGTCTTCCATTTTGCCACACTCCATTTTAAATGATCCCTGGCCCAGTGAAAACGCCTGAGCTTGTGCATCTTGCTTAGAAATGGCTTCTTCTTTGCACTGTAGAGTTTCAGCTGGCAACGGCGGATGGCACTGTAACGGACCGTTTCAGCAGACAAGGGGTTAAAATCCGTTTAGGCGATATGCCCCTTTCTGAGAGACAGGCACAGCTACTGCAGAACACCAACCTCCCGAACTGGATACAAAATAGCACTCCAAACTGGAACCTCGCAAATAGCTGTCAGCAGACGAACAGGAAAAGCGTACAGTCAGCTTACACTCCTGGCAATCAGTCTCCAACAGCATACAGGGAATCCCCCCAATAACGAGACAAGGCTCCGTCTTGAGGGTCAAACAGTGCTCTCACGTGCTGGCACACTCAGCCTGGTTTTTATTACAGTTGTTGCAAATACAGGTCCTCCCACAGGGTTTTGAAATACAACCAATCAGTAATTCACAACACACACAATGTAAATACAGCAACCAATCGTTCACGCCCCCAGAGGACCAGAAGGGAGACTGCGACACAGGACAGATACAACATATCCCCACAATGCATCATGGTTTCCTCCTCTCTGCCTGGGAGACAACCGAGGGCAATCCAATTATCTCTCAGGACAAAGGGGAGATCGCCAATACACATGTGGAGACAACAGGACAGACATCACCATTCAAACACACAATGGGACAATGGGACAATGGGACAATAGAACCACACCCAGCATATTCCTCCCAAGCTGACAAGTTACACTTATTATAAATTGTTACAACTTTGTGAGGTTACATTGTCCATACATATAACTTACATCAATTTAAACAGTATAACTTGGGGGACAAACCTATCCAAAATTCACTTGAATAGGTTCAGGGGTTCAAAAGTTAGCATGGGCCATAATCCTTAGCAAAAGGCTTTTAAACAGCCCCCTCCAAAACACCGTGGCGAGGTTGGTTTCGCCACAGGCACGGTGGATTGTGTTCACTGACAATGGTTTCTGGAAGTATTCCTGAGCCCATTCTGTGATTTCCTTTACAGTAGCATTTCTGTTTGTGGTGCAGTGTCGTTTAAGGGCCCGGAGATCACGGCCATCCAGTATGGTTTTGCGGCCTTGACCCTTACGCACAGAGATTGTTCCAGATTCTCTGAATCTTCGGATGATGTTATGCACAGTTGATGATGATAGATGCAAAGTCTTTGCTATTTTTCGCTGGGTAACACCTTTCTGATATTGCTCCACTATCTTTCTGCGCAACATTGTCGGAATTGGTGATCCTTTACCCATCTTGGCTTCTGAGAGACACTGCCACTCTGAGAAGCTCTTTTTATACCCAATCATGTTGCCAATTGACCTAATTAGTGTTAATTGGTCTTCCAGCTCTTCGTTACGCTCAAATTTACTTTTTCCAGCCTCTTATTGCTACTTGTCCCAACTTTTTTGGGATTTGTTGACACCGTGAAAATTTGAATCAACGTATTTTTCCTTAAAATGATACATTTACTCGGATTAAACGTTTGATCTGTCATCTACGTTCTATTACACATAAAATATTGACATTTGCCATCTCCACATCATTGCATTCAGTTTTTATTCACAATTTGTTTAGTGTCCCAACTTTTTTGGAATCCGGTTTGTAAGTTTTATATACAATTCTATGTAATGTTATGTATGTCACATGTACTATGGAATTTTATCCAGCAGGGGAGGTATTGGTTGGCAATTACTGGCTGTAACATGGTTTAACCACCCTGTTCCACCCATACTAGTAGAGTGGGCTGGTCAGACTTCCTGCCAGGAGTGGGAAGTCTAGTGTAGTTCAGTAATCTATAGTCAGTTAGGCAGAGAGGGGACGTGAGAGGTCCTGTACAGATAGTGGGGAAGTGAGAGTGATCTTATAGAACACCGACTCCCAAGAACCATATTGTTTCCCCTCTGAGGAAAGTTCAGGAACCAAATTGCCCCTCTCCTGTCATAGAGTCAGGACATAGCTCGTAGAGCACTCGCTTTCAAGAACTGAAGGAAGGACTCAAGTAAAGCCTTGAGATCCCAGAAAGCAGAGTCAATGGCGACAACACTCTTACAGACATTGTTGTGAGATGAGATAATACAGCTAAAGGCACTAATATCACCAAACAACCACCAGGCCAGCAACAAAGAAGTGCAAAACTGCAGCCATCCAATCTGCCACCATACCTCCTCAGTTGGTGCCAGAGAAGAATTGCACTAAAGCCTGCTGCTACTATATGTATTTTCAAGTTTTAAATTGCACTTAGTAAAAAGGACCTTGCGACCTTTAACTCTCGCACTATTCTTCAGTTCTATAACTCTCACTGCAACGGACCCCAGGAAGCATTGGCCATGTGAATCTACAACCTAGCATCAAGGCCACTACCACTCCCATTCTCTATAGTGGCTCCCACAGGGGCTCACTGCACATCTACTGTAAAGCAGTGTGGTGTGCAGTGAGGACCCCCCAGGCAGCTCTGCCAGTGGTGGCGTTCCTCACATTTAAGAGGTTGTCCTCCACACATTCTAAGACAGGGTACTAGTGGCCATTTTAAATAATTCCCAGAGAACTCCTTTAAGAAGGACTAGTGATGGCCTCAAACTTCGCAATCCGCCGAACATGCGAACATATGGCGATGTCCGCACGCGCCATATTATTTTGCATTGCGCCGAACTTTGACCTATGATGCATCCATCAGGTGGGACCGGGCAGCCAATTGAGAAGTTTCAGCACATGGACACACCCCCAACCCTATAACAGAACCCGATCTGGCAGCCATTTTACATTATGTGTTTTGCCAGTGTAGGGAAAGGTTGCATTATGGAGCAGGGACAGGCTGTTAGGAACATAGGGACACCAAACGCTAGCTAATAGGGCCACAAAAATTATTTTAAGGACTGGTAATGTTGTGCTATTGATAGGTGTGATACACAGAGGTGTGTGATATACTTATAATATACTTTCTAACATAGAAAGTATATTATAGTGCATTTGTATGCTTTCAGAAAATACTGATTGAGGGCTACAATCTATCAGCTTCCACAAAATAGTGATTGAGGTTTTCCATATACCGGCGTCCACAAAATTACTGCTTGAGGGTCATATACCAGCTTCAACTAACGACTGATTGAGGCCTGCAATATATCAGCTTCCACAAAATAGTGATAGAGGTTTTCCATATACCTACATCCACAAAATTACTGCTTGAGGGTGATATACCAGCTTCAATTAAAAACTGATAGAGGCCTGCCATAAATCAGCTCCCACAAAATAGTGATAGAGTTTTTGCATATACCTGCGTCCACCAGATTACTGCTTGAGGGTGATATACCAGCTTCAACTAACAACTGATTTAGGCCTGCCATATATCAGCTTCCACAAAATAGTGATAGAGGTTTTCCATATACCTGCGTCCACAAAATAGAGATTGTGGGTTTTGATATACCAGCTTCAACTAACAACTGATTGAGGCCTGCCATATATCAGCTTTCACAAAATAGTGATAGAGGTTTTCTATGTACCTGCGGCCACAAAATTACTGATTGAGGGTGATATACCAACTTCAACTAACAACTGATTGAGGCCTTTAATATATCAGCTTCAACAAAATAGTGATAGAGGTTTTCCATATACCCGCATCCACAAAATTTGTGCTTGAGGGCGATATACCAGCTTCAACTAACAACTGATGGAGGCCTTCCATATATCAGCATCCACAAAATAATGATAGAGGTTTTCCATATACCTGCATCCACAAAATTCTGATTGCGGTTTTGATATATCAGCTTCAACTAACAACTGATTGAGGCCTGCCATATATCAGCTTCCACAAAAAAGTGATAGAGGTTTTCCATATACCTGCATCCACAAAATTCCGATTGTGGTTTTGATATATCAGCTTCAACTAACAACTGATTGAGGCCTGCCATATATCAGCTTCCACAAAATAGTGTTAGAGGTGTTCCATATACCTGCGTCCACAAAATTACCACTTGAGGGTGATATACCAGCTTCAACTAACAACTGATTGAGGCTTTCCATATATCAGCTTCCACAAAATAGTGTTAGAGGTGTTCCGAATACCTGCGTCCACAAAATTACTGCTTGAGGGTGATATACCAGCTTAAACTAACAACTGATTGAGGCCTGATATATATCAGCTTCCACAAATACTGCTCTTCTCTAGGGACTTTGGCACAAGGTCATTTTGAAAATGACAGGCAGAGGAAGAGGCAGGCCATTTTGCAGGAATGGTAGTGGTCGGGTAGGTGCACCAGGCCGGAGTGCGATTATGTCAAAGGACGCACCCTCCAGATCCAGCCTCAGGGAATGCCTAGACCGACAGGTGTCCGACTTCATCTGGTTAACGGCTGATGTGGATGCTCTAAAAAGCGAGGAAACCCTTGACTACAGAGCTGGCACAATTTGCCATGGAACTCTTGGCTTACACCTCGTCGAGTGTCCTGTCCGAAAGGACGTTCAGTGTAGCAGGGGGGATCGTGACCGATAAGAGCACTCGCCTAGCTCACGACAGTGTGGATCTCGTAGGAATTCAACACCTGTGATGACCACGTGTAATTGAATTTCCTCATGCCAGCCCGACCCATATCCGCCACCACCCAGAACAAAGAATTTTCCTTGCCTTATTCTACAGCGGCATAAAAGGACTTTTATGTCAGGTGAATGTCTAATTTTTGGGGCCTGTACTGGCCGACAGTTACATATTTATCCTGTGACCGCCTAATGTACCTCCAGCCACAGAATCCAAAGTTCTTTGCTGTCAGGTAAATGCCTATTGCCTAATTTCTGAGGCCTATACTGGCCGACAGTTACATATTCATTCTGTGACCGCCTACTGTACCTCCAGCCACAGAATCCAAAGTTCTTTGCTGTCAGGTGAATACCTAATGCCTAATTTTTGGGGCCTGTACTGGCCGACAGTTACATTTTTATCTTGTGACCGCCTAATGTACCTCCAGCCACAGAATCCAATGTTCTGTACTGTCAGGTGAATGCCTATTGGCTAATTTTTGGGGCCTGTTCTGGCCGACAGTTACATATTTATCCTGTGACCGCCTAATGTACCTCCAGCTACAGAATCCAAAGTTGTTTGCTGTCAGGTAAATGCCTATTGCTTAATTTTTGGGGCCTGTACTGGCTGACAGATACATATTTATCCTGTGACTGTCTAATGTACCTCCAGCCACAGAATCCAAAGTTCTTTGCTTTCGGCTGAATGCCTATTGCCTAATTTTTGTGGCCTGTACTGGCCGACAGTTACATATTTATGCTTTCACTGCCTAATGTACCTCCAGAATCCAAAGTTCTTTGCTGTCAGATGAATGCCTATTGCTTAATTGTTGTGGCCTATACTGGCTGACAGTTAAATTTTTGTATCTGTAGCAACATAAACAAACCCTTGTCTCACTCTTCTGCCTCTCATTATGGTGGCGTATGAACCGCATTCACCATAAGGACCTTCTAATGTCACAGGGTCATTTGACTGTGCCCCCCACCCTGTACTGTGCCCCTCACCCCATACTGTGCTCCCTTATACCCTGCATTGTGTCCTCTTATCACACCCTGTGCAGTGCCCCTAGTCATTCCCTGTACTGTGCCCTCTTATACCCTTTTATCCGGTCACTGTACAGAGGTGTTATCCGGTCAATGTATGGCGGTGGTATCCAATAACTAGATGGCCTGCCCACGCCATCCTTTTTCAGACCTGGCATGTTTGAAAAATCAGCAGATTGCGGTACTAAGGATCTTTGCCCCACAATCTGTGTCAGAAATACGCCTAACATAGTTGTATTTCTATATAATAAATTACCATTTAATTGTATTATTATTCAGGGGTAGGACTAATATCTTTATATTATATAGATTATAGTGTATTATACTGTGCCCTGTATTTCCCATTAGAAAATGATCCTTGGGAAACACAGTCATCATCCCTGACCACCAGGACCAGGTAGCGCTCTGTCAGTACATGGTGGCCTCTCCTCTCCGCCACACTACTGCGCTGTGTACTGGTTCTTATCCTGACACATCCATTTAATGCATACCAAAAATGAATGCGTTAACAGATGTCTCAGACTGATACCATACAGTGGCGTCCGTTCACCATACAGTTCCATGGTAGAAAAAATAATTACTTTAACGTATGCATTTTTTTAATGGACTGTGCAGGATACAAAAATGTGAAGTACTGCACATTTGTATACAGCAAACCAAGAGGAAATAACACTTTTCTCGGCTCCAGCAGGGCAAATTTTTTAGAGTTTCCCTTTAAGACGCATACAAATGGCCCCTGTTTTTTTGCCAATGATCCCCCTCTGGGATGTCACTGTCCATATTGTGGGACTATTTGTGTATTTCTAGTAAGTGTTTGCGTACTGCAAATATGACCTGAATGTTTTTCAGGTTCACCTGCCATTAAAGTGAATGGGGCCCACCGCGAACGCGCGGTTCACGAACATTTGATTGCGAATGCGCGTCCCGGCCGATGTTCATCACTAAGAAGGACTGCTGGAAACCAATATGTTCCATTTCCATAAAATCTAAAAAAGTAGTACCAACGGCGACCACCTTTGAACACCTGGATGTCTGATGCAACATTTGGACAACATGGTATGGAAAAGAGTAGGTGCTGAATGTATTTAAACATTCCAGAAGATATCCTAAGATCAAGGTATAACATTGACTCATATGGCTGTGATAACGGGAAGGCAATACCTCTCACATTATAGCCTCTGTTTAGAATTTCCTACTACATGGAGGTCTGGAGCAGGTCCTCCAGCCCTACATATGAGAGAAAAGTAGGAATAAGAAACATCATAACTGATTTTTGTGGCAGCTGAAGGGATTTTCAACCAAGCTTTGTTTTATTCCTGCCTTCTATTTGACAGATTTATAAAATACTTTAGGCCCTATGTTTGCAATCCAGACCTTTAAAGAGAAAACAATAAAGTCCATCCTGTGTAAGTTACGGTGTGCCAATTCAGGAACAGCATTTTTACAACTTTTCCCATAGGAAAGTAGTTATAACACAGGCCTACTTTTACTGTCATTAGATACATAAGTCTGAGATAAAGGCCCTTACTACCTATTTGCCTGCTTTAATTGGTGCGATTGACAATGGCATGAAAGGGATGCAAATATGCTCTTAAATGGGTTATCCAAGTAATTTTTTTGTTCTTTCTATGTTCCTAACTAGGCAAATGTAACAGCTTTCCAATTAACTCCCTCTATCTCCAGTGGCTGGTTTCTTAGATTTTACTGAGGGTCACATGACCTGTGAAGTCAGCTTCTCTCCCTGCTCTGATAAAGGTCATTTACAAGCCCGTAAACAAGACATCACTGTGCTGGCCACGCCCTCCCTTCACTGCCATCTACTCTCTGCTAGGATTCTTAACCCCTTCAGCTGCACAGCTCTGCAGGTATTGAGGAGACAATTCTGGGCCCTGAAGCTGACATACTAGAGAGATCATTGCACAAGGTAGGGGGAAGATCCTGTTTGTATTAGCAGTGTCATTATACAGGTGGGACTTGTAGTCCTACACATACAACATGCTGCAGAGTCTACCAGCACTCAGGGCAGCCCTTGTAGTCACTCCCTTAGCAGTGTCATTATACAGCTGGGACTTGTAGTTCTACACATACAACATGCTGCAGACTCTCCCAGCAGGCAGACATGTCACTCAGGGCAGCTCTTGTATTCACTCCCTTAGCAGAGCAGGGGGAGGGGCAGAGATAGTTTTTATTGCATGTAAACAAAGGGCCAGAAAAGAACCAGGGAAATTAGGAAATATATATTTTTTTTTCCATAAAAATTGCTTAGCTCAGTTATATATCAGATTTTCAGTGCTATATTATTTTTTTTCATAACTCGGACAACCCCTTTAACAAGCTCTGCCTTTGATACGACCAGATGTAAGGCAGCTATCCTATAAGTCAATGTTCAATCCTTTAAATAGGCTTTGAGACATGATTTAGATATTAAATAAGCCAGCACCTCATCTGCAGACAGCTGTTTTGGGGTGATTGCCCCTCATCAGTGCAGAGTAGAGTGCACTGCCTTAACTGGGTGAGAGGCCTAAATCAGAATTTGAGGGGTACTGTCTCGTCTAATATCCGAGTCATGTATCATGGCCAATTTAAAGGGTTGAACATTAACTTATAGGATAACTGCCTTACATCTGGTTGCATTAGAGGCGGAGCTTTTTAAGAGCTCCTTTGCATCGCTTTCTTCCCAGAATTCCAGAGGAGCATGTATAGCCTAGAAGTCTCCTCACGCAGATTAAGGCACGCTCTCTCTCTCCAAGGAGAGATAGTACCCCCCAAATCCTGGCAATGGCATGTAAAAGTAAAGACTTTGCTTTTTTGTTACCTTATCTACCAGGTTACTTTTACCATTTTAAACAATTAGCTTCTCGGCCTTTTGGCTAAGATCAAGTGTAGTATCGAGAGGTGCTGCACTGGTCTTGGCCGGAGGTGCTTGGGGTACCCGGCTGCTCGGCCTGGGGGGATCGTCCGGGTTGATAGCCCGGACTTCACCCCCCTGCTGCTATTGGGCAGTTGGCCTAGTCCCCAAGCAACGGGAAGCGATCACCTCACGTCTCTTGAAGGTGTGGAGGAAACCTTGTCAAGATGGCGAACCCTCAAGGAGTCCCGGTGGAGGAAGCTGGATCAGCTATTCCGGAATTTGAGAAGGTGCCGCATACAGTGCGTTTTTTCGTTTTGGATGGATACCGTGAGAGAAAGGGATTCCAGTACGTTATGAAGGAGTTGCTGTTGGACCTTGTGAAGATCCGAAAACAGGACGTTCTAGCCATAATGGACTATCCTAAAAGAGGTATATATGACGTTGTATATTTGAACCAGGAAATTTGTGACTTTTATGTGGAGAAGATACGTTCTTTAAAAGATGCAAGATGGGAAGGGGTGAGGATAATACCTCATTTTCTTTGCCAAGAAAAGATTGTAATTGTGAAGATGTACTCACCTTTGGTTGATGGTGAAGATGTTTGTACCTTCTTAAAGAGTTACTGTGAATATATTGTACCTAAAGGGAAAATCTTTAATGAATTTGGCTTTTGGACTAGCAAGTGGAGATTTGTGGTAAAGTTTAAGGTGGATGAGAAGAACTGTCCCTGTTTGCCGCCGGCGAGGTTCAAGATAGGGAAGATAAATGGTGATATTTTTTTCAAAGGTATGCCTGCCTATTGTCGTCAGTGTCACAAATATGGGCATGAAGGAGGCAGTTGCCCCAAGGATGGCTGTGGAATTTGTGGTTCCAGTGCACATTTGCCAAAGGAGTGTCCAGGAAGGTTAAGGTGCAATTTGTGCAAAAGCTCAGGACATAAGTTTAAGGATTGTCCTAAGAGGAGTAGTGACAAAAAAAAGGGAAAAGATTAATCAATGGTTTTGCAGGACTTGTCAAGTGAGGTTATAGAGGCCTTTTTTGGAGAGGCTTCAGATAAGTCTACAGAGAAGGTTGAGAAGTCTGGAATGTCTGAGAAGTCTGAGATGGTTGAGAAGTCTGAGATGGTTGAGAAGTCTGAGATGGTTGAGAAGTCTGAGATGGTTGAGAAGTCTGAGATGGTTGAGAAGTTTGAGGAGTCTGAGGAATCTGAAGAGCCCTCAGATTTAGAAGAAGTTGATGATATAGAGGATGTGGAAGAAGAGGAAGAGATGTCCATAGAAGATGTCATGAAAAGCCGCTATGCAGTTTCAGATGAAATTCATTCATTAATTTTGTGGTTAAGAAGGGAATATAATGAAGAGCAGATGGATAAGAGTCATCTTAGAGTAATGAGACAGTATGAGAAAAACTATGAAGAATTTTGTACAACATTTAAATTGGAGAAAGGTTTACAAGATGGTATGGCTAAGAGATTTCAGGTATCCCATGAAGATTATCGGTATCTAAACGATGCCCTCATTGCAAGTATGAAAAAAATGGGGTATAGATGGTAATAAATGTGGGAATGTTAGATGGAAAGATAAAATGTGTTTTGTTAAGTAATAATGTTTTTATAAAAAAAAAGGAAATATAAATAAAAATTAAAAAATGCGTTGATAATGGATGATGAAGCGTATATATACAGTGATTATCACAATATATTGCGTCTTCTGACGCTATCAACTTAAAAAAAATAATCTGTTCTTATCAGTCCGGTCGAGCCTGGCTCCTGGACTGTAAACTCCACCCATACAGGGCATACCCGAGGGTTGCAATATGGATTGGAGGAGAGCAGTGAACCACACAGCATCCCTAGCGTGTACGGCTCGGGATTAAAGGTACCCTGGCTAGGTGACGAAGGGCTCTGCTGGATCGAAGCCAGAGGGCTGAGTTGTTTGGAAGCCCGAGGGGCAATAGTGCCCCAGGAGTAGTGACCCTAGGGTGCCGGAACTCACTGGGGGTGGGATCCCTTTGAGTAATGGCACATTTGCACGCACTTCCCTTTCTCACATTTTAGCACACCACTCTTCTTGGCTCGACTTCGGCCTTGACAAGAGAGAAATTTTTATATTTCTGGCCGAATGTCCAGGCCTTAATGGCACTCATTCACTTATTTATTTTATGTTCACTATGTGCACTTTTACACGTTTGTGTGTTTCAGGATTTTCAGGGTTGCGGCGCCCTTAAGGGTACCCCCTCCTTGAGGTCTAGGGGGGGTGTGTGTGGCCATATTGGTTCCTCACCCCCCTGCCAAACCCCTTGGGCTCTCCCTCCGGGGAGAGTCCAGACCTTTGTAGAGCTCCTGGCTGACGCCTCGGGTGGCAGCCTAGGCGAAAGCCGGGAGCACAGATGGGCGTACCCTCTGCTTCGGTTGAGGGTTGCCACTTGTCTCGGTCCCTTGCAGGAGCTTAACGGCCCCAGAGGGATTGGGAATGGTTTTTGGGGGGCTCTTCTCTTCGGAGAGGGCCTGCGATAGACCGCGACCTGAGAATGATTTTTGTGTGGCATGCTGCACGATTTTGTTGCACGGGTGTAGAAAGCACGCTCTTCGGGCTTCTAAAATTTTTTAAACAATTAGCCCCTCTCCTTCCCCCTCTCCCCCGTTTGTTTCTGTCTTCTCAATAAAGCTTCGGGCATGTGATTTTCCCCCTCCTTCCCACCCACCCCATCACTGTCTAAATGCTTTGTTGGAAGGTTTTGTGATTTAATAGGCATGCTAGTGTTTATAACCGGGGGATTAATTCCTGATCCGTTGCTAATGGCAATCCCCAGCAAAAATGCATACAATGGAGTTGTTTGTGAGTCGGCCTCATGCTCCTGTAATTTGCCCACTGGCTCCGGGTATTGCCCACATGGCCCAGGTAGGTAAGTGTTAGGTCCCGAGCTACTTGAGAAACCTTGGCGCGGTGCTCGGGCTCAGACATGTTCTAATCTCATGTTGGCTAATCTCTCAATTTTAAAATCAGTTTGAGGGTTTAGTAAGACCGCAGAGTGCACCTGTCTTTGCTATTATTTTGTTATATAGTTTAGTGGTAGGAACCCATGCCACGCTGAGATACGCTGAGATACCTTGACTTTATTTCAGTTATTTTTTTTTTTTAAATCAAGTATAGTATCTGTTCTTAGATTCCTGGTGGCCAGAGCCCCCGCCAGGATGTAGAACAGAGAACCACACAGCAAGCCTAGGGTGTACAGCTTGGGTTTAAAGGTACCCTCGCTAGGTGACCAAGGCCTCTGCTGGATCTAAGCCAGGGGCTGAGATGTTTGAAAGCCCGAGGTGCAGAAGTGCCCTAGGAGTGGTGACCCTGGGGTGCCTGAACTCACTGGGGGTGGGAGCCCACTGAGTGATGGCACATTTGCATTCACTTTACTTTCACACATTTTGAGCACACTCACCTCTCTTTGCTTGGCTTCGGCCCAGAAAAGATGGGTAATTTTTTAAATTCCAGTTGAATCTCTGGGCCATAATGGCACACATTCACTTATTTATTTTTTATGTTCACTCTGTGTTCACTTTTCATGTTGTTTTTTTTCACTAGGATTTCTTGGGTATGGCGCGCTTACAGGTACCCCCTTGAGGTCTAGGAGGGGTGTGTGTGGCCATCCCGGTTGTGCACCCCCCTGCCATACCCCTTGGTCTCTCCCTTTGGGAAGAGACCAGCCTTAGTAGTTGATGCTCCATGCTACACCTGAGGGTTGCCTGGGTGTTACCAGTTTTGTCTCGGTCCCTTGCAGGAGCCTTCAGGCCCATAGGGACTGGGAAAGGTTTATGGGGGGCCCTTCTTCTTTGGAATAGGGCCTGCGATGGACCATACCTAGTGACCGTTTTTGTGTGGCACGCTGCAGGATTTTGTTGCACGGGTGTAGAAAGCACGCTCCTCTGGCTTTTAAAAAAAGAAAAATTTGAAACAAAACCTAACATTTTTGAATGATGTGTGTTAAATATTTATATATAAATGGTTTATATGAGTACATGTGAATACTCCACAACTAATACTTTAAGAATGACAGTTGGGTAAGTGACAGAACAAAATGAAAAAATGAAATTGAACTTTGCAAGGATGTAACGTGGGTTGTATAACACTACAATATATCTGGGGGTTTTTTTCAACACAGTTCTATGTTACTTTGCAGCAAGCTTCTATTCCTGCATTATGTATGTACAGAATTCCTCTTTGAGCAATATCTTCATTTCTGACTTTGCTTCCTTTACACTAGAGCTTTGTGACACTCTTCATTATTTTTGTGTGAAATGTTTGTGTGGGATATTTTTAGCCTTGAAAGATTCTTGAAAGAAAATAAAAGTCAGAAAGGAGTTTTAATAATAAATGTGTGCCTGAAGAAGCAGGAATTTTATCACTATTTGATATTCCGAGTAAACCAATTTCTAAGATTTGCCAAGAGAGCACCTACTTCCTAATTAGCTGAAAATCTTCAAATAACGGGGAATGTGGGGATGACTGAATGTATTAGACATTTTTCTTATCTCGTGCTATTATTGCTGTAATGTATTCTTTTTCAAAAACAGATAAAATGTCCACATCACATTTGAAATGCGGATGAGAAAGTTGAATGTGTCATCAAAAGTTCATTACATTTTCTATGGTGTTAAATATTCTACTCTCAAGTCAGATTAGAAACACATGTACATGAAATTCAGTCACTATCAAATCATTAATTTTCCTACAGAACACGAAGGACATGGTGAAATGAGCACCACCAATCCATTAATTGACAATTTCCAATTTGCTTTGCTGTGTTCTGCACCATTCAACTGCATTATGCATAAATGTATTTTTATAACTAAGGAACTTCTGAGAAACCAGACCATGAACCGTCTCAGCATTGCATAGCGGTATGCTCACAGTGTTTTTGAAGTAGTCACAGTAAGTTTTGTGGAGATTTTTATTCCTTAATTTTATTTAAAACTTGTTTGGGAGATAATTTCTTAGAAAAGGAGCAGAATGGGTTAATGAATCAAACAAACATTACTCACCTAACTGGTTCCCTGCCAATGGTGTTACCACATTTCCTTGGTCTCCCACTAGTCTATACTTCCCAGGGCCTCGGAGGAAAAAAATGCTCAGCTAATCCTTGACTGCAGCATTGATCTGCCTCCACCGATTGTCTGGGTGGTCATCTCCTTGGTGTTTAGAGGGACCAGGAAATATACAGTTTGTCAGCAGGGGACTAGAGAAACATCAGCATGCTGTGGGTGGGGATCGGTGAGCTTAGCATTGCTTGTTTTAGTTGTTTTAATCATTCTGGAACTTTTGTAAGAAAAATCTATCATTTATCTATATATTTGTCATTAATCTATCTGTCTCCTATCTATATATCATCTATCTATCTAGCTATCACCTATCTATATATCTCTTATCTATCTATCTGCCTGTCTATCTATCTATCGCTTCTGACTTTTCCATACTTGTACATAAGTATCTCCCTATAAACTTATATTCATCTATCTATTTTACTCATAATGTGGTTTTGCATTGCTCAAAATGGATTAGCCCTATTTAAAGAAGTAATAAAATTGATATATTTTACTTTGTTCTGCTATTTACTTTATGGGATTTCTTTAAGTTTTATAGCCAGGTGATTTTGATTAATAACAGACAAGTTCAGTGAAATTAGATTTGAGGCACCAGAGAACCAGTAAAGGTGGAAGCAAAGTCAACACATCTTATGTTTGTATCTGAAAGTATATAAAAGTGACATCATAGATCACTGGAGGAAGAAAATTGGATGAAGAAGAAGTCATTGAGAGACGATCACTTTGCAGGGCAAGAGAAAGAGTTCCACTCAATACATTGTTTCCTTGTTACAGAAATGGAAATGTCTCTAAATAAACATATCATTAAATTCCAGCATAAGTGGTTAATTATGATTTTTGTGAATTATGCCCATTCTTCCTCCGATGGAATAAAATATCTTTGGCTAATGATCCAAAGCAAAGCAAAGTGAGAGGAAAAACAATGATTTTTTTTTTTACTGTCTTCTACCAGCTGTTGTAATGACTGTGATTTTTACATGAAGCCATTATATCCGGAATCACAGTTTTTCCCTCCCAGCAACCATCTGTTTATATAAGATAATATTTATATCAAAAATGTTTATGATGTCATTTTATGTCAAGAGATAAAATGATGTAAATATGTTTATTAAACCTGCAATCTCATCTCTCCACAATTAGCATAGAGAAATCGGATTCCTGTAACCCTGCAGCACCTTCAAGCAGTTGAACTTGGAAAGTAATAGCACTCAGGAACAAAGGACATGATGGATTGGGTAATAAAGCACTGAATTCTCACACAGATCTGATTAGCAATGGCCATGAGAGAAGCAGATGGTGTGAGGATGGCAGGGTATGACTGGCCCATTGGTTAGCGCTTTGGTTCATTAGGAATGTGAACTTGTTCAGGAGATAGACTTAACATCTAAAACTTCAGACAAGTGAGTCTCTGGATCACACAGTTTTTAGAATGTAATCTGAATAATTGATACACTTGTCTTTTACATTTTTGTGGTTTTAGAAATCTAAGTAGTTCTGGTATCATAAATTCTCCATGGTGGAAATGTATCTACCCCATTCACAAGTTTTCTGGTGTCAAAAGTCACAAGCCCCTAGTGTTTAGTTGCAATTGGTGTTTTTACACCACCCTCACCACTTTCAAAAAATGAGGAGCACCTACCGGCAGTGCAGGGGATATAAAGATCAGCATTTCAAATGATGGTCTTGTTAAATCTTCCCTTTACAATTAAGATACAAGCCCAATTTATGCTTTATGATTTACTAATACATGACTAGTTTTAAATTTTCTTTGGTGGAAATCCTCCACATACCAACCATTACAATGGCCTCATGCACACGACCGTTCCGTTTTTTTTGTGATCCGCAAACTGCGGATCCGTAAAGAATGGAAGCCGCCCGTGTGCCTTCTGCAATTTGCGGAATGGCCCATTGTATAAATGCCTATTCTTGTCTGCAAAATGGACAAGAATAGAGTCCAATATATGTGGAAATCCTGAACATAGCACCCATTACAATATATGTGGAAATCCTCCACATAGCACTCATTACAATACATGTGAAAATTCTCAACATAGCACTCATTACAATATATATAGAAATCATCCACATGGCACTCATTATAATATACAGTATGTGGAAATCCTCTACATAACACCAATTACAATATATATAGAAATCATTCACATGGCACTCATTATAATATATGTGGAAATCCTCCACATAGCACTCATTACAATAAATGTGAAAATTCTCAACATAGCACTCATTACAATATATATAGAAATCATCCACATGGCACTCATTATAATATACAGTATGTGGAAATCCTCTATATGACACCAATTACAATATATATAGAAATCATTCACATGGCACTCATTATAATATATGTGGAAATCCTCCACATAGCACTCATTACAATAAATGTGAAAATTCTCAACATAGCACTCATTACAATTTATATATAGAAATCATCCACATGGCACTCATTATAATATACAGTATGTGGAAATCCTGAACATAGCACCCATTACAATATATGTGGAAATCCTCCACATAGCACTCATTACAATACATGTGAAAATTCTCAACATAGCACTCATTACAATATATATATAGAAATCATCCACATGGCACTCATTATAATATACAGTATGTGGAAATCCTGAACATAGCACCCATTACAATATATGTGGAAATCCTCCACATAGCACTCATTACAATACATGTGAAAATTCTCAACATAGCACTCATTACAATATATATAGAAATCATCCACATGGCACTCATTATAATATACAGTATGTGGAAATCCTCTACATAACACCAATTACAATATATATAGAAATCATTCACATGGCACTCATTATAATATATGTGGAAATCCTCCACATAGCACTCATTACAATATATGTGAAAATACTTCAAATAGCACCCATTACAATAATAAATGTAATCCTGGTCATTTATTACTAAATCATAAGTTTAGAACAATCAGATATATTAAGATTTATTTTGTGCCAAAATATTCTGCCTGAGCCATTTTTATTTTATGTCAAAAGTTACAACCAGTATGTATTGAGATTGTTCTAATGTTTTAAAAAGTGGCTTTTTTGTGTAAGGCATTCAGAAAGGAAGATGTGACACAATGGGGGAGATTTATCAAACTGGTGTAAACAGTCTACAAAGGGGTGAAAAACTCTGTTAGCATAAAGCCCCGTGGCACATCATGTTGCAAATTAGAATATTGGGGGAGATTTATCAAACTGGTGTAAAGTAGAGCTGGCTTAGTTGCCCATAGCAACCAATCAGATTCCACCTTTCATTATCCAAAGGAGCTGTGAAAAATGAAAGGTGAAATCTGATTGGCTGCTATGGGCAACTAAGCCAGTTCTACTTTACACCAGTTTGATAAATCTCCCCCAATATTCCAATTTGCAACACAATGTGCCACAGGGCTTTATACTAACAGAGTTTTTCATCCCTTAGTAGACTACCTTAAAGCTGGTATACAGGTCCTTCTAAAAAAATTAGCATATTGTGATAAAGTTAATTATTTTCTGTAATGTACTGATAAACATTAGACTTTCATATATTTTAGATTCATTACACACCAACTGAAGTAGTTCAAGCCCTTTATTGTTTTAATATTGATGATTTTGGCATACAGCTCATGAAAACCCATATTTCCTATCTCCAAAAATTAGCATATTTCATCCGACCAATAAAAGAAAAGTGTTTTTAATACAAAAAAAGTCAACCTTCAAATAATTATGTTCAGTTATGCACTCAATACTTGGTCGGGAATCCTTTTGCAGAAATGACTGCTTCAATGCAGCGTGGCATGGAGGCAATCAGCCTGTGGCACTGCTGAGGTGTTATGGAGGCCCAGGATGCTTCAATAGCGGCCTTAAGCTCATCCAGAGTGTTGGGTCTTGCGTCTCTCAACTTTCTCTTCCCAATATCCCACAGATTCTCTATGGGGTTCAGGTCAGGAGAGTTGGCAGGCCAATTGAGCACAGTAATACCATGGTCAGTAAACCATTTACCAGCGGTTTTGGCACTGTGAGCAGGTGCCAGGTCGTGCTGAAAAATGAAATCTTCATCTCCATAAAGCTTTTCAGCAGATGGAAGCATGAAGTGCTCCAAAATCTCCTGATAGCTAGCTGCATTGACCCTGCCCTTGATAAAACACAGTGGACCAACACCAGCAGCTGACATGGCACCCCAGACCATCACTGACTGTGGGTACTTGACACTGGACTTCAGGCATTTTGGCATTTCCCTCTCCCCAGTCTTCCTCCAGACTCTGGCACCTTGATTTCCGAATGACATGCAAAATTTGCTTTCATCTGAAAAAAGTACTTTGGACCACTGAGCAACAGTCCAGTGCTGCTTCTCTGTGGCCCAGGTCAGGCGCTACTGCCGCTGTTTCTGGGGAATGCGGCACCTGTAGCCCATTTCCTGCACACGCCTGTACACGGTGGCTCTGGTTGTTTCTACTCCAGACTAAGTCCACTGCTTCCGCAGGTCCCCCAAGGTCTGGAATCGGTCCTTCTCCACAATCTTCCTATGGGTCCGGTCACCTCTTCTCGTTGTGCAGCGTTTTCTGCCACACTTTTTCCTTCCCACAGACTTCCCACTGAGGTGCCTTGATATAGCACTCTGGGAACAGCCTATTCGTTCAGAAATTTCTTTCTGTATCTTACCCTCTTGCTTGAGGGTGTCAATGATGGCCTTCTGGACAGCAGTCAGGTCGGCAGTCTTACCCATGATTGCGGTTTTGAGTAATGAACCAGGCTGGGAGTTTTTAAAAGCCTCAGGAATCTTTTGCAGGTGTTTAGAGTTAATTAGTTGATTCAGATGATTAGGTTAATAGCTCGTTTAGAGAACCTTTTCATGATATGCTAATTTTTTGAGATAGGAATTTTGGGTTTTCATGAGCTGTATGCCAAAATCATCAATATTAAAACAATAAAAGGCTTGAACTACTTCAGTTGGTGTGTAATGAATCTAAAATATATGAAAGTCTAATGTTTATCAGTACATTACAGAAAATAATGAACTTTATCACAATATGCTAATTTTTTTAGAAGGACCTGTATAAGAAGGTGCAAAGTTGGTGCAAGAGTTCTCATGGCTAGCATATTGCAAATGAAACAAAATTGTGGCATGCCCACTTCATATATTTGGTGCAGCATGAGTGCACCAGAAATTCTGGTACAAATCAAGCCACTTTCCATTGTTTTAAACGTAACAAATATTTATTGCAAAACTGACAACTAGAAGTGCAGCCATACTGAATGTCATCTTAAATTGGCTCTAATGTAAATGCCACTTTATTATTGATTAGACCTGCTGACAAAATGACAGTGTTAACATCAGTTTCTCAGAAGCTTATTCGAAGGTGACGATCAATATGGCTGCACATCCTGTTGTCACTTTTGCAAAAATGGCTGCATCAATAACAATATGTAACTAGAACATAATTACTAAACACTGGCTACTGCTCCAGTTTCTGTTTTACTAATACATGGCAATATCTTCCACAGTATATCCTGTTCTACATCTGATTTATCTTACATGGAACCTAACATTCTGTCATAGTCTACACCTTCCTACTCCAGTTTTTAGCATTACAACAGATTGTTTACCAGGGGCGGATTAAGTGCATGATAGGCCCGGGACTGTCTATTCAACTTGGGCCCCTCCCTCAATTTTAGTTTAGTTTTTTTTAGTATGAAGAGGCTGCGGTGCTTCATGATACCCCCAAATTGGGTCCTAAACTGAAAAATTTGGTCGCCAAATTTAAAATTAGAGATGGCCTTGCGGTTCGCCCGGCAGTCGTTTCGCGGCAAAATTTGCGTGTTCGCGATTCGCCAAACATGCAAACATATGGATATATTCGCGCCCGCCATATTCTTTTAAATTGTGAAGAACTTTGATCCATGACACATCCATCAGGTGGTACAGGACAGCCTATTGAGAGGTTTCAGCACATGGACATATCCCCTACCTCATAAATAAACCTGATCTGGTTGCCATTTTACATTCAGCGTTTTGCCAGTGTATTGCTGTGTGGAGCAGGGACAGACTGTTAGGGACACCAATCGCTAGCTAATGGGGCCACAAAAGTCTTTTTAAGGACTGGTATAGGTGTGCTATCGATAGGTGTGATACACAGAGGGGTGCGATATACTTATAATATACTTTTATAATGAGTCAAAAACACATAGATCTATATAGTGATCACCTGGAAGTCAGGGGCCTAGGGGCTAGGGGCTTACTAGGGCCATTTTTGGATAGGGTAAGGTTCCGGACGGGGTCGCTCTTATCAGGGCGGGTGGTCTGTGGTTAGGCTATCAGGGCCAGAATAGCACCCCCCTGTAGGGCGATATCAGGGACAGTTCTTTGCCCACCCTGTCCTTCAATACCACATCATCATCTAGCCCAGGTATAGATGTTTTTTGCTTTCCCTCTGGGATTCATGGATGTGCACTGGAACCCCCCGGATTGTGGTAGGACATATGGTTTCTGATTTTCTTAACTGTAGTGAGACCTCAGCACACGTCTAGTTGGATGGCTTTTGTGGGTGCACGTCTCCTGATAGCCTCCTTCAGCCCGCGGAGTGAAATAGTAGCTTTAAATAAGTGTCCACAAAACACTTACGGACGTGTGAATGGACCCTCATAGTAAAATTATTAAATGTTACGTTTTATCTTTATGTATATTCTAATGGGTTGCCTTCCTTGTACAATGTTATTTTATACTTTCTATGTTAGAAAGTATATTATAGTGCATTTGTATTGTGCGACAGTTGTGTGCGGTTCTGCTGCGATACTGCAGGTATATAGAGGGACAAGCGTTATTGGAACAAATAATTTCTACTGGTGTGATATACCAGTCCCCCCCCAAAAAAACTGATTGAAGCGGGGTGTTATATACCAATATACTTTATTTATAGTGCATTTGGGTACTGTATAGTGCATTTGCGCATGCGCGTATGTGAAAATTATATAGCCGATATTTCGCATTGAAATAAATAATGATTGGAGATCGGAATTTTGAATAATACATCTGGTATGTCATTTTCCATGTTGTGGGACTATTTGCGCACTTCTAGTAATTATTTCTTGGCTGTAAATACGAGCTGAAGGTTTTTCAGGTTCGCCTGCAATTAAAATGAATGGGACCCACCGCGAACTTGCTGTTCGTGAACATTTGACCGCGTTCGCCAACCATCTCAGCAGATGTTCGTCCATCACTATTTAAAATACATATAATTATAATAAAAAAGACATGGAGGAGAATACAGCACCACATACCTCTTAGTGACATCTCCTGTCATGTAGGCCTTCTCTTTCCTCTTCTCCTCCATTTGACCCAGATCACCATGGCAAATTCTTTCAGCCACATCTTGTCTCTACAGTTTGTAACACAGAGATGTTAGATTTCTCAATTTTTCCATCAACCTCCCCATCCTGGTGTCCCCACAGTGTCATCCTGCTGCCACCCCCAATACTGTGCCCGTTGTGCCCCCCAATGCCCCAGGTACTATACTGCTGAAAAAATAGTGACCCTAATAGACATAATTGGAGTCATTTATCAAACTGGTGTAAAGTAGAACTGGATTTCCAAAAGAGCTGTCAAAAATGAATGGTAGAACCTGATTGGCTGCTATGGGCAACTAAGCCAGTTCTGCTTTACACCAGTTTGATAAATGACTCCAAATGTCCCTATAGTGTCCACAACAGCTATAATGTCCTATAGAGTGCCCCCAGTAATAATAAAACCCTATATTGTGCTCCAGGCAATAATCCCTGTATAGTGTCCCCAAAAATAACAGAATTGCCCCTACAGTGCCTCCCCAATAGCAACAGCCCCATATAGTAATTTCCACCACACTGCCCCCACATAGTAATCCCCCATAGTAATTTGCCCCCACACAGTAATTTCCCCCAAACTGGCCCCTATAGTAGTTTGCCCCTACACAGTAATTTCCCCTACATAGTAATTTTCCCCACACTGCCCCACATAGCAATTTCCCCACACTGTCCCCACATAGCAATTTCCCCACACTGTCCCCACATAGCAATTTCTCCACACTGTCCCCACATAGCAATTTCTCCACACTGTCCCCACATAGCAATTTCTCCACACTGTCACCACATAGCAATTTCCCCACACTGTCACCACATAGCAATTTCCCCACACTGTCCCCACATAGCAATTCCCCACACTGTCCCCACATAGCAATTTCTCCACACTGTCCCCACATAGCAATTTCTCCACACTGTCCCCACATAGCAATTTCCCCACACTGTCACCACATAGCAATTTCCCCACACTGTCACCACATAGCAATTTCCCCCACACAATAGTTTCCCCCACACTGCCCCCACATAGTAATTTGCCCCACATAGTAATTTGCCCCCACACTGCCCCATATAGTACTTTGCCCCCACATAGTAGTCCCTCCCATAATAATTTGCCCCACACTGCCCCCACATAGTAATTCGCCCCCACACTGCCCCATATACTAATTTGCCCCCACATAGTAGTCCCTCCCATAATAATTTGCCCCCACACTGCCCCCACATAGTAATTTTCCCCCACATAGTAGTCACTCCCATAATAATTTGCCCCCACATAGTAATTTGCCCCCACAATGCCCCACATAGTAATTTGCCCCCACAATGCCCCACATAGTAATTTGCCCCCATTTAGTTGTCCCCCACATAGTAATTTGCCCCACACTACCCCACATAGTAATTTGCCCCCACATAGTAGTCCCTCCCATAATAATTTGGCCCCACACAGCCCTTACATTTCCCCCCCAATGTACTTGATGTCTCTTCACTAATATGTCCTCCTGTGTGTGTGCCCCCCACATGTCCCCCAAAGTAGGCACATGAAATAAAAACTAAAAAAATAAAAATGAAAAGCTAAATACACACCTATGTCCAGGGCCAGGCGCTTGCTCGCCTCACGCCTGCCTGCGCTGGGACTTCACTACCGCATAGGCCTCAGGCCTACTAGGCCTGAAGCTTATGCCGGTGATCGCGACAGGACAGGGAGCTATGTGCTCCCGTGCCCCGCCGCAGTATGTGGGTGTTCGGGTCGGCATTGGGCCCCCCAGCAGTGCTGGGCCCGGGGCTGCTGACCCGAACGTCCCTATTGTAATCCATCTCAGCGTTTTACACCAGTTGAGCTGCTACAGTCAACTTCCTGCAGTACTATATGATGTGATGTTATTACTAGTATTGAATGAATTGAAGTCCACAAAGTGGACTTCAATCCGAATTTCATGATAAATTTGATTTGCCGCAAAGCCGAATTTCCTCGTGATTTGTGGTAGCGAATTGATTTAACCTTAAATAGTGTAAAAAAACAAAAAACATCATATTTAACTGATCCATTTGCTTGCGATGGGCCAGCTGACACCATCTTGCTTCAAAATCTCGCACGAAATTCCGTGCACTATGACATATGATGGCACCATGCCAGTCGGCTTGATGACGTCATCATGGGCCGCTCGAGATTTCGTGCCAGATGTTCAAACAAGATGGCGGCGGCAGGCCCGTCACAAGCAAATGGACCAGGTACAGTAAGTATGATTTTTTTATGGTACACTCTGTTATTTATATCAGATGCCACAATCTGAGGGGTACAATGACAGGGAGCAGCGCTCTTTGACAAATCAGCTGAATCAAACTTTCGAATAATTCACTGGGAGTTGGACATAGTGACACATTTTCTAATGGCGGATTTATACCGCACAATTGTCAGGTTGATTATTAAGAATGAACATTATTATGAATGCACGTTCCCGATAATCTGCATGAGTAAAAGTCCCGCTGATCAATCTATGAATGGGAAGAATCCTCGTTCATAGGGTGGAATGATCTTTCAAGCTGCACATTAAATCATAATTTCTGGGCAGCAGATTGTGCTTTGAACAATGATCTGCTGCCCATAAACAATCACTCATGCCCAAACAGTGGCAGTTATTGCTACATGTAAATGTGTCATGTGCCACCCCTCAGGACTGATCGTGTCCCAGGTTTATAGGAATGCCGAGAGGTGTGTTGCGGCCTTAATAGTTTCTGTGTGTGTCACAGTGCTCCTACCTGGATACCGTCAATTCCCAGGGCTAGGCTCCGGAGCAATAAATGGGAGAGTTGTAGGAGGTGCAGAATAAGTTGAGTCCAGACTCGGTGAAAGTTTAACAGCTTTACTTGAATAAACTTGCATCCAGACAATATTTGGTCTTTCTCTTGGTTCCAGCAGGTTTCGAGGATAAGCTGGCAGGCAAACTCAAATATTCTACTTTCTATCTCTTCTATGCTAAACTCAGGCTTCAATTTGATAGCTGGACTTGCTGACTGTTCTGGTACCTTTTGAGTGGGGTACCTTTGACTTTTTACCCCCTCACAATATTCAGTAATATCAGAGTCATGGTGCTCTATGAGCTGCTTCCCTGGGGAGACTCCTGCTGCAGGAGGGGGCCCTTCCCCTCACTGTGACATCTTTTAAGTGTCTTTTCAGCTCCACAGTCAACTCTTAACTGTACTATAGCTTCCTGCAACTAGCCCACTTCTTCCCAAAAGGGGGAGAATGGAATGGTAAGTGATGACATCACTGTTAGCCATTAGAGACAGTAGCAGGGCGTAGGAATGGTAGTGCCACTGTATGGTACTACAAATGCGTCTCATCACCTCCACTGATGAGCATGCAATTATTGGGTAGGAATGATCCCTACCCAATAATTGCCTTTCTATAAGTGCATCTTTAGGCTAGATTATATGGTTATAGCATGAATGTGACAGCCATGACAATTGAAACCCATTACTATAGAAACCTAGGCGCTTTGTTCTTTAGATTTGACCCTATTAGTAGGTGTAAACATATATGACTTGTAATGTAAGATGTCATAGTGGTCAGGTACTTGTACCACTCATGGGCACATGTCCCATACAGATATCTGCACAAACAGAGATGTTTCAATAGCTTTTCTTGTATGCAATGTCTCATGCCATGGATAGTGCATTTATATAATATATGGCTTCTAAATTTTCATCATATGAACGAACTTTCTCTGGGACAATATTGTATGGGCCCTGTCAATCAAAGTGCAGAGTGGGCAGCAGTGCAGAGAGAGCTGAGCCTTTTCGAGTAATGGCAATGCCCCATTACTCCTATATCCTAATTTACATATATTAAAACTTCATTTTTGTCCGCAATGCAGGCACATATGAACATGGGACCAACACAGATGTGTTATGCACCCAAGTGCACATGTAGCAGGTCAGCCAAACTCATAGGTACACATCTGCTGATAGGTGGCCTTTTTTTTTTTTTATTATTCAAAAATAGAAATTTACAATCTATCAATTCAATATCAAAGGAAATGTAATACAGCATAATTTCACTTTGTGTTAAATCTCCCTCTTGTTTTTTCTCTTCTATCCCTCCCTCCACCCCCTTTTTTCCGCGGAGCTACCGTCAGGTCACCAAACATCCTCATTTCCAATCACCTCATATCCGCAGCCAGGCTGCTTTTTTTCCTGATGTTTGAGCAAGACCATTTTTGTATTCCTTAACCCTATTCATGAGTTCCGTCCATTCCTGAAAATTTGGATATTTCATGGAACCCCAATGTTTGACTATTATTATTTTAGCCAAAGCTATATTCCGAAGCCAAAGTAGTTGCTCAGTTTTGTTATTATCTGTTTCTGGGAGGATACCCAGAATGACATATTCAATACATACTTCATATTTCATAGGAGAACTATTCTGCAGTTTCCGGAATATTTTAATCCAGTAGTATTTTATCACCGGGCATTCCCACAATAGATGTTTGTAGTCTCCTCTATCTTTTTTGCATTTATGACAATTCTGTTCTCTATCTTTGTAAATAGTATGCAATAGTACTGGTGGGTGATAGATGGCCTTTAATTATCAGAAGATATCACCTCTGTGAACAGATAAAACATAATCCACCATTTACAGTAGGTGATTGTCAGGGATTATCTATTCTTCCCTTGTACAATGACCTCTGCACAGGTCACAGAGCATGCCTAGACAACTCTACCATAGAAGCCAATGAGGTTCCCACCTGTCCATTGTGTCTATGGTCCACGTGGCTGCCCTAAATCAATTTTCTTGATGCTTTGTAAATCCTATTAAGAACAGCTCAGGCAAGATGGCCACCCCCATAATATTGTTTAGGTAATATAATAAATAAATCTGAAATGTAAAATTTTTGGTGACACATAGTAACATAGTACATAAGGTCGAAAAAAGACATTTGTCCATCCAGTTCAGCCTGTCATCCTGCAAGTTGATCCAGAGGAAAGCAAAAAAAAACCCCTGTAAGGTAGAAGCCAATTTTCCCCACTTTAGGGGAATAAAAAATTCCTTGCCGACTCCAATTAGGCAATCGGATTAACTCCCTGGATCAACGACCCCTCTCTAGAAGCTATAGCCTGTAATATGATTACACTCCAGAAATACATCCAGGCCCCTCTTGAATTCCTTTATTGTACTCACCATCACCACCTCCTCAGGCAGAGAGTTCCATAGTCTCACTGCTTTTACCGTAAAGAATCCTCTTCTATGTTTGTGCACAAACCTTCTTTCCTCCAGACGCATAGGATGTCCCCTCGTCACAGTCACCGTCCTGGGAATGAATAGATGATGGGATAGATCTCTGTACTGACCCCTGATATATTTATACATATTAATTAGATCTCCCCTCAGTCATCTTTATTCTAAACTGAATAACCCTAATTTTGATAATCTTTCAGGGTACAGGGTTCAGTGTTTTACCATTTAGTATGTACGGGTGACTTGCATTATTCCTTCCCAAGTGCATAACTTTACATTTGTCAGTGTTAAACCTCATCTGCTACTTATCTTCCCAAGCCTCCAATCTATCCAGATCCCTCTGTAGTAGTATACTGTCGTCTTCAGTGTTAATTACTTTACACAGTTTAGTGTCATATGCGAAAATTGATACTTTACTATGCAAGCCTTCTACAAGATCATTAATAAATATATTGAAGAGAATAGGGCCCAATACTGACCCCTGAGGTACCCCACTAGTGACAGTGACCCAATCTGAGTGTACCGTTAATAACCAACCCCCGGTTTTCTATCACTGAGTCAGTTACTTACCCACATACAGACGTTTTCTCCCAGTCCGAGCATTCTCATTTTATATACTAACCTTTTATGTGGTACAGTGTCAAATGCTTTGGAGAAGTCCAAATATACGACATCAGTTGATTCGCCGCTGTCAAGTCTAGAACTTACCTCCTCATAGAAACTGATTAAATTAGTTTGGCATGACCGATCCCTAATGAAGCCATGTTGATATGGTGTTATTTGCTTATTTCCGTTGAGATGCTCTAAGATAGCATCTCTTAGAAAACATTCAAACAGTTTACCTACAACATTTATTTTAAAATTATTATTATTATTATTTTATGCACTTATATAGCGCTACTATATTCCGCAGAGCTTTACAGACATTAGAATCCAGCAATCTAAGGTCCCTATCAGTATGTCTTTGGCGTGCAGGAGGAAACAGGAGTACACGGAAGAAAACCTACGCAAACACAGGGAGAACATACAAACTTCATGCAGATGTTGTCCTTGGTGGGATTTGAACCCAGGACCCCAGCGCTGCAAGGCAAAATGTCTGCTATTAGGAAAATGTTGAAAGAACCTCAGCAAGTGAATATTAGTCTGCTCTACTGGAACAAAGTATTTTTTTTATAGCATTACCATGCATTCCAACACAGATGGAAAAAAACATTATTGCGAAGAATTTGAACTTCTGAGCATCAAGAAAAAACATGCCTAGAAAAATCTCCCATAGAAGTCCATGAGGTCCCCTCCTGTCCATTGTGTCTATGGTCCATTTGGCTGCCCTAAATAAATTTTCTTGATGTTTTCTAAATGCTATTAAGAACAGCTCAAGCAAGATGGCCTGTTCTGCCCAGCTGGGTTAGAGAATCATTACAGATCACGTCTGCCTGCCACACAGGCCAACAGCGCGATCTGTGCCTTCAGGGCAGAGTGCCGCCGGCCTGCAGGAGGGGAGGAGCGCTGGGAGCTGAGAAGTTAGTGACAGTACCCAGCTCCCTGTGCTCCAGCAATGAGCGCTTTGATCTATATTGATGGAAGTGCTCATTGCTTTTGGCCTCTGGCAGCTGTGCTGTTGGCCCCTGCAGGAGCTGTGGGCCCCGGCACTTGCCTGGGTATGCCGGGTGCTGACGCTGGCCTTGGGTTAGAGATCTACCTTTGTTTCAGGGACATGTTATGCAGAACTGTTCAGTTAGTTGTAATTGTTACTCAGGAAGTTGTTACTACTGTTAACTAGATATGTAATCCTATGTATAGGCAGCCATTTTACCATGTGCTTACACTGTCAATGAAAATGTTATAGTACATGCTTAATACCTATACATATTATTTGGATTCTTGTAGTTTTACCAAACAATCCTGTTTTATAAATCAGTCAATCAATCATAATAATTAGGGTTTAGCAAACCCGAACTGTAAAGTTCGTACCGAACTTTAGGATTTTTTGACCCCGGACCCAAACCCGAACATTTCAGTAAAACTTTGGGTTCGAGTTGGGTGTTCGGCGATTTAATGGCACTTTTTGAAAGGCTGCAGGGCAACCAATCAACAAGCGTTTAACTAGTGTGCCCTTAGAAGACATCACAGCCATGCCTACTAATGGCATGGCTGTGATTGGTCAGTGCAGCATGTGACCCAGCCTCTATATAAGCGGGAGTCACGTAGTGCCGAACGTCACTCTGCTCTTACTAGTGTAGGGATATGATGCTGCTGCTGTGAGGGAGAGAATAGGAAAGAATCTATCTGATATCAGAACTTGTTGTTAACTCTGCGATCTACAGCGTGTTTATTTATTTATTTTTTTGGGTGCAGTGCAGCATTTTTGTACTCTTCCCTGAGCAGAAAAATAAGTTTTATCCGTCTGTTAGGTGTTTTTTTTTTTTGCTAAAAAGTACATTTGCGCACTGCATTTGTAATAGTGAAAGAAAATCAGTTAAAGGGGTTGTCCAGGTTCAGAGCTGAACCTGGACATACCTCCATTTTCACCCCGGCAGCCCCCCTGACATGAGCATCGGAGCAGTTCATGCTCCGATGCTCTCCTTTGCCCTGCGCTAAATCGCGCAGGGCAAAGGCATTTTTCTGAGTTCCGGTGACGTACCGGGGCTCTCTATGGGGCTGACAGGAACCCCGGTGACGTCACCGGCACTGATGGGCGGGATTTGGCTCTGCCCTAGCCAGTAAAACGGCTAGGGCAGAGCTAAAGCCCGCCCCTCAGAGCCGGTGACGTCACCGAACACACTGCTGGGCGGAAGTTACCGCCCGGCAGTGTGTTATTGTAAACACAAGAGCCTGTGCCCTGCGCGATCTAGCGCAGGGCACGGGAGCGCATCGGAGCATGAGATGCTCCGATGCCAGGCTCAGGAGGGCTGCCGGGGTGAAAATAAGGGTATGTCCGGGTTCAGCTCTGAACCCGGACAACCCCTTTAAATCCATCTGTTTAATTGTGGGTGAAAAAAATCATATTTTATTTTCCATAAAGTACCTTTGCGGCTTTTGCTGCATTGGTGACAGTCCAATACAAGCGTTAAATACTGCTGTTATATTCTGGTTTTTACAAAAACACACATTTTGTGCTAGATACTACATTTGAGGCCTTTGCTGCATTTCCGACAGTCCGATACAAGTGTTAGATACTGCTGTTATATTCTGGTTTTAAAAAAACACCCATTTTGTCCTAGATACTACAAACCGGATTCCAAAAAAGTTGGGACACTATACAAATCGTGAATAAAAACTTAATGCAATGATGTGGAGGTGCCAACTTCTAATATTTTATTCAGAATAGAACATAAATCACGGAACAAAAGTTTAAACTGAGAAAATGTACCATTTTAAGGGAAAAATATGTTGAATCAGAATTTCATGGTGTCAACAAATCCCCAAAAAGTTGGGACAAAGCCATTTTCACCACTGTGTGGCATCTCCCCTTCTTACACCACTCAACAGACGTCTGGGGACCGAGGAGACCAGTTTCTCAAGTTTAGAAATACTGTAGGAATGCTCTCCCATTCTTGTCTAATACAGGCCTCTCACTGTTCAATCGTCTTGGGCCTTCTTTGTTGAACCTTCCTCTTTATGATGCCAAATGTTATCTATAGGTGAAAGATCTGGACTGCAGACTGGCCATTTCAGTACCCGGATCCTTCTCCTACGCAGCCATGATGTTGTGATTGATGCAGAATGTGGTCTGGCATTATCTTGTTGAAAAATGCAGGGTGTTCCCTGAAAGAGCTGACGTCTGGATGGGAGCATATGTTGTTCTAGAACCTGAATATATTTTTCTGCATTGATGGTGCCTTTCCAGACATGCAAGCTGCCCATGCCACACGCACTCATGCAACCCCATACCATCAGAGATGCAGGCTTCTGAACTGAGCGTTGATAACAACTTGGGTTGTCCTTGTCCTCTTTGGTCCGGATGACATGGCGTCCCAGATTTCCAAAAAGAACTTCGAATCGTGACTCGTCTGACCACAGAACAGTCTTCCATTTTGCCACACTCCATTTTAAATTATCCCTGGCCCAGTGAAAACACCTGAGCTTGTGGATCTTGCTTAGAAATGGCTTCTTTTTTTTTTTATAAAAAAAAAAAAGAAATGGCTTCTTCTTTGCACTGTAGAGTTTCAGCTGGCAACGGCGGATGGCACGGTGGATTGTGTTCACTGACAATGGTTTCTGGAAGTATTCCTGAGCCCATTCTGTGATTTCCTTTACAGTAGCATTCCTGTTTGTGGTGCAGTGTCGTTTAAGGGCCTGGAGATCACAGGCATCCAGTATGGTTTTACGGCCTTGACCCTTACGCACAGAGATTGTTCCAGATTCTCTGAATCTTCGGATGATGTTATGCACAGTTGATGATGATAGATGAAAAGTCTTTGCTATTTTTCGCTGGGTAACACCTTTCTGATATTGCTCCACTATCTTTCTGCGCAACATTGTGGGAATTGGTGATCCTTTACCCATCTTGGCTTCTGAGAGACACTGCCACTCTGAGAAGCTCTTTTTATACCCAATCATGTTGCCAATTGACCTAATTAGTGTTAATTGGTCTTCCAGCTCTTCGTTATGCTCAAATTTACTTTTTCCAGCCTCTTATTGCTACTTGTCCCAACTTTTTAGGGATTTGTTGACACCGTGAAATTTTGAATCAACGTATTTTTCCTTTAAAATGATACATTTACTCGGATTAAACATTTGATCTGTCATCTACGTTCTATTACAAATAAAATATTGACATTTGCCATCTCCACATCATTGCATTCAGTTTTTATTCACAATTTGTTTAGTGTCCCAACTTTTTGAGAATCCGGTTTGTACATGTGGGCCTTTGCTGCATTTGTGACAGTCCAATACAACCAGTCAATACTGCTGTTACATAATGTAATGTAACAATGTAACTTACATTATTGGTTGTCAAATTAAAAATTCTAGTGACCGTGAAGTAATTGTTTAAAAATCGCCTGTCACACTGTTTTGTGACCTCAAGAAAACTTTCCTCTTTATGACACCGGCACAGCCTTACTGTCAGTGAACTTAATTGTTGACTATTGGCTGTTACATTGTCGCCTGACATAAACCTGTTAGTTTGGTGGGTAAACGCAAAGAATGAGGAGAGCGTCAAATAAGGGACGTGGTGCTGCTGGTGGAGCGCCTGTTGCAGGGAGAGGACGTGGTCGATCTGTGCCAGCTACACGCACAAGTGAAACACCTTCCTCAGGTGCGATTAGGCGACAAAACCTTCCGTGTTATTTGGTAGGGCCGAATGCTGCTCAACAAATGGTGAGGCTAGAACAAGTACAGGCGATAGTAGATTGGGTTGCTGACAGTGCCTCCAGTTCCTTCACATTGTCTCCCACCCAGTCCCTTGCTGAAAGATCAGAGTTGGCACCTGCATCCCATGGCCATCAGTCTTTGACCTCACCCCCTTGCAAATCAGCCAAGCATTCTGAGCCCCAAGTCATGCAGCAGTCTCTTCTGCTTTTTGATGACTCTGCTAACAGGGTTTCCCAGGGCCATCCACATAGCCCTGCCCCGAAGTGGAAGAGATTGAGTGCACCGATGCCCAACCACTTATATTTCAGGATGAGTACATGGGAGGACCACCGCAGCACGTCTCAGATGATGAAAAAACACAGGTGCCAACTGCTGTGGCTTTCTGCACTATGCAGACTAACAAGGAGGGCAGGGGTGAAGACTGGGTGTTCGATGATGTGGAGGACGATGAGGTCCTTGACCCCACATGGAATCAAGGTCATGCGAGTGACCTGTCTAGATCAGAGGAAGAGGCAGTGGTTGCACAGAGCCACTAGCAAAGCAGAAGAGGCAGCAGGGTGCAAAAGTGGAGCGGCCGTCCCCTAGACAATACGCCTGCTACTGCCCACCGCACAAAGGGACCGAGCACATCAAAGCCAGCTCCAAGGAGTTCCCTGGGGTTGTAGTTATTCAGACAATGTGCTGAAGACAAGACATGAGAGGTTTGCATGCTGTGCAATCAGAGCCTGAGGCGAGACATAAACATTCTAAACCTGAGCACAACCTGCCGTACATTAACAGGCATCTAAGTTTAAAGCACAAGCTGCAGTGGAGTAGACACCTCGAAAACCAAGAAAGGTCTCTGGCTCCTCCTGCTTCCGTCTCGGCCTCTTCATCCCCCTCTGGACGAGGATGCGCCAGCAGCGCCACCACCTGGGTCACCAAACATCTCTACAATGTCCCATGGAAGCGTTCAGCTGTCTATCTCCCAAACACTGGAGCGAAAGTGGAAGTACACCCCTACCCACCCGCGATCCCTGGCCCTAAATGCCAGCATTTCAAAATTCCTGGCCTTTGAAATGCTGTCATTCCATCTGGTGGAGACTGAGAGTTTTTGCCTTATGGTAGTGGCTGTCCCACTGTATGTCGTTCCCAGACGCCAATACTTTTCCAGGCGAGCCATCTCTTCACAACAATGTGGGGGACAAAATCAGGCAAGGTCCTCCTAACTACGGATACGTGGACTAGTAACCATGGTCAGAGACATTATATCTCCCTAACAGCACACTGGGTAAATGCAGTGGCGGCTGGGCCTGAGGTGGATAGCAGTTTGGCACATGTCCTTCCACCACCGAGGATTGCAGGGCGTTTCTTTTTGTCTCGTGTTGCTTCCTCCTCCTACTCCGCTTTCTCATCCTCTACCGCCTCCTCATCCGGTCAGCGTAACACCTTCACCACCAATTTCATCCCAGCCAGGGGTAAACGACAGCAGGCAGTTTTAAAACGTATCTGTTTGGGGGACAAACCCCACACCGTGCAGGAGCTGTGGAGGGGCCTTTAACAAAAGACCGATGAGTGGTTGGTGCCAGTGAGCCTCAAGCTGGCCTGGTGGTGTGCGATAATGGGCAAAATCTTGTAGCAGCTCTGGGCCTAGCCGGTTTAACGCATATCCCTTGCCTGGCGCATGTGCTGAATTTGGTGGTGCAGAAATTCCTGAAAAATTACCCCAATATGTCAGAGCTGCTGCATAAAGTGCGGGCCGTGTAAATGGAAAAGATATCCCTCAAAATGAAAATAAATTAAATTATTAAATTTAGGCTAAAAGCATAGATGTGGTAGGCAATAACAAGTGCTCGGCGGCACCAAATCAGAAACTATATGTCCTACCACAATCTGGGGGGTTCCATTGCACATCCATCAATCCCGGAGGGAAAGCAAAAAATATCTATCCCTGGGTTAAATGATGATGTGGTATTGAAGGACAGGGTGGGCAAAGAACTGCCCCTGATATTGCCCTACAGTAGGGTGCTATTCTGGCCCTGATAGCCTGTCCACAGACCACCTGCCCTGATAAGAGCGACTCATCCGGAACCTTACCATATATAAAAATGGCCCTTTTAAGCCCCTAGCCCCTCGGCCCCTGACTTCCAGGTGATCACTATATAGATCTATGTGTTTTTGACTCATTATGAAAGTATTTAATAAGTATATCGCACCCCTCTGTTTCACACCTATCGATAACACACCTATGCCAGTTCCTATAAAAGACTTTTGTGGCCCTATTAGCTAGCGTTTGGTGTCCCTAACAGCCTGTCCCTGCTCCACACAGCAACCTCTCCCTACACTGGCAAAACACTGAATGTAAAATAGCAACCAAATCAGGTTTATTTATAAGGTAGGGGGTATGTCCATGTGCTGAAATGTCTCAATTGGCTGTCCTGTACCACCTGATGGATGTGTCATGGGTAGAGTTGAGCGAACACCTGGATGTTCGGGTTCGAGAAGTTCGGCCGAACTTCCCGGAAATGTTCGGGTTCGGGATCCGAACCCGATCCGAACTTCGTCCCGAACCCGAACCCCATTGAAGTCAATGGGGACCCGAACTTTTCGGCACTAAAACGGCTGTAAAACAGCCCAGGAAAGGGCTAGAGGGCTGCAAAAGGCAGCAACATGTAGGTAAATCCCCTGCAAACAAATGTGGATAGGGAAATGAATTAAAATAAAAATTAAATAAATAAAAATTAACCAAAATCAATTGGAGAGAGGTCCCATAGCAGAGAATCTGGCTTCCCGTCACCCACCACTGGAACAGTCCATTCTCAGATATTTAGGCCCCGGCACCCAGGCAGAGGAGAGAGGTCCCGTAACAGAGAATCTGGCTTCATGTCAGCAGAGAATCAGTCTTCATATCATAGCAGAGAATCAGGCTTCACGTCACCCACCACTGCAACAGTCCATTTTCATAAATTTAGGCCCAGCACCCAGGCAGAGGAGAGAGGTCCCGTAACAGAGGATCTGGCTTCATGTCAGCAGAGAATCAGTCTGCATGTCATAGAGAATCAGGCTTCACGTCAGCCACCACTGCAACAGTCCATTGGCATATATTTAGGCCCAGCACCCAGGCAGAGGAGAGAGGTCCCGTAACAGACAATCTGGCTTCATGTCAGCAGAGAATCAGTCTGCATGTCATAGCAGAGAATGAGGCTTCACGTCACCCACCACTGCAACAGTCCATTTTCATAAATTTAGGCCCAGCACCCAGGCAGAGGAGAGAGGTCCCGTAACAGACAATCTGGCTTCATGTCAGCAGAGAATTAGTCTGCATGTCATAGCAGAGAATGAGGCTTCACGTCAGCCACCACTGCAACAGTCCATTGGCATATATTTAGGCCCTGGCACCCAGACAGAGGAGAGGTTCATTCAACTTTGGGTAGCCTCGCAATATAATGGTAAAATGAAAATAAAAATAGGATTGAATGAGGAAGTGCCCTGGAGTCCAATAATATATGGTTAAGGGGAGGTAGTTAATGTCTAATCTGGACAAGGGACGGACAGGTCCTGTGGGATCCATGCCTGGTTCATTTTTATGAACGTCAGCTTGTCCACATTGGCTGTAGACAGGCGGCTGCGTTTGTCTGTAATGACGCCCCCTGCCGTGCTGAATACACGTTCAGACAAAACGCTGGCTGCCGGGCAGGCCAGCACCTCCAAGGCATAAAAGGCTAGCTCTGTCCACGTGGACAATTTAGAGACCCAGAAGTTGAATGGGGCCGAACCATCAGTCAGTACGTGGAGGGGTGTGCACACGTACTGTTCCACCATGTTAGTGAAATGTTGCCTCCTGCTAACACGTTGCGTATCAGGTGGTGGTGCAGTTAGCTGTGGCGTGTTGACAAAAGTTTTCCACATCTCTGCCATGCTAACCCTGCCCTCAGAGGAGCTGGCCGTGACACAGCTGCCTTGGCGACCTCTTGCTCCTCCTCTGCCTTGGCCTTGGGCTTCCACTTGTTCCCCTGTGACATTTGGGAATGCTCTCAGTAGCGCGTCTACCAACGTGCGCTTGTACTCGCGCATCTTCCTATCACGCTCCAGTGCAGGAAGTAAGGTGGGCACATTGTCTTTGTAGCGTGGATCCAGCAGGGTGGCAACCCAGTAGTCCGCACAGGTTAAAATGTGGGCAACTCTGCTGTCGTTGCGCAGGCACTGCAGCATGTAGTCGCTCATGTGTGCCAGGCTGCCCAGGGGTAAGGACAAGCTGTCCTCTGTGGGAGGCGTATCGTCATCGTCCTGCCTTTCCCCCCAGCCACGCACCAGTGATGGACCCGAGCTGCGTTGGGTGCCACCCCGCTGTGACCATGCTTCATCCTCATCCTCCTCCACCTCCTCCTCATCCTCGTCCTCCTCGTCCTCCAGTAGTGGGCCCTGGCTGGCCACATTTGTACCTGGCCTCTGCTGTTGCCAAAAACCTCCCTCTGAGTCACTTCGAAGAGACTGGCCTGAAAGTGCTAAAAATGACCCCTCTTCCTCCTCCTCCTCCTCCTCCTCCTGGGCCACCTCCTCTTCCATCATCGCCCTAAGTGTTTTCTCAAGGAGACATAGAAGTGGTATTGTAACGCTGATAACGGTGTCATCGCCACTGGCCATGTTGGTGGAGTACTCGAAACAGCGCAACAGGGCACACAGGTCTCGCATGGAGGCCCAGTCATTGGTGGTGAAGTGGTGCTGTTCTGTAGTGCGACTGACCCGTGCGTGCTGCAGCTGAAACTCCACTATGGCCTGCTGCTGCTCGCACAGTCTGTCCAGCATGTGCAAGGTGGAGTTCCACCTGGTGGGCACGTCGCATATGAGGCGGTGAGCGGGAAGGCCGAAGTTACGCTGTAGCGCAGACAGGCGAGCAGCAGCAGGATGTGAACGCCGGAAGCGCGAACAGACGGCCCGCACTTTATGCAGCAGCTCTGACATGTCGGGGTAGTTGTGAATGAACTTCTGCACCACCAAATTCAGCACATGCGCCAAGCAAGGGATGTGCGTCAAATTGGCTAGTCCCAGAGCTGCAACGAGATTTCGCCCATTATCACACACCACCAGGCCGGGCTTGAGGCTCACCGGCAGCAACCACTCGTCGGTCTGTTGTTCAATACCCCGCCACAACTCCTGTGCGGTGTGGGGCCTGTCCCCCAAACATATGAGTTTCAGAATGGCCTGCTGACGTTTACCCCGGGCTGTGCTGAAGTTGGTGGTGAAGGTGTGTGGCTGACTGGATGAGCAGGTGGAAGAAGAGGAGGAGGAAGCCGAGAAGGAGGAGGTGGCAACAGGAGGCAAAGAATGTTGCCCTGCGATCCTTGGCGGCGGAAGGACGTGCGCCAAACAGCTCTCCGCCTGGGGCCCAGCTGCCACTACATTTACCCAGTGTGCAGTTAGGGAGATATAGCGTCCCTGGCCGTGCTTACTGGTCCACGTATCTGTGGTTAGGTGGACCTTGCCACAGATGGCGTTGCGCAGTGCACACTTGATTTTATCGGATACTTGGTTGTGCAGGGAAGGCACGGCTCTCTTGGAGAAGTAGTGGCGGCTGGGAACAACATACTGTGGGACAGTAAGCGACATGAGCTGTTTGAAGCTGTCTGTGTCCACCAGCCTAAATGACAGCATTTCATAGGCCAGTAGTTTAGAAATGCTGGCATTCAGGGCCAGGGATCGAGGGTGGCTAGGTGGGAATTTACGCTTTCTCTCAAATGTTTGTGAGATGGAGAGCTGAACGCTGCCGTGTGACATGGTTGAGACGCTTGGTGACGGAGGTGGTGGTGGTGGTGTTGGTGGTACATCCCCTGTTTGCTGGGCGGCAGGTGCCAACGTTCCTCCAGAGGCGGAGGAAGAGGCCGAGGCGGCAGCAGCAGAAGAGGCCGAGGCGGCAGCAGCAGAAGAGGTAGCAGGGGGAGCCTGAGTGACTTCCTTGGTTTTAAGGTGTTTACTCCACTGCAGTTCATGCTTTGCATGCAGGTGCCTGGTCATGCAGGTTGTGCTCAGGTTCAGAACGTTAATGCCTCGCTTAAGGCTCTGATGGCACAGCGTGCAAACCACTCGGGTCTTGTCGTCAGCACATTGTTTGAAGAAGTGCCATGCCAGGGAACTCCTTGAAGCTGCCTTTGGGGTGCTCGGTCCCAGATGGCGGCGGTCAGTAGCAGGCGGAGTCTCTTGGCGGCGGGTGTTCTGCTTTTGCCCACTGCTCCCTCTTTTGCTACGCTGTTGGCTCGGTCTCACCACTGCCTCTTCCTCCGAACTGTGAAAGTCAGTGGCACGACCTTCATTCCATGTGGGGTCTAGGACCTCATCATCCCCTGCATCGTCTTCCACCCAGTCTTGATCCCTGACCTCCTGTTCAGTCTGCACACTGCAGAAAGACGCAGCAGTTGGCACCTGTGTTTCGTCATCATCAGAGACATGCTGAGGTGGTATTCCCATGTCCTCATCATCAGGAAACATAAGTGGTTGTGCGTCAGTGCATTCTATATCTTTCACCGCTGGGGAAGGGCTAGGTGGATGCCCTTGGGAAACCCTGCCAGCGGAGTCTTCAAACAGCATAAGAGACTGCTGCATAACTTGAGGCTGAGACAGTTTCCCTGGTATGCATGGGGGTGATGTGACAGACTGATGGGGTTGGTTTTCAGGTGCCATCTGTGCGCTTTCTGCAGAAGACTGGGTGGGAGATAATGTGAACGTGCTGGATCCACTGTCGGCCACCCAATTGACTAATGCCTGTACCTGCTCAGGCCTTACCATCCTTAGAACGGCATTGGGCTCCACCATATATCGCTGTAAATTCTGGCGGCTACTGGGACCTGAGGTAGTTGGTACACTAGGACGTGTGGATGTGGCAGAACGGCCACGTCCTCTCCCAGCACCAGAGGGCCCACTAACACCACCACGACCATGTCCACGTCCGCGTCCCTTACTAGATGTTTTTCTCATTGTTATGGTTCACCACAACAACAAAAATATTATTTGGCCCAATGTATTGTATTCAAATTCAGCGGGATATAAATTTGAGGCCTAGTATTTAGGCGCTGGGTGACCGGTATGGATTTAGTGACAGAATTAGACTTGGAAATGCACAGTAGCGTGTGTGTGAAGTTATTCTGAATGACCCTATGTGCACCTTGAATATTATATACCCTTTTAGGGATAGATTTCAAATAGCTCTGATATAGCAGGAACCACTAAATTATGAAATTGCTAAATTGGGAATTGTACTTCAACCCAGAACAAAAAATGTGCTTTGACGGATACTAAATAACTTTCCCAGCCACAACAGTACAGCGGTAACGAGAGATTTAGCGGGATATAAATTTGAGGCCTAGTATTTAGGCGCTGGGTGACCGGTATGGATTTAGCGACAGAATTAGACTTGGAAATGCACAGTAGCGTGTGTGTGTGAAGTTATTCTGAATGACCCTATGTGCACCTTGAATATTATATACCCTTTTAGGGATAGATTTCAAATAGCTCTGATATAGCAGGAACCACTAAATTATGAAATTGCTAAATTGGGAATTGTACTTCAACCCAGAACAAAAAATGTGCTTTGACGGACACTAAATAACTTTCCCAGCCACAACAGGACAGCGGTAACGAGAGATTTAGCGGGATATAAATTTGAGGCCTAGTATTTAGGCGCTGGGTGACCGGTATGGATTTAGTGACAGAATTAGACTTGGAAATGCACAGTAGCGTGTGTGTGAAGTTATTCTGAATGACCCTATGTGCACCTTGAATATTATATACCCTTTTAGGGATAGATTTCAAATAGCTCTGATATAGCAGAAACCACTAAATTTTGAAATTGCTAAATTGGGAATTGTATTTCAACCCAGAACAAAAAATGTGCTTTGACGGACACTAAATAACTTTCCCAGCCACAACAGGACAGCGGTAACGAGAGATTTAGCGGGATATAAATTTGAGGCCTAGTATTTAGGCGCTGGGTGACCGGTATGGATTTAGTGATAGAATTAGACTTGGAAATGCACAGTAGTGTGTGTGTGAAGTTATTCTGAATGACCCTATGTGCACCTTGAATATTATATACCCTTTTAGGGATAGATTTCAAATAGCTCTGATATAGCAGGAACCACTAAATTATGAAATTGCTAAATTGGGAATTGTACTTCAACCCAGAACAAAAAATGTGCTTTGACGGACACTAAATAACTTTCCCAGCCACAACAGGACAGCGGTAACGAGAGATTTAGCGGGATATAAATTTGAGGCCTAGTATTTAGGCGCTGGGTGACCGGTATGGATTTAGTGACAGAATTAGACTGGGATATGGCCAAAAAATAACCACACTATTGCTGGTTAAATGCACTTGGTGACGGGCGCAGCTTGCCCCTGATGTAGTATATGGCCAAAAAATGAACAGACTATTGCTGGTTAAATACACTTGGTGTCACAGCTTGACGAACCACACTACTGAGGGTTAAATGCACTTGGTGACGGGCGCAGCTTGCCCCTGATGTAGTATATGGCCAAAAAATGAACAGACTATTGCTGGTTAAATGCACTTGGTGACGGGCGCAGCTTGCCCCTGATTTAGTATATGGCCAAAAAATGAACAGACTATTGCTGGTTAAATGCACTTGGTGTGATAGCTTGACCAACCACACTACTGAGGGTTAAATGCACTTGGTGACGGGCGCAGCTTGCCCCTGATGTAGTATATGGCCAAAAAATGAACAGACTATTGCTGGTTAAATGCACTTGGTGACGGGCGCAGCTTGCCCCTGATTTAGTATATGGCCAAAAAATGAACAGACTATTGCTGGTTAAATGCACTTGGTGTGATAGCTTGACCAACCACACTACTGAGGGTTAAATGCACTTGGTGACAGGCGCAGCTTGCCCCTGATGTAGTATATGGCCAAAAAATGAACAGACTATTGCTGGTTAAATGCACTTGGTGACGGGCGCAGCTTGCCCCTGATTTAGTATATGGCCAAAAAATGAACAGACTATTGCTGGTTAAATGCACTTGGTGTGATAGCTTGACCAACCACACTACTGAGGGTTAGGCTACTTTCACACTAGCGTTCGGCTAGCGTTCGATCGGATCCGTTCTGAACGGATCCGATCATAATAAATCAGACGGAGGCTCTGTTCAGTACGGATCCGTCTGCATTATTTTAGCAAAAAAAAGCTAAGTGTGAAAATAGCCTAGTACGGATCCGTCCAGACTTTCAATGTAAAGTCAATGGGGGACGGATCCGCTTGAAGATTGAGCCACATTGTGGCATCTTCAAACGGATCCGTCCCCATTGACTTACATTGAAAGTCTGGACGGATCCGCACGGATCCGCACGCCTCCGAACGGCCAGGCGGACACCCGAACGCTGCAAGCAGCGTTCAGCTGTCCGCCTGTCCGTGCGGAGGCGAGCGGAGCGGAGGCTGAACGCCACCAGACTGATGCAGTCTGAGCGGATCCGCCTCCATTCAGACTGCATCAGGGCTGGACGGCTGCGTTCGGGTCCGCTCGTGAGCTCCTTCAAACGGAGCTCACGAACGGAAACCCGAACGCTAGTGTGAAAGTAGCCTTAAATGCACTTGGTGACGGGCGCAGCTTGCCCCTGATGTAGTATATGGCCAAAAAATGAACAGACTATTGCTGGTTAAATGCACTTGGTGTCACAGCTTGACGAACCACACTACTGAGGGTTAAATGCACTTGGTGACGGGCGCAGCTTGCCCCTGATGTAGTATATGGCCAATAAATAAACAGACTATTGCTGGTTAAATGCACTTGGTGTGACAGCTTCACCCTGATGTAGGCTTTAGCCAAAAAACAACCACACCATTGAGGGTTAAATGCACTTGGTGACAGGCGCAGCTTGCCCCTGATGTAGTATATGGCCAAAAAATGAACAGACTATTGCTGGTTAAATGCACTTGGTGACGGGCGCAGCTTGCCCCTGATTTAGTATATGGCCAAAAAATGAACAGACTATTGCTGGTTAAATGCACTTGGTGTGATAGCTTGACCAACCACACTACTGAGGGTTAAATGCACTTGGTGACAGGCGCAGCTTGCCCCTGATGTAGTATATGGCCAAAAAATGAACAGACTATTGCTGGTTAAATGCACTTGGTGACGGGCGCAGCTTGCCCCTGATTTAGTATATGGCCAAAAAATGAACAGACTATTGCTGGTTAAATGCACTTGGTGTGATAGCTTGACCAACCACACTACTGAGGGTTAGGCTACTTTCACACTAGCGTTCGGCTAGCGTTCGATCGGATCCGTTCTGAACGGATCCGATCATAATAAATCAGACGGAGGCTCTGTTCAGTACGGATCCGTCTGCATTATTTTAGCAAAAAAAAGCTAAGTGTGAAAATAGCCTAGTACGGATCCGTCCAGACTTTCAATGTAAAGTCAATGGGGGACGGATCCGCTTGAAGATTGAGCCACATTGTGGCATCTTCAAACGGATCCGTCCCCATTGACTTACATTGAAAGTCTGGACGGATCCGCACGGATCCGCACGCCTCCGAACGGCCAGGCGGACACCCGAACGCTGCAAGCAGCGTTCAGCTGTCCGCCTGTCCGTGCGGAGGCGAGCGGAGCGGAGGCTGAACGCCACCAGACTGATGCAGTCTGAGCGGATCCGCCTCCATTCAGACTGCATCAGGGCTGGACGGCTGCGTTCGGGTCCGCTCGTGAGCTCCTTCAAACGGAGCTCACGAACGGAAACCCGAACGCTAGTGTGAAAGTAGCCTTAAATGCACTTGGTGACGGGCGCAGCTTGCCCCTGATGTAGTATATGGCCAAAAAATGAACAGACTATTGCTGGTTAAATGCACTTGGTGTCACAGCTTGACGAACCACACTACTGAGGGTTAAATGCACTTGGTGACGGGCGCAGCTTGCCCCTGATGTAGTATATGGCCAATAAATAAACAGACTATTGCTGGTTAAATGCACTTGGTGTGACAGCTTCACCCTGATGTAGGCTTTAGCCAAAAAACAACCACACCATTGAGGGTTAAATGCACTTGGTGACAGGCGCAGCTTGCCCCTGATTTAGTATATGGCCAAAAAATGAACAGACTATTGCTGGTTAAATGCACTTGGTGTGACAGCTTCACCCTGATGTAGGCTTTAGCCAAAAAACAACCACACCATTGAGGGTTAAATGCACTTGGTCGCAGCTTGGATGCACTTGGTCGCAGCACCGCACAAGACACAAAATGGCCGCCGATCACCCCAGAAAAAAGTGACTGACAAACGGTCTGGGCAGCCTAAAAACAGTGAGTGAGCATTTGAATTTCAGCAGCTCAATGATGCACAGCTGCAGATCGATCGATTAATCAAGTGAAGTCCTTTGGAGGAGTTAATCTGCCTAATCTCGCCCTACTGTCGCATCCGCAACCTCTCCCTACGCTAATCAGAGCAGAATGACGGGCGGTGCTATGTGACTCCAGCTTAAATAGAGGCTGGGTCACATGGTGCTCTGGCCAATCACAGCCATGCCAATAGTAGGCATGGCTGTGACGGCCTCTTGGGGCAAGTAGTATGACGCTTGTTGATTGGCTGCTTTGCAGCCTTTCAAAAAGCGCCAAGAAAGCGTCACAAAAGCGCCAAGAAAGAGACGAACACCGAACCCGAACCCGGACTTTTACGAAAATGTCCGGGTTCGGGTCCGTGTCACGGACACCCCAAAATTCGGTACGAACCCGAACTATACAGTTCGAGTTCGCTCATCCCTAGTCATGGGTCAAAGTTCTTCACAATGTAAAAGAATATGGCGGGCGTGAATATATCCATATGTTCGCATGTTCAGCGAAATTACAGCCGGACGAACCGCAAGGCCATCTCTAGCCACAACAACCAGCACCACCATCTGATATGGAATGTCTTAGCAGAAGGCAGCATTTCAGCAACTTGGTGGATGGCAGAATTTCAGCAACATGATGGCATTATGTGTGCACACGCCTACATGTACTGACTGATGGGTCTGCCCCCTTCAACTTCTGGGTCTCCAAATTGGGCACATGGCCTGAGCTTGCCCTTTACACCTTGGAGGTGCTGGCCTGCCCTGCAGCCAGTGTATTGTCTGAACGTGTGTTTAGCACGGCAGGGGGAGTTATCACAGACAAGCGCAGCCGCCTGTCCACAGCCAATGTGGACAAGCTCACATTCATTAACATGAACCAGGCAGGGATCCCACAGAACTTGTCCATACTTTGTGCAGAATAGATATGTATACCGGATTTACCCAGACATTTTTATACTCTAGCGCACTTTATCATTGTTTTATTTTTTATATTTCCCAGTGTTTTGGGGTCTACCAAAATTTGAACAAAAAAATAAAAAATAAAATAAAAAACCAGTGTTGGCTACCTCCTCCACTACCGCCGCTTCCACCTACACTCCCTCATCAACCTCCTACTCCATATGGACCTCCTCATCCTAGATCAAGATTATTATTTTTTATTTGTATGTATTTTATGTTATTTGAAGTCATTTCCCTATCCACATTTGTTTTCAGTGCACTTACCATGCTCTTAACCACATTTTGCTGTCCTTTGCAGCCCTCTAGCCCTTTCCATGACTTTTTTTAGAGCCATTTTAGTGCTCCAAAGTTCGGGTCCACATTGACTTTAATGGGGTTCGGGGTCAAGTTCGGGTCAAGTTTGAGTTGTTAAGTTCGGCTGAACCTGTCGAACCCGAACATCCAGGTGTCCGCTCAACTCTATATATAATCAATCAATCACACTTGAACAATCTCTCACTCGCGCGCATTGCACAGAGAGTACAACCTGTTGACCAATAAACAAGTTAGACTACAAAGAACAGTCCTCATATTTGGAAGACAGGAATGGTTTATACTGAATGTGTAGACTGCACACTGTGTGAACGTGTATGAATACAGAACATGGCCGCCCCCATAATCATGTTCGGATAATATAATAAATAAATCTGAAATGTAACAATTTTGGTGACATATTTCTTTTAAAATGTCTGCTATTAGGAAAATATTGAAAGAATCTCAGCAAGTGAATATTAGTCTGCTCTGCTGGAACAAAGGGATTTTTTTATAGAATTACCATGCATTCCAGCACAGATGGAAAAAACATTGTTGCTAAGAATTTGAACTGAGTCTTGTGCTAGAAATATACATGACACTTCAGGCATTCTGGGTTATAAAGTGTTTCTACATTGTAAAAGAGAGAATACCGTGCAATCTGTTTAGTTCCTTAGTTGTTCTCAAATGCTTGTATATAAAAATCTCTGTCTCGTACATTTATAAGTGGTAGTGCTGCTCCACAAAATACCGGGCCAATCCTCATAAAGCTCTACAACCCCAGCTTTACCAAACGTTATTTCTACTGTTTCGAATGATTTTTATATGTATCTCATGGCTCTGTCATTCCCACCAAACTGCTTATACACAGGAGATTTACCTCTCTGTAGTAATAGTTATCACCCAGTGACTTGACTACCTTTTACTTCCAGAAAGGATCTGAAGTGTTGAAAATCATTAAAGGGAATGTGTCATCAGAAAATGACCTATTGGTTTGGTCACATATTTATGTTAAACATATCCGTGTCCAAATCCCCAGAATGTTTACATTTATTTAGGATCCAATTAGATCATGATCCAGAAGGATCACTTGATACCTACATCATGCTGTTTTTTATATTGCCACCCACATGGTATTGATCTAGAAGATTGCTAGAGTACTAGATGGAGAGAGATATTCCATGAACTGTTTCACCTGAAGCTTTTACATCATGGATTTAACATGTACATTTTCGCTCTGTTGAAAAAGGTTGTCCCACGATTAACTGCTTGATACCTGCCTCCTTCAAGACTGTTGGAAGACCATTTCAGGTGACTACCTCTTGAAGCTCATCAAGAGAATGCCAAGAGTGTGCAAAGCAGTAATCAAAGCAAAGGATGGCTACTTTGAAGAACCTAGAATATGACATATTTTCAGCTGTTTTACACTTATTTGTTATGTATATAATTCCACATGTGTTAATTCATAGTTTTGATGCCTTCAGTGTGAATCTACAATTTTCATAGTCATGAAAATAAAGAAAACCCTTTGAATGAGAAGGTGTGTCCAAACTTTTTGTCTGTACTGTATATATATTTATATATTAGTAAAAGTAAGGCAGCACCAAACTATAAGCAATACTGCGGGTGCAAGCTCAAAAGGGCAAGCTTACCCAAAAATCCAGTCCAAAAAATAGAGCAGCACTCCAGTATAACGTGAAAAATAGTGATTTATTCACCCATTGAGAAAGGCTTCATGTTGGAGCCGAAACGTTGCGTCACCAATGGGTGAATAAACCACTATTTTCTACATTATCCTGGAGTGCTGCTCTATTTTTTGGAAGATATATATATATACTGATATATATATACTGTGTGTGTATATAAATATATATATATATAAATATATATATATATATATATATATATATATATACTGTGTGTGTGTATATGTATATATATATATATTGTAGGAGAGTCCCCGGAATAATAATGGACGGACGATACGTGCCACCAGAGGTCCTGGCCTCGGTGGAGTAAGAACCGGATCATTGCGGTTACAGCGGCGAATGCTGCTGGCGCAGCGTGTCCGGGCCGGTTCTTACTGGGATCAGGTAAAGAGTGGGGGGGTGCCTGTTCCCGACGGCCAGCCCAGGTTTTTGGTGGAGTTGGGCCTTTAAAGAACCCAGCCTGCTGGTGATGGGGGGGGGGGGGGGGGGTGTCTTGCTGTGCTGGAGATTTCCACAGACAGAGTGAGTGCTGGTGAAGGAGAGTCTGGGCGCAGCACACATTGAAGGATAGCCCTGGGACCTGTGGTGCTACAAGCCGAAGGGGCGCTGGCCTGAGGGAGACAAAGGCAGATAGCCTAGAAGCCTGCAGAACTGCTGTGGTCTGTCCAAACCAAGGTGACTCAAACCTGCTGTTTATTTTCTATGGAAGGACTTTTGTTCTATGCACTATGTGGATATGCACCTGTGTGGTCTGCACATTGCCTGTTATGCCGTTGGTGTGAATAAAGTCACAGTGTATCACAAAGACTGTCTATGATTGCCTCAATACTGCCGCCGCTACCGTAGCCTACCACGAGCACATCCCCACAATTGGTGGCTTGGAGCGGGCATTCCTGCAGTGAGGCAGGCCTGAGGCAAGAGTTGTGTTGGACTGCATGTCATATATCAGGCCTGCAAGTTTTATGGTTCCTGACAAGATGGAGGAGGCCATTAAGCACCTGATTCAGAGTAATGTACAGCAGCAACAGGCATTGCAGGCTCAGAGGGAAAGTAATGAGCTACAGCAAAAAAGACATGAGGAGGCTATGTGTGCACAGCAGCAAACAAATACTCTCCTAATGCAGCAGCTGGTAGCCATGCAAGAGTCGGTGCGAACATCCCTGCAAGGAGTTTCAACTGCGAGGATCAGATGTTGGCATTGTCAGGACTGGGGACATGTGGCATCCAACTGCCCTAGGGCATCCGAACCCATGGACTGCGGGTTCGCTCGCCGGTCCTCTTTTTATGCCCAACCGGTGTATATAGCTGACCCCCTGCTGGCGGCGGACACCCCTCCGGTGTGTGATGTCGTTGTTAATGGACACTCCGTGCAGGCCCTGCTGGACTCTGGGAGCCTGGTAACTCTGGTCCATGAGTCGCTGGTAACGGAAAAACTCCCAGAAAGGCGAACCCTTACCATTGTCTGTATACATGGGGATCGCAGGGAGTATCCCACCACTAAGGTTACCCTGGCAGTGTGTGGAAAGGAGGTACCACATGTCGTCGGGGTGGGGAGACGGCTCCCTTATGCCGCAATATTGGGGAGGGACTTTCCCCTGTTCTGGACTTTGTGGAGGAACGGGTTGCCTACCTATGGGGAAGGAAAATGTCCAGGTCCCGAGCCCGAGGACCCCGAGGCAGGGGCCCCAGCTGTAGGGGTCACCGTAGGGGAGGTAGAGTGTAACCCTGACCGGTTTCCCCTAGAAGTATTGGCGGGTGAGACAGTAGAAAGTTCGTCCATCCTTCGGGACCGCACAGCTCCAGGATTCGACGTTTTTGCGGGCTAGAGAAGGTGTGTCGGTGGTTAATGGTGTTGCCCAGCGTCCCGGCGCCGATACCGTATTTACTCACCTGGCCTATAACCAGGACCTGTTATATAGGGTAGACAAGGTGAGGCAGGAGGTGGTGGAACAACTGGTGGTGCCCCAGCCTTACCGGCGAATGGTCTTGGATTTAGCGCATGCGCATGTGTTGGGTGGTCATCTGGGGATTAAGAAAACGCTGGAGCGAATTCTACAACGGTTCTATTGGCCTGGGATATATGAGGAAGTCCGGAGGTTCTGTCAGTCCTGTCCAGTGTGTCAGCTGACTAGCCCCCAACCTCACTATCGCAGTCCACTGGTACCTATGCCCATTATAGAGGTGCCCTTCGAAAGGATCGCCATGGATCTGGTAGGCCCCATTATTAAGTCAGCCCGAGGTCACCAACACATCCTGGTAGTGTTAGACTATGCCACTCGCTATCCGGAGGCGGTCCCATTGCGCCATACGTCGGCCAAGGTAATAGCTAAAGAGCTCATGAGTATGTTTGCCCGGGTGGGGATACCAAAGGAGATTCTGACGGACCAGGGGACACCCTTTATGTCCAAAATAACAAAGGAATTGTGTAAGCTATTAAATATTAAACACCTGCACACGTCCGTCTACCATCCCCAAACCGATGGGTTAGTAGAACGGTTTAATAAGACCCTGAAGTCCATGCTAAAAAGAGTCGTGGCTAAGGACGGGAGGGATTGGGACTTACTGTTGCCCTATGTTTTGTTTGCGGTACGGGAGGTGCCCCAGGCGTCCACGGGGTTCTCGCCCTTTGAGTTGTTATATGGGCGACATCCCCGTGGGCTACTGGATATCGCTAAGGAAGTATGGGAGCAACAGCCTACGCCTCATAAAAGTGTGATAGAGCACATAGGAAAAATGCAGGACCGAATAGGGGTCGTGTTGCCGATCGTCCGTGAGCACATGGAAGCGGCACAACTGGCCCAGAGTCGGGTATATAACCGAACCGCCCGGGTAAGGACATTTCACCCGGGGGACCGAGTTCTTGTACTCGTGCCCACGGTCGAGAGTAAATTCTTGGCCCGGTGGCAAGGACCCTATGAAGTTAAGGAGAAGGTGGGCCCAGTTGATTACAGGATATACCAGCCAGGGAGGCGGAAGCCCGAACAGGTATATCATGTGAATCTACTAAAGCCTTGGAGAGACAGAGAGAATTTGGTTGCAGACAGCCCGCCCTCTGTCGGGACGTCAGGGAGTGACCCGGGGTCACCAGGTGTTCCGGAGAACGCCGCTGGGGTGACGGACTGTCGACCAAACAAGCACAAGAGGTGAAAGAATTTGTTAGTCGGAATAGGGACGTATTCTCTGACCTTCCTGGACGTACCACCTTGATCGAGCATGACATTGTCACCGAGCCCCGGGTGAAAGTCCGCCTAAGACCATACCGAGTACCGGAGGCTCGGCGACAGGCCATTTTGCAGGAGGTAAGATCGATGCTACGTCTAGGGGTCATAGAAGAGTCAAAGAGCGAGTGGGCTAGCCCGATTGTCCTTTTTCCCAAACCGGATGGTTCATTACGGTTCTGTAATGATTTTAGGAAATTGAATGAGGTATCAAAATTTGACGCCTATCCCATGCCTCGGGTAGACGAGTTGATAGAGCGGCTGGGAAAAGCCCGGTATTTTTCGATCCTAGATCTCACGAAGGGCTACTGGCAGGTACCTCTGACGGAGGCGGCAAAGGAGAAGACGGCCTTTGTCACCCCGGAGGGGCTTTTTCAGTATAGGGTGTTGCCTTTTGGGTTGCATGGCGCTCCGGCTACGTTCCAGCGTCTGATGGATGTCGTCCTCAAGCCCCATCACCAGTATACCTCCGCGTATCTGGATGATATAGTCGTGTTTAGCCCAGACTGGGAGGGTAATTTGTCAAAACTTCAGGCAGTGATAGATTCTCTAAGGAAGGCGGGGTTAACTGCCAACCCAAAAAAATGCTCGGTGGGACTAGAGGAAGCTCGCTATTTGGGGTATGTGATTGGACGCGGAGTCATTAGGCCCCAAGTATATAAAGTTGAAGCAATCCGGAATTGGCCCAGGCCTCGTACGTCCAAGCAAGTACGGTCATTTTTGGGCCTGATTGGGTACTACATGAGGTTCATTCCCCATTTTGCCACCTTGGCAGCCCCGTTAACCGGCCTCTTGAAGGGTAGAAAGTCGGTGATGGTTCGCTGGGGGGAGAAGGAGGAGGAGGCGTTCTCCCGTTTGAAGTCGGCCCTATGTGAGTCCCCAGTTCTGGTGACGCCCGACTTCAAGCGGGAGTTTGTAGTTCAAACAGATGCCTCGGGAGTAGGACTAGGGGCTGTGCTTTCCCAAGAGCTCAACGGGGAAGAGCACCCCGTGGTTTTTCTAAGCCGCAAGCTTACCCCAGCAGAAACCCGGTATAGCATTGTGGAGAGAGAGTGCCTCGCCATCAAGTGGGCACTCGAGTCTCTCAGATATTACCTTCTGGGGAGAAGATTCCGTCTGGTGACCGACCACTCCCCTCTCCAGTGGATGAGTCGGGCTAAGGAGGGGAGCGCTCGGGTTACCAGGTGGTTCTTGTCCCTCCAGAACTTTAAGTTCACTGTTGAGCACAGGGCCGGCCGTTTACAGGGGAACGCAGATGCCCTGTCCCGTGTACACTGCTGTGCGTGTGTTCACCCCCTCAGGCTTGAACAGTATGTTCAAGCCCTCAGGGGTGAACAAAGGGGGGGGATATGTAGGAGAGTCCCCGGAATAATAATGGACGGACGATACGTGCCACCAGAGGTCCTGGCCTCGGTGGAGTAAGAACCGGATCATTGCGGTTACAGCGGCGAATGCTGCTGGCGCAGCGTGTCCGGGCCGGTTCTTACTGGGATCAGGTAAAGAGTGGGGGGGTGCCTGTTCCCGACGGCCAGCCCAGGTTTTTGGTGGAGTTGGGCCTTTAAAGAACCCAGCCTGCTGGTGATGGGGGGGGGGGGGGGTGTCTTGCTGTGCTGGAGATTTCCACAGACAGAGTGAGTGCTGGTGAAGGAGAGTCTGGGCGCAGCACACATTGAAGGATAGCCCTGGGACCTGTGGTGCTACAAGCCGAAGGGGCGCTGGCCTGAGGGAGACAAAGGCAGATAGCCTAGAAGCCTGCAGAACTGCTGTGGTCTGTCCAAACCAAGGTGACTCAAACCTGCTGTTTATTTTCTATGGAAGGACTTTTGTTCTATGCACTATGTGGATATGCACCTGTGTGGTCTGCACATTGCCTGTTATGCCGTTGGTGTGAATAAAGTCACAGTGTATCACAAAGACTGTCTATGATTGCCTCAATACTGCCGCCGCTACCATAGCCTACCACGAGCACATCCCCACAATATATATATATATATATATATAGTACAGACCAAAAGTTTGGACACACCTTCTCATTCAAAGAGTTTTCTTTATTTTCATGACTATTATTGCTTTGCACACTCTTGGCATTCTCTTGTTGAGCTTCAAGAGGTAGTCACCTGAAATGGTTTTCACTTAACAGGTGTGCCCTGTCAGGTTTAATAAGTGGGATTTCTTGCCTTATAAATGGGGTTGGGACCATCAGTTGCGTTGTGGAGAAGTCAGGTGGATACACAGCTGATAGTCCTACTGAATAGACTGTTAGAATTTGTATTATGGCAAGGAAAAAGCAGCTAAGTAAAGAAAAACGAGTGGCCATCATTACTTTAAGAAATGAAGGTCAGTCTGTCCGAAAAATTGAGAAAACTTTGAAAGTGTCCCCAAGTGCAGTCACAAAAACCATCAAGCGCTACAAAGAAACTGGCTCACATGCGGACCGCCCCAGAAAAGGAAGACCAAGAGTCACCTCTGCTGCGGAGGATAAGTTCATCCGAGTCACCAGCCTCAGAAATCGCAGGTTAACAGCAGCTCAGATTAGAGACCAGGTCAATGCCACACAGAGTTCTAGCAGCAGACACATCTCTAGAACAACTGTTAAGAGGAGACTGTGAGAATCAAGCCTTCATGGTAGAATATCTGCTAGGAAAACACTGCTAAGGACAGGCAACAAGCAGAAGAGACTTGTTTGGGCTAAAGAACACAAGGAATGGACATTAGACCAGTGGAAATCTGTGCTTTGGTCTGATGAGTGCAAATTTGAGATCTTTGGTTCCAACCACCGTGTCTTTGTGCAACGCAGAAAAGGTGAACGGATGGACTCTACATGCCTGGTTCCCACCGTGAAGCATGGATGAGGAGGTATGATGGTGTGGGGGTGCTTTGCTGGTGACAGTGTTGGGGATTTATTCAAAATTGAAGGCATACTGAACCAACATGGCTACCACAGCATCTTGCAGCAGCATGCTATTCCATCCGGTTTGCGTTTAGTTGGACCATCATTTGTTTTTTAACAGGACAATGACCCCAAACAAACCTCTAGGCTGTGTAAGGGCTATGACCATGAAGGAGAGTGATGGGGTGCTGCGCCAGATGACCTGGCCTCCACAGTAACCAGACCTGAACCCAATCGAGATGGTTTAGGGTGAGCTGGACCGCAGAGTTAAGGCAAAAGGGCCAACAAGTGCTAAGCATCTCTGGGAACTCCTTCAAGACTGTTGGAAGACCATTTCAGGTGACTACCTCTTGAAGCTCATCAAGAGAATGTCAAGAGTGTGCAAAGCAGTAATCAAAGCAAAAGGTGGCTACTTTGAAGAACCTAGAATATTACATATTCACACTTTTTTACTATGTTTATAATTCCGCATGTGTTAATTCATAGTTTTGATGCCTTCAGTGAGAATCTACAATTTTCATAGTTATGAAAATAAAGAAAACTCTTTGAATGAGAAGGTGTGTTCAAACATTTTGGTCTGTACTGTATGTAGACATTATGTGTGACATTATGTATGTACATTCATTACCTTGCTTCCCAATGTAGTGGCTAGCAAGAGATATTTCTTTAATTGGCTAGTAAGATTCCATTTTTTTGATCAACTGCCAACTCAGATGTGTGTACTATAGGGAGTGCAGAGGTAAAATCTCTTTCCATTGGTTCAATGATGTAAAAAGGGTGTGCAAATGTTAGGCTAGACAGGAAAAGAAACCTTATATATTTTGTAGAGATAAGCAATCATGAATACCAGAGAAATCCTTTTTATTGCTGAAAAGATGTGTGTGTCACCAAGAGGAGAGAGGAAACTTATTATGCAAGATGGATTCATCAAAAATAAAAAATGTAGCTGTCAATCTTAAAATGACACCTTTCTCAGTATATCAGAAGGACACTTTAGGTTTTCTATCTCATAGATACAGCAGGGGAATGAGAGGCTGTAGTATCAAAACTTATCCAACCACTTACCGTACATATGTGCAAAATATTTTTATTTCCCTCACGAGTACAGTATGATAATGAAAACTTCTAAAGACCACAGTTTGATAAAAGCAAATACACATGATCCCTAATTTACATTTTCTAATTAATCAGTGCATGACAAAAAACATTTTACCCTTTAATTATAATATTACAGTCACATTCACCATTGCCATATATAAAATGGAACATATTATACTAAATCCAATGAATACAAAGACAACATGAAAAAAGGATACAGTACATTCTGATATACTGTACATAGATCCATGTTATACCCTAAACCGCAAAGCATATTAAACATATTGCCCACAAAGTAGTAGTGAACCTGACTTTTAAGAATGATATGATGTCAGCCTTATAAGAATAAAAAAAAGGGCACCAAGGCGCTTCCTAGTGAAGTACAATAATATATGAAAATCGGTGCCCCCCCCCCCCTCTCAGAAATACAGTAGTTGTGTGGGCAGAGGCATGATGCTGGGGCAAGCGAGCAGTCAGCAAGTGGTAAACGCAACTCCCGCCTAGAGTCCCATCTGGAGTGTGTAGTGCAGATAGGAAAAACAGGGTCCCAGAGCTTTGATCAATGATGTAGGGATAATGATTTATTTGTTAAAATATACAATTAAAACATAGCAGGTGATGCGTTTCTGAGGCATACTGCCTCCTTCCTTCATAACATGCAACTTTCAATTTTTTTTTATTGTATGTTTTAACAAATAAATAATTTTACCTACCTCATTGATCAGTGACCCAGGAACCTATTTTTCCTCTCTACACTGCTCATGGTGTCAGCCTTGACATCCTTCTTTCCCTAGGATCAGTTAGTCATGTTTTATCTCTCCAGAGTCAATATGTGGAGAATTGGTAATCTAAAGGTGGACTTAGACGAGCAGATAATCGTTTAAGTGATCATTGACACAAGTGACTACCGACCTAACGTCCTAGCAGACAACTAGCATTTAAATGAAAGGACTATAGTGTAAAACTTTTCGATCGTATAATCGTTGATACGCCTGCCTACACAGGGCTCTCTATCGCCAAGAATGTACACAATGCACATTTACATAATGTAATTCAATAATGGCAAATTAATGATTGTACTTGTTCGCATCAACAAATTCACCTATGTTGAACAAGCGTCTTTGGTCAGATCGCTCAATCAGAAACATTTAAATGCCACAATTCTCGCCCCATCAATTGCGTTTGAATCGTAATGATTACATACACCTTAAGACTGTACTGATGACTGTAATAGAACAGTCTAAGTGACTGGAGTGGGTGATGTCACTTACTAGCAACTACCAGAAGTAATGGAAGAGATGCAAGCATCATCTAAATAAAAAAAATATACAGAAAAAGGGCTGGAACCATGGCATTGATTATGGTGACCAATCAATTTACTATTTTTCCATGCTTTTAAAGGACACCTGGACAGGTAGATAACATCTAGGAACATATTAGTGGCCATGGGCAACACTATTTCCTTGTATTTACCAATCTGAAAATTATAGTCTTACACATTGAATTTCCAAAGAAAACCTGAGTAAATTGTGAATGTGTTGCTGCAGGTAGGAAACATCATTATAACATTTTAATATTTATTTCTAGATTAAGATAGCTAAATGGAACTGTGGTGACTAGCAGCTTTTCTGCATGCAAAGTACACAGGAAAAACATTCCAGAAACATTTACAAAAAAAGAAAAGCAAGTAGATGTTGACAAAGTCCAGTCCAGTTTGTGGTTCCTTTTTTTGGTAGTTGTACTGTCTTTTGATCTTGTCTTTTTCTTGTGTATATCATAAATTAATAAATAAATATGACTTTGTATTAATTTTGGTCAAGGCATGAATTTTTCTCAATATAGGTAGTTTCACTTAGCTTACTACTAGATTTATCCAAGTCACAAGCAACAGATCGGATGGCAGTGGCACTACTTCAACCCCTACCTCGAGGTTAATGTGGGAAAAGGCCATAGTCCATATAGGTTGACAATGGCAGTGCTCAGCCAATAAGGAAAAAAATAGTTACCAAATAATCATCTGAAGAAATAGGAAAAGGCACCACTCACCATACTCGTGGAATCCTCTTTTATTAAACTAGCATAAAGGGCAGACTAACGTACCTCGCACCAGTGAACCGTGGCGACGGCTGTATTGCGTGGTACCGCACTTCCTCAGGCTACTACTAGATTTACATATCAATAGGATACATACGAAATGTCTGATAGGTGTGGTTCTCACCTCTGGAATATTCTCCTATCTCAAGGACTCAGCACCAGAGAGCAGCTGCACCAGAGAGCAGCTGGAGAGCAAGCTGCACATGTACATGTCCCATTGTTATGGGACTTCAAAAAATAGCTGAGTGATAGGAAGGGTGGCATGCTCTCTATTCAAGATGAGAGCCCATTCTTAAGCTAAGACTGAGTCTCAGGTGTGGGACCCACACAGACATATATGGCATATCCTATCAATATGCTATAAATGTCCAGATGGGATATAAACCCTTACAGTTTTGCATAGGCTTTTTACATGGATTTAGGTGCCATGTAATTGAAAATGGGATCTAAAGGTCAATATCCCATGTAGGCTTCACATTTCATTCATTTCTATATGGAGAGGAAGAGTCTTAAATTATTTCAGCCCTTTACTTACTCCTTGCTGAAACAGCTAAAGCAATGTTAACATCTTAGGGAATTTACTAGGCAGTTGCAGCTCTTTCTCCTTGCTGAGAAAAAGCAAAAACTATTTAGAATATCTTAGGTAGTTTGCTAGGTCATAAAGCTTTGGGATCATAGCAGCATCAGCACTGATTCAGGTCAGCAAACTCACTTTATCTGCAGTGTGTGAGGGGTGAAAGGAGTGGGTCATAAGGAGTTTGAGGTTTAACCTTTTTTATCACCAATAGTAGATGAAGACTGAGCAAGGAACTCCAAGGGCCTGATTTATCAGTTTTGAAACATACCGTAGGTGGAAATATAGGTGTGGTTAGCTATGTTAATGAGTTTCACTCTAAATTTGTCAATGACAATTTTTAAAAAGCTGCAAAAAAAGTCACTTTCTCACTCCTGTAGGAGCTTGGAGAAGGAAGATGAGCAGCTTTTCTAGACAGGCTTAAGGATGAAACAAATTTATCAAGCAACAGTGACAATTGAAACATGTGACATACAGGACGCCAACACAGTCTCAAGCAAAATTGACTTCAAGTATTCCCCTCATGAAAAATCCCCCCTCCCACTCCCAAGAATACCCATTGAGCACAACAATTCTTTACATCCTTTCTGGGATATCCACTTTGACCTGTGTTCTAAAGGCCCTATAAAATGGTTTGTCTGGTCCATTTATATTGATAGCCTACTGTCAATATCTAACCAAGCTGGTTATTGCAGTACTGCTCTCATTGAAGTGAATAGGACTGGTCAGAAGTAACTTGCTCCTTTCAATACACAATGGACAGAGCGGTGTAGTTTCAGCACCTATTTGATGGACTCGAGATACTCCAAAACATGATCTTTCTGCTTCTTGTAGAAAAGCAAGTGCCAATTTGCTAATTATTTTTTTTGTTTCCTTTTTTTTTTTTTACTTGCTGATATACACAACCACACTGCTGACATATTCGTAAAAGATGCATAAGATAACTCAAATTGTTAGGATAACTGCAACATATAGAAACACAGAAACAATTAATAAATGTAAAAACGTAAAAACAGTATTAAACCTAATTATAAACTGTTGTAAATTAGATTATTTTTTTTCAGAAGGAGTACTAAAATGTTAGAAAATCTGCAGACGTAATATTATGGAGATGATATGCTGTGGGAAAGTTGTGCAATAAAATTAGCAGCTAATGTGTTTGGGCAGCACCCAAAACAAGACAGGTCAATGACTGTACAGTTTCTAATTGTCTAAGAGATACCAAGGATAGAACCTTATACAAGTCATGATATACTGAAAAATATGTCCCCGGGGTCTTTGTAAAATGCAATAAACTTACAGTAGCTTGAAGAAACAAAAAATACGAAAGGCTTTAGCTAGAGAATAGTCATTGTATGCCATATTAGTGCTGAAATCTAGATGAGATCTTAAGAAATGGTGGGACTAAATGATGACACTAAAACTTGGGGGATCATGCCAATGGATGCCAAAGGCTAAAAAACAGACATAAGGCACTAAAGAATAAACCCATCATGAACATCAGGGATTAGAACACAAAATAACTGAACGTTTACTAGAAAAACTGCAGAGGTTTTCCAGAACATTATATTATGGACTTTAGCATCTTAAGAACTGCCCCTATCGACACAATTACTACTAATCTGAAGAAAAACAATATAATCTGCCAAATGGTTGCTCTTGTCTTGTTTTACAATGGAGTGAATAAACTACCAATAATTGTATTTCATGTAATACAGAGTGCTTTATAAATTACAGATTTTCACTTCTTAATTATTAAAAGGAAATGTTGGAAATGAAAGAGGAAATTGACAGTTATGAGAACAATGAGCTATATTTAAAAATAGAAAAATTAATTTTTGCAATTGAAATAAAATGTGCTGTAATTGGACCTGATACGATTGGTAACTGAGAACTTATCATATTACATTGTTCAATAGAATTTGTGCGTTTTGTAATAGAAATATACAAAACCACATACAATACTTTGAAACTACAGTATAATGACCTAAGGGTAGTCCTGGTAGTTTTCTCTACATTTTCCCAGCATGCTTTTCCATTTAACATGTACATTACCCTGTAGGGACATGTGCAAAAATGCATCATTTTAGATCTCAGCATAACATTTTAAGGGAGTCTGTCCTTCCAAATTAGTTTCAAAGTAAGCACACAACGATATGATACATATAAACATACTTTTCTTGTGAAACACTGTTCCTCTAATCCTGAGAATGCTTGCAAGTGTCTGTGGAGCAGATCAACTGCTCACTCTCTTCTACTCAGGGTCGTGTCACTAATTATTGCCCCCCCCACCTGTATTTTGGGGTGTTCAGTGGGTGTGTTAAGAAACAGATTATCTTTTATTACTCACTTAATTATACATACTAATTATACATTACTCACTTAATTATGCATATTATTGTTAGTTTTTTAAGGCATGTGGCAAGATAACCTTGAATATTTGATGTTAAATCAAAATGTAGATAATAAACTATCAAAACAAGGACAATTTTTATGCATATAACTAAGAAATTGAATAAAACCCATTAACATAATAAGAGTTACTAAGACAATTATCAAGGCCAAGATGCCAATATTGCAATAATGAAATAATCAGTGCAAGGCCAGCTCCCACCTATCAGTGTTAATTAATGTAATACTATGTATCCAAGGCATTCAGCATATAGATAATGATGGGAGGATGTATAATTTAAATGTATGGATGGGCACACACTGATACATGACAACTTCAATGATTTTATATTCTATACATGTAAAAACTGAGTGTACTGCATGGACTCCATAAAATAAAATAGGCTTATTATTGCCCATAGATGCAGCTGGGAATATGCAGAGATTTGAGATGTCTCCAACATGTCTGCATTACAGGGAACAGGATAAAAAATCTTCTAGAGAGTTGACTTTGGAAATAAGATTGCTAGAAGTGCTAATTCAGGAGTCATCACTGTTTCCTAGAAATGGAATCTGTCAGGAGTCTAATTTGCAATAAATGTATACAGTAGGAGGAGCTGAGTAGATTTTCAATTATATTCAGGTCTGGGGACTGAGATGGCCATTCCAGAACATTGTACTTGTTCCTCTGCATAAATGCCTTAGTGGATTTTGAGCAGTGTTTAGGGTCGTTGTCTTGTTGAAAGATCCAGCCCTGGCGCAGATTCAGCTTTGTCACTGATTCCTGGACATTGGTCTCCAGAATCTGCTAATACTGAGTGGAATCCATGCGTCCCTCAACTTTGACAAGATTCCCAGTCCCTGCACTGGCCACACAGCCCCACAGCATGATGGAACCACCACCATATTTTACTGTAGGTAGCAGGTGTTTTTCTTGGAATGCTGTGTTCTTATTCCTCCATGCATAACGCCCCTTGTTATGGCCAAATAACTCAATTTTAGTTTCACCAGTCCACAGCACCTTATTTCAAAATGAAGCTGGCTTGTCCAAATGTGCTTTAGCCCACCTCAAGCGGCTTTTTTTGTGCTGTGGGCGGAGAAAAGGCTTCCTCTGCATCACTCTCACATACAGCATCTCCTTGTGTAAAGTGTGCCGAATGGTTGAAACTTGAATCTTGAAACTGTTGCAAAATTATAATTGAGCTGGCCTTCCCAGCCCATACCCTTCCCTGCCCATGCCACTAAACCCTTTTTTAAGACCTGCCATGAGCGCGGAAAAGTCACAGATTGAAGCGCAAATAACCTTTACACCACAATCTGCACAAAAAATACGCCAAAAATAGGCAAATTTCTGTTAGTAAATTAACCCCTTTGTCTTTATAATCTGTATAAGCCATATGTACTAAAATAACCGGTTAAGTCACAATTCACTGAAATGGCCATATTGTATCTAATTTTCTGCAGTGCAGATGTAAACCCATTTGGCTCTCGTCTTCCGTATCAGAAGCAGACACACACAAACATTCTGCAGAGGTTGTAAATGCTCCAGGCGCAAATCAGATGAGTGAATTCAAGCATCTTAGAAGCTCATTAACGTGCTAAATCATTGCAAACTTGAGAGGGCACAACATGCATCTTTTATTTAGAAAAACACTAATTAAAGCTCAGACAATACATGGAGTAATTTGGCATTTTCTTTGCACACTGTAACAATCAGCAAGACTGAGGATAAAAATGTGAAAAGCAATTAAGTATCATTGATTAGCTCAATGGAGATACAGATCCATTTCATTATACTTTATTAGGCTACTTTCACACTCGCATTTTGGCTTTCCATTTGTGAGATCACAATCGGTCCAAAATGGATCAGTTTTGCCGTAATGCATTCTGAATGGAAAAGGATCCGCTCAGAATGCATCAGTTTGCCTCCGATCAGTCTCCATTCCGCTCTGGAGGTGGACACCAAAACGCTGACTGCAGCGTTTTTCTGTCCTCTTGATGAAGCGAAGCCAAACGGATCCATCCTGACACACAATGTAAGTCAATGGGGACGGATCCGTTTGTAATGGCTCTATTTGAGGCAGATCCATTTCAAAACGTTTTGAACACTGAGCATGCTCAATAATTGTCCCCTTCTCCAGCAGCCATATCGTCCATCTTCGATCAAGTTGCCAAACAAACTGGTAAGTATAGAAAGATCTATCTATCTATCTATCTATCTATCTATCTATCTATCTATCTTTGTCTATCTATCATCTATCTATCATCTATCTATCTATCTATATCTATCTGGGGGGAGCAGATCACACTGAGGGGGGCCAATGGCACTTGGGGGATGGGGGGCTGATGACATGGGGCAGAATATGGTACTGGGGGGAAGTGATGGCACTGAGGGGGTTGATGGAACTGGGGGGGCTTATGGCATTGTGGGGGGGCTGATAGCATTGAGGGGGCTGATGGCACTAAAGGGGGGCTGATGGCACTGAATGGGGGCTGATGTCACTGGGGGAGGCTGATGGCACTGAGGGGGGAGATTATGGCACTGGGAGGGGGTGATGGCATTGAGGGGGGCTGATGGCACTGAGTGGGTGCTGATAGCACTGAGGGGGGTTGATGGCACTGAGGGGGCCTTTTTTTGCCATGGGGGGAAATTATGGCACTGAGGGGGCTGAAGGCACTGAGGCGGGCTGATGGCACTGGGGGGGCTGATGGCACTGGGGGAGGCTGATGGCACTGGGGAGATGATGGCACTAAATGGGGGCTGATGGCACTGAGGGGGGCTGATAGCACTCGGGGGAGATTATGGCACTGGGGGTGGCTGATGGCACTGAGGGGGGCTTTAAAAACATGATCTTGCACATAATGTTTTTTTTTAGCATCTTCAAAAACCCAAAAAATAAATTGAAAGTATTTTCTGTGGTGGGCAAGCACAAGCTTATCAACTCGATTTTGTTCATCAGTACCCATGATCCCTCACTGCTTCTTGCTTGTGGGCTAATGAGAAGGCTGCAATATCTTTGACTTTTGGAGTAGTGTTGATCCTGAATTTTTATAGCAAATTCTCCGATTGCCGATTTTTGCAATCAAGAAAATAATGACTGAATTCTCGAATTTGCAAATATATGCCCATATATTCGCAAAATATCGCGAGTTCGAATATTGCCACTGCCGCTCATCACTGGTCTTCTCTATCTGAATCAGAGCAGAGAAGCCCACCCAGAAGGCAGCCGGTAAGTATAGCAAGCAACACTAGGAGTTTGTAATACTGTTTGATTGATTGCATTAATCAGTATGTACTTTATTTTAGTCTTCTTCATCATCATCATCTGGCTCACTTGCTGGAGCTTTCGCTGTTGCAAAAAAAGAGGGTGGACGAAGAACAGTTTCCAAATCTTGCTGGCCACCCTGTAGCTGTTGGGGACCAACACAGACAAAGTCCCATGAAGAATGAAGGAGAGGAGAAGGAGCTACAACAGGAGGAGTAATAATTGGTGATGGAGGTGCATAAGACTGATAATGAAAACGACTACACTGGCCATGATGACCAGCAGGGGCGGATTGGCCCTATACCTTACAGGGAAATTTCCCTGTGGGCAAATGCCCATGGGGCCCCCTGGGCTCTCCTCATGGACGGCCAGTGCCATTTTCGGGGATGTAATTTGTACTGCTGACAGTATTTTGTGATGGACTGTGGTATTTGGCTCTGTTGGTGTGATATAATTTGCCACAACATGGTATTGCTGGCCCTGCCTTCCATCAATTTGGATGCAACTACAAAACGGGACCACTTTTAGTATTTTTTACAGGGCCACTTTAATTTCCCAGTCTGCCCCTGGTGACCAATAGTGTTGAGCGCGAATATTCGAATATCAAAATTTTTAAGCGAATATCGGCACTTCGATAATTTGCGAATATTTTGAATATAGTGCTATATATTCGTTATTTTCGAATATTCATTTTTTTTTTTTTTATTGTTACCCTAGCTTTGTCCAAAAGCAGTACTTTTAAGAGAGGATTCCTTCCTCCCTGCCCACTCAGGTCAGTGCCTGTTGCCGCCTCTATCTACTTCCCGTGTGCACAGAACGTCACCATCACCATGGGAATGCCTCCATGCTAGAATGTACTGTCGGATGTAAGAATCAAGTTGCAATCGCAATGCGAATAATATAACTTGAATAAATCACAAAATGATTTTAACTTGTACCTGGTTTACAATGGTTGGCTTTCTTGAATTAGCCAAGATGGAAAATATTTTGTTTTGACTAATAAATATATTTGTCATCCTCGCTAATTTAAAGTAATTTAGTAAACCAGTTCTAAGTTGAAATCGCAATGTGATTAATTCAAGTTATATTAATCGCATTGCGATTTTAACTTGTAGCTGCTGATGGGTCTTTAATGGAATGGGTCAGCTTGCTAGAATTAACAAAGTTAACGAATATGGAATCTAGCAGTGCTAATTTGTAATTGCAATGCGATAATATTTGCTATTATTATTAACCGCATTGCGAATGCAACTTTTATAATCCACTATTCTTAGATATAGTACTATATTCGTTATATCTGACTGTTAATTCTCCCAATACCACCATTATCAAAATCGCCTAAGTTGTAATCGCAAGTTGTCATTATCGCGTAATGCTATAGTAACTTTAATACATTGTTATGCTAAGTTACTTTTGTGGAGCATTAAACATAGGGAGATAAATCGCCTTACTCGATAATGACATAGTTGTCATTATCGCGTAATGTGATAGTAACTTTAATATGGTGTTATGCTAACTTTTGTGGAGGATTTTAATGCTGTATTGGGACAACATAGGAAGATATATTGCTTTACTCTATAATTATGTAGTTGTCATTATCGCATAATGCGATAATAACTTAAATTGAGAAAGATGTAGAATACTCCGCTATCTTCGTTAATGTAGAATACTTTGCTATCTTCGTTGATGTAGAATACTTTGCTATCTTCGTTGATATAGAATACTTCGCTATCTTCATTGATGTAGAATAAAGAATACGTCACTATCTTGATTCTTTTATTAACAAAGACATAGAATATAGCGCTATATTCGTGTTAAATCTAGATCTCCAAGATTAAAGAACAGGAAAGTTGCCTTATTATTAAGTTATAAGGCAATTAGAAGTTATAATTTATAACTTCTAATTCTAAGCTTAAAAATCGCAATATGCGAATGATTAAATCGAATATTAATTGCGATAAATACAATAATGATGAATATTTGATTTAGACGAATATAAGACAATATATATTCAAGCGAATATTGGCGAAATATCGCAAAATGAAATATGGCACCTCCCGCTCAACACTAGTCATTGTTGTTGGGGCCCGAGCCAGAAATAACTGGTACATCAATGAATCCTAGTGCGAACAGCGAACGACTCTACGCCGAATGACTCCACGCCGACTCCTCATCTCTACAGCGAGACTCAGACCATGTAGCTGCAACACCCATCGGACTGGTAACATACACTATGTTAATTGTGTGTATGTGTCCGTATCTATGTTAACTTGGGCGCAACAAGTGGATCACATGCTGTTTGTACATCGAGGAGATTAAATGTGGTTTGTCATCTATCGCATGAGGTGGGAAGCCGTAAACAATATACAGGAGGAAACAAATTAGATATCAGATCTTATATCCACACCCAGGATACAAGTATATATGCAGGTCACATGACTGGTGGCCATTTTCTACTGCTTTTACAGCATCGGATTCTTGCATTTTCTGTCTTAGTTTGTCTATAGCGGATGACTCTGAAGGTGAGGTCGTACTACTCTTGCTTCTTTCTCGGTGAAATTGACAGAAGTCACCTTTGCTGGATGATAAACCGAGGAGGATGAGGAGACCTTTGGTTCACCCTATTGTTTATATAATAATATTTGCAAAGACAGGTGCACTCTGCGGTCTTACTAAACCCTCAAACTGATGTTAAAATTGAGAGATTAGCCAACATGTCCTACTATGGAGGACATTTCTGAGCCCGAGCACTGCACCAAGGTTTCTCAAGTAGCTTGGGTCCTAACACTCACCTACCTGTGCCATATGGGCAATACCAGGGGCCAGTGGGCGAATTATAGGAGCATGAGGTCAGATTCACAAACAGCTCACCAGTTACCTCCAGCATGTAACCATGTTAGCAATGGGAGGAGTCTTTGAGTCCCACTGTTGACTGGCTGATATGGCCCAGGCCTCGCAGGTGCACCTAAATGTAGCCTGTGGATGGAAAACAGGGACATTTAAATTGCAGTTTATACACCTCCAGGCATCGCTATATACAAATAAACTGAAAAAATGGCGTGGTGTTAAACAGGCAGGAAGTGCTCAAAGCCATATGCAGTTGTGCATTTATATACAAGGGAGAAAATCCTGCACTTGTGGCCCATTGCCAATGGCGATCCCCAGCAAAAATGCATCCAGTGGAGGATGCCCGCAGCGGACCACAATTACCACAAAAAACATCCTACACAAGATAGCAATTATGTGGTGTGATAACCAATATAACAATATAATAATATTTGCAAAGACAGGTGCACTCTGCGGTTTTACTAAACCCTCAAACTGATGTTAAAATTGAGAGATTAGCCAACATGTCCTACTATGGAGGACATGTCTGAACCCGACCACCGCACCAAGGTTTCTTAAGTAGCTCGGGTCCTAACACTCACATTCACCCTATTGTTTCCCAATAGTACAGGAAGGGCCACTTCCACACCTATACACTGACCTGCGGCAGCGCCCAGACAAGTTCCTTGGTTTCTGTCGCATGTCAGTGACTAGCTTTGATCTCCTGCTGTTGTCTCTACATCCTGGCCTCCCCTTCCAGGACACCAATATGAGGCACTGCATTTGTCCTGAGGAAAGACTCATCGTCACGCTGAGGTAAACTACCTTTGGTGGGGAAGGCAGAGACAGTAAAAAATACCTCTGCCTTCTCAAGCAGTCAAGGACAACTTGTTTCCCACTCCTGTATCTGCCTGATCTGCATGTAGATGTAAACTAGGCCAAAGATTGTAAAAAACCTTGATTGTACTTTCCTGCTAATCCTCACTTGTGCATGCTGCCACATTAAGCTTGCCAAGAGGCAGCATATGTTTGCTTATAACGTGTAGAACTTGATTAATAATATTGTGTAGAGGCAATATGGATATATTTTTAAATGTGTCAATTTAAAATTTTCTGGCTAGTATAATTTTATTATCTTCTCCGTTCCTTCTGCATTATGATACAGAACATTAATTTTCACAAGGTCATGCAGCTGAGCTCATATGTTAATATTTAATTTAAAAGTAATTATGCTTGCCAGGAGTTCTACTTGCAAGTAGAGACATGTTATATTCATAGAAGTCTACAAAACAAAGTACGAGAAAGTCACATAGCACAAAATAAAATTATTGGAGAAGATAATCAATATATCAAAGAGTTTTTTGCCACTTCACCAGTTAAACAAATGAGTGTAAAAATATTCTGACGCATGCAATATATTTTCATACTTAATTTTAATGAAGAACTATTCTCATTAAGCAAGTGCAGAGCAATTAATTTTATTAAAGAACTATATATTTTTTCCATTGTGACTTATGGTATGTTGCAAACATCTACATAAAGAGCAAATGGACATTCTATTTTAAATGTTCTACTATTTATATGTTTTACTTGCTTTAATCTCTATTACATTCATTACATATTCATATATTACAAAAGGCTTTAGCAATCCTAACCTCCATTGCTGCCTTCACTCCTTTTAGCAGAAGAAGAATTAAAAATATACTTCCATAATTTTTAAGTTCCCAAACTGAACTGAAAACCTGAAAAATTACTTTGATATGTGTTTTACAGTGTCACCAGCAGCGTATATTTTGGCTACAGTTGCATATTACAAAAAACTTGCATTTTATTACAGAAATTCTATTTAGTACAGACTTTTTTCAATAGTGTACAAACATGTACAGGCATCTGCCCCCAATAAGGGATAATTTTTGGACCACTTAGTCAGAACAAGCCATTGCTTCTTCTGTTACCACCAGAGATGAGTGAAGTTTTGAAAAATTTGATTTGGCCAATGTGCCAAACTTTGACGAGAAATTTGATTTGTTCTGAATTAATTTGTCACGAATCGCGATAAATCAGGTTTACCCAGGCCACTCTGCCTAATCATATTCATCCCACTTGGTGGCCCAATCAAAGTGTGAAGGCTTGGAAGTTAAACTGCAGGGAGAGTGCAGGGGGAGCGTGTCACCATGTGCATTACATTTTAGTGTTCCCACATTCATAGTTAATCCATTCTGTAGATACTGTGCCGTCAGTATTACAGGTGTAATTTATCACTGTATATATCAGTGCACCAAAATTCATAGCTAATCCCTTCTGGTAAAAGAAAAGCATACAGCACACTTCAGTAAAGCAAAAAACAAACAAAAAAAAAAAAAACATGTGCGCCCCTGCAGGAGCCGTGTCCAAATGGCTTCTTAGTGGAACAAAATAAAGAAATGGAGGCAGCGCCAACAAGGTAGTGGAGAATTATTTTTTCATTTAATGCATGTTGTGGCAGTCCAAACACATGCTTTTAAAAGCCTTCTGCTAGCTGTAGATTTACTGTGTGTCAGTATTACAGGTCATTGTTAGCGTCAGGTCTAATTTATCGCCGTGGGCTTAACCAAGCAGTGCCCCAAGATACAAGTAGTGGTCCCATGACAGAGTGGGGAGGGTGGCAACAGTGGCAGTACCAGTGACAGTAGTGGCACCATGACAGAGTGGGGAGGGGGTGCAGCAGTGACAATTGTGGCCCCATGACAGAGTGGGAAGGGGGGGCAGTGGCAGTGGCAGTAAGGCTAAGCTTATATCACTGTTTATTTTTCTGTTCTTCTAGTCCAGGCATGCTCAACCTGCGGCCCTCCAGCGGTTGCAAAACTACAACTCCCTGCATGCACAAACAACCTACAGCTATCAGCCTACAGCAGGGCATTGTGGGAGTTGTAGTTTTACAACAGCTGGAGGGCTGCAGGTTGAGCATGCCTGTTCTAGTCCATCAGAAGAACATAAAACAAAAACAACAAAAAAAAAACACACAGATCCAGTATTTTGAGCATCCATAAAGCCTCTTTCAGATAATCAGTATTTGGTCAGTAGCTGTAAGCCAAACCAGGAGTGGGTCCAAAACAGAGATAAAATGTAATAGAAATATGTGTATCTCTTCTGTGTTTTGAACCCACTCCCGCTTTTGGATTACAAATACTGATCAAATACTGAAGCAAAATATTGACCGTGTGAAAGATGCCTTATGCCAATTTACATCTGTTTTGGCCATTTATGTCTCAAATCATTTATTTTAACAAGGAAAAAGTCCTGCATGCAGGACTTCAATGGACTCTTTCAAATGGTCAGTATTTGGTCTGTACTTTGCATCAGTATTTCATCAGTATTTGTAAGCCACAAACAGGAGCCCGTCCAAAACAGAGATAAAATGTAATGTAAATATTTGCATCTCATCTGTGTTATGAGCCCTCTCCTGCTCTGGCTTAGACATTCTGATCAAATACTTATACAAAATACTGACCAAACAATGTTCATGTGAAAGTGGCCTTACATTCAATTTCAATCAGTTTTGGCCATTTACGTCTGAAATCAGGTTTTTTTAATAAGAAAAAAAAAAGTCCTGCATGTAGGACTTTAATGGCCTCTTTTACACAGTCAGTATTAGGTGGGAATTTTACATCAGTATTTGTAAGCCAAAAACAGGAGTTTAGCTGGCCAGCTAAGACCTGTCCTAGGTTGCTAATATAGCTTATATGTGTACATAGCCAGACTTGCCAATAACCTAAATACAATTCCTATGTTTATGTGTTAAAAACAAAAGCAGAGTTATTTACTGTGACATAATATTTTGCATGTCATATAACTGGTCTAGTTTGTGTTCACAGAAGCAGAAAAAGATAATATGCCTTTAAGATTAATTTTGTAATGTAAGGCAAAGTCAATGACACAGCAGAAACAACAGAAAGCATAGTGTTAATCTGGTGTTATAGGGCAGAAGTCTAGACCAATCACAGCCAGCTTCTCATACAGCAAGAGTTTTCACCAATCACAGCCAGCCTCACACACAGCCTGTCTTGGAATTCCCCCAGCTTCTGCTGCTAGAATCATTATTCACCAGAGACAGGAGCTGAAGAGACATTTACTCCACAGAGAGCTGAGTTTTATGGGAACAAGAGGTATTTAAACGAGTTATATAATGTTCATATTGTTAGTATTGTGTTTAGAACTGTATACTGAACTAAATATATATGTGTTTACTTACAGTTCCACCAATTGCAACCATACAAATTCAATTGCAAGTTTCAAATTGCAAGCTACAATTGCAAGCATTCAGATTCAATATTGCAATCCAACTTGCATACAACCATACCAGATCATACTCAACCAATCTGCAAATAGTAACTGCTAACTGCATACTGCAAGTGAACTATTAGTTAGACCTCAGATATACCTCTCAGAGAGATCATAAAGTGCTTAAATAACTTAAAGTGAGAGTACAGATACTCAAAAGAGAAATATATCCACCATTTTATGTTGAATGACAAGATTGAACAGTTGAACCACCATCTTATGCATACCGCCATTTTGTGATATCTTTTCAACACGTGTTATGTACATGGACTATCTGCTGCGGAGGCGGCAGTGTTATATATGAAGAAAAGTTGAAGTTAATTAAGAAGTTATTTGAAGCATTTGGTGTGCTCTTTAAACCTACTGTTTCCATAGAACGGCGCTAGAGGAATTATAGACAGTCTGATTAGACTAAAAGTCAGAGATATCAAAATTCTTCTAATGCCACAGCACAAAAGGCACTTCATAGTGCTGCGCCTGTCACAAGGAGTGGGTCCAAAACAGAGATAAAATGTAATAGACATATTTGCATCTATTATGTGTTTTGGACCAATTCCTGCTTTTTGCTTACTAATACTGATCAAATACTGACCAAATACCGACCATGTGAAAGAGGCCTTATGGATGCATGGACAAACAGAGAAAATAGTGGCCCCATAACAGAGAGGGGAAGGGGACCAACAGCTGTGGCAGTAACAGGGAAATAATAGCCCCATGACAGAGTGGGTAGGGGGGCAGCAGCATTGACAGATCACATTAGTGGCAAAACCCAGCAAAAGTATAGTAGTAATAGCAAGGCCCAGTGGCATGCATATCCTTTTAAAAATGTACCATGTAGATACGGATGTAGCAGGGTTAACACACATGCTTTATGAGACATGTTATCTAAACTAAATGAGACTAAATGCGTTAAGCAATTGCGTTTCAATGGGTTTTGTTTCAAGATAACGCAATGAGTTAAGAAATTTGAGTTAAGAATGTGTGTGTTACCCCTGCTATATCTGTATTAGCAGGCCAAAAAGCCACATAGTAGTAATGGCAGTAGGCAGGGGGCATCAGGCGGGTGGAAGCATCCGAATGGTGGCCTCAGGACGTGGCCAGAAGCAACAGCCCATTTTGCAGAATATTCCAGTGTGGCAGCACATAACAGTATGATTATGATTATTAGTGGCAGAATTATCTTTTCTGTAGCATCAGGCACTGGTGTCTGGAAATCCTGGTTGATCCATGATTGATTCACCTTTATGGAGGTTAGTCTCATAAAATTATTATTATTATTGTGATGAAAGGTTAGTTCTCTTAGGGGTAGCTATGTCCGTGGCCACACTCAACACCCCCTCTGATGCCACACTACTGGCTGGGCATGAAAGCATTCCCATGGCAAACTTGGCCAGTTGCAGGCACACTTTAATTTTGCATGCAAGTGCAAGTGGTCCAGCGAATCTTGGATCATGGGTGACAGGATGCAGTCCAAGTATGCCACCACCTGCGGTTAAGGTTCTGCTGCATGTCCTATTGCTGCTGCTGTGTTGTTTTGTTTTTTCAGAAAGCAGCTGAATAAAACTTCTCATCAAAGACTCCCGACTTAACGGACTGCTTATGGAGCTGGTGCTGCTCCTGCCCCCCCACCAGTCATTGCAATAGAGCATGAGTACAGAGGGTCCCCCTGGTCAGACCATCCTGAGGATGGGCAAGGGTGCTCGTAGGCAGTGACCAACTGACTACACAGCATGTCTCTATAGTAGTCCATTTTTGCAAAATACCCCCTTTTTTGACCGGTAGCGAGGGTCTAACAATGTGGATAGCCAGTGGACATATCTCTGCCGAATCCTGGCAATGCAGCTGTCACTACACAATCATGACAGCATGCATCTGGCCATTTGCGCAAGTGACTCAGAGGGCCTCTCTGTCTCCATCTCCACTGCATACTGTCACAGTCTTTTGGGGGTCATAAGTGTCATCTTCATCTTCACCCTCAGGCTCCTCGTGCTCCTCCTGCTCCTCTCCTGTCACTTTGGCAGATTTGTCAAGCAACCCCTCCAGGACATGAAGGATTGGAATGACATAATTCATCCCAAAGCTTTGCCAACTAACAAATAAAGTGGCATCCTCAAAGGGCCTGAGCAAACGGCATGTGTCACGCATGAGTTGCCACTGGCTAACATGGAAGTTACACCTAGGAGTAGACTTGTCCTTCTGCTGCATTAAGAAATTGTTGACCTCCTTCCTCTGCTCATAGGGTGGTCTAAGATATAGAGTGAGGAGATCTAACGGATAGAAAAACGTCACATATCAGGTGATGTTGGGGAAGAGCATTTTGCCTTTACAGCTCAAGGAGGGTGTGTTTTGCATGGTAAGAGTGGCTGAACAGTATGCACAGTTTCCTACAGTTCAGTGGAAGACTTGAGGAACTGAGTGACAATGAGAGTGAAAACGTGCATCAAGCATGGTGCATGGGTCAGCCCTTCCTGATGCAGCCCTGACAAAATGTTCTTCCCGTTATCAGTTACCATGGTTTCTATCTCCAGTTGGTGAGTAGAAAGTCAGTGTTCGATTTCTTTATTGATGACCCTGAGCAGTTCCTCTCTGGTGTAGCTCCGTTCACCAAGTCTGACAAGGTGCAGAACCGCGTAACAACCCCTAGCTTTGCATAGGTGATATGCTGGAGGATCACTGTGATCTGTGCCTAGAGGGGTGGGTAAGGACAAGGTGGAGGATACGGAGGCAGAGGAGAACATTGATGCAGATATGTATCCAAACATTACCATGAGGAGGTGGAATTGCCATCACCTGGCCAAGTTGCTGGTATGCCTGGGCCGAAACCACATTTAACCAGTGGGCTGTGAACGACATATATTGTCTTTGACCATAGTTACAACTCCATATAGTTTTATTTTTATTTCATGCACCAAGTATATGGTACTTTTGAATGCATTGGGTCTTGACTAGATGGTTCATGTGACTGTGGGTGATATAGTGGTGTGGGGAATTTATTAAAAATATGTTGATCAATATTTAAATGATACAGGCTTACTGAGTATTATTATGCGTCATTTGTATAACTACAGTCTTGCCAGCAGGATTACTAACCATGGCCACAAAGCAAGAAGTCATATTAAGATGGTCCATGAACACACTGAGGGCATTTGGTAGTATTGGCATTTCCATGTACAGTACATAGAAGTAAAATGTATTAGAGTTATTATGAGGTGCATGCCTCTTCATATACTTGGTGCATCTTTGCCTGTCCATATACCAGAAACTTAAATCTATACTTGCTGTCAGCAAGAGTAGATTTGTACTATAATTTATTTCAATTCAGTTTTTTTTGCAGATCAAACAGTACGAGAGGGAGACTCCTGCTGCAGCCAGCTGACTTATAGACAGAGACAGATCTTACAGAAGATTTGTAAGAAGGAAAAATATTTTCCTGGGACACATAGGAAATGACTGATATCCTATGATGCGTATAGAAAAATTATTTATAGATTGTATACAATTTTTATAAACCTTTTTTACCTTATGATTTTGTTAACTGAGAGCCTCAAAGTCAGATCTTGAACTTTACAACATTATTTTAACTCAAACTCCAATTCCAAATTCAAGGGATAATGGTGAGGTCTTCAGGGCATAAATTGGCTATAATATGTTATATTTATCAATAAATAAAATCAATAAAAAAAATCTAAATAATAATAGCAATTCATACATCAAAAGCTAAACAATACATTAAATATATAAAAATAAAAATAAAATAAAAATCTCTAGTCCAGACATGCAAACCAGCAGCAGGCCCAGCAGCTGGTATATTATTGTTACAGTAATGACCTATTTAAAAACCAACTAAGACAAGAGTTAGTTTAAGAATAAAGGGAAACATTTACTAAGACCACGATTTAGACGCCGGTCTTAGTCCCTGTCCTCTGCAGTTTGATACGCCGGCTCATGATCTTGATAGTTATAGTTATATACAGACGTGGACAAAATTGTTGGTACCCTTTGGTCAATGAAAGAAAAAGTCACAATGGTCACAGAAATAACTTTAATCTGACAAAAGTAATAATAAATTAAAATTCTATAAATGTTAACCAATGAAAGTCAGACATTGTTTTTCAACCATGCTTCAACAGAATTATGTAAAAAAATAAACTCATGAAACAGGCATGGACAAAAATGATGGTACCCCTAGAAAACACAGAACATAATGTGACCAAAGGGACATGTTAATTCAAGGTGTGTCCACTAATTAGCATCACAGGTGTCTACAACCTTGTAATCAGCCATTGGGCCTATATATATGGCTCCAGGTAATCACTGTGTTGTTTGGTGATATGGTGTGTACCACACTCGACATGGACCAGAGGAAGCAAAGGAAAGAGCTGTCTCAAGAGATCAGAAAGAAAATTATAGACAAGCATGTTAAAGGTAAAGGCTATAAGACCATCTCCAAGCAACTAGATGTTCCTGTGAGTACAGTTGCACATATTATTCATAAGTTTAAGATCCATGGGACTGTAGCCAACCTCCCTGGACGTGGCCGCAGGAGGAAAATTGATGACAAATCTAAGAGACGGATAATCCGAATGGTAACAAAAGAGCCTAGAAAGACTTCTAAAGAGATTCAAGGTGAACTTCATGCTCAAGGAACATCAGTGTCAGATCGCACCATCCGTCGTTGTTTGAGCCAAAGTGGACTACATGGGAGACGACCAAGGAGGACACCATTGTTGAAAACGAATCATAAAAAAGCAAGACTGGAATATGCCAAACTACATGTTGACAAGCCACAAAGCTTCTGGGAGAATGTCCTGTGGACAGATGAGACAAAAATCGAAGTTTTTGCCAAGGCACATCAGCTGTATGTTCACAGACGAAAAAATGAAGCATATCAAGAAAAGAACACTGTCCCTACTGTGAAACATGGAGGAGGCTCTGTTATGTTCTGGGGCTGCTTTGCTGCGTCTGGCACAGGGTGTCTTGAATCTGTGCAGGGTACAATGAAATCTCAAGACTATCAAGGAATTCTAGAGAGAAATGTACTAGCCAGTGTCAGAAAGCTTGGTCTCAGTCGCAGGTCATGGGTCTTGCAACAGGACAATGACCCAAAACACACCGCTAAAAACACCCAAGAATGGCTAAGAGGAAAAAATTGGACTATTCTAAAGTGGCCTTCTATGAGCCCTGACCTCAATCCTATTGAGCATCTTTGGAAGGAGCTGAAACATGCAGTCTGGAAAAGGCACCCTTCAAACCGGACACAACTGGAGCAGTTTGCTCATGAGGAGTGGGCCAAAATACCTGCTGAGAGGTGCAGATGTCTCATTGACAGTTACAGGAAGCGTTTGATTGCAGTGATTGCCTCAAAAGGTTGCGCAACAAAATATTAAGTTAGGGGTACCATCATTTTTGTCCATGCCTGTTTCATGAGTTTATTTTTTTACATAATTCTGTTGAAGCATGGTTGAAAAACAATGTCTGACTTTCATTGGTTAACATTTATAGAATTTTAATTTATTATTACTTTTGTCAGATTAAAGTTATTTCTGTGACCATTGTGACTTTTTCTTTCATTGACCAAAGGGTAGCAACAATTTTGTCCACGTCTGTAGCTTGATAGTTATGTAGAGGCGCCAGCACATGATCTAGCGGCTGTTCAACAAGATTAAATCTAAGCCAGCTCCCTTGCTGGTTTAGAGTTAAAGGTGTTGTCCCATGAAAAAATATTCTACAGTTTTCAGACCAGCACCTGGATATGAATACTTTTGTAATTGCGTGTAATTAAAAATTTTGTATAGACACTGAGTTATTCAATAAAATCTATTTGCATAGTGCCATTTAATTTCTCATTTCTTTGACCAGCTCATTAAGTCTCTGGAGCTGTAATAGGGAGAGCATGTACACCCCTGCGAGCTGTGATAGGGAGAACATGGACACACCTCCTGAGCTGCAGCAGAAAATACACTCCCCTTGAGTGGTCAGCTTGATATAAATCTAACAGAGCAATGAATGGGGAGATCTCTGGATCCATGTGGGGTTCGGGGCTGGTTCTAGCTTTGTTAGAAATCTATTGTCGTGGACTATATGATGTATGATTTTCATTTTTTACATTATTCATGGGATAACCCCTTTAAGTCATTTTCTATGTCAAAAACAGCCGTAGAAAATAATGAATGAGACAGGATCGCCAGTCCACTCTCACCCCCTGCACAGTCCATGCTCCCTTTACTCGGAGATAGAGAAAAGTGGTGTAAGTGGCGTAGACGGTGAAAAAGTTGCAGATTTTGCAGCAAAACACTTTTGTGACAAAATCTGTGCTTTAAATAATAACTTGGGTCAATTCAGAAGACAGCAAACATTGAGACGTTTCAACGTTAAGTCTTTATCAAGCCAATTGATATAGCTTGATAAAGACTTAACATCGAAACGTCGCAATGTTTGGTGTCTTCTGAATAAACTCAAGGGATTATTTAGAAATAATCTTTTTTATTGGTTTTTCAATTACAAACATGGAAAGCAGTGAATTCAGCAATATGATGCATAAGCATAAAGACAATAACATAATGAATCAAGTAGTACAATCGGTTATTCTTGGACTGAAAGGGCTGCAGGAGTCTGGCGCTAACTGTTGAGATTCACAGAAGCAGATGAGGACATCAACTGCTGAAGTCACACAATTTAACACTACTAAAGTAACAAGAGGACACTCAGGAAGTGCAGCGGCTAGAATGATGCAGGTCGTATGCATCATGGGGTGAAATGTGTGTTTAGCAACCATGGGGCCTATGTGCTAACTCTAATTACAGGGTTCATCATAGTTTCCGGTCTAATTTTCTTATATCTGCAGGAAGTATTTAAGGCTTGAATGACCTCTGCTAAAACTGGAGGCTCAACTGATTTCCAGTGTCTAGTAATTATTAGTTTGGCACTTAACATTATGTGGCCAGTAATATGTCTATATTCATGGGGGATGCGATCCATCCCAATGAATAAGATGGCCAACGCAGGAGAAGGGGTGATTTGTACACCAGTAACTTGTGTAATTAATGAGAATGTTTGCTGCCAGAAATTGGCTAGCTTTGGACACGACCATAAGATATGGTATAATGAACCGATTTTCCCATAGTGCCTCCAACAACATGCAGGTGTACCTGGAAATATGGTACTCAATCTGAGAGGGGTAAAGTACCACCCGAGGAAGGACTTTTTTTCACAGGTTCATATAGGGTGGTGCACTTAAAAGTGAATGCTATAAAGCTCGCTGCCCTGGCCCACTCCTCCCCCGAGAACCTAGTGTTCAGTTCTTTTTCCCAATTATGCATTGGAGATTATTTAATGAACTTAGATTTGTCACCTATTAAGTAATATATGTAACGAGTGGTGTGGTTTTTAAACAGAGAAGGAGCTTGGAACAATCTGATGATGTCAGACTGAGTCCTGGGAGTAGATTGGAGGAGGGAGCCTAGGCAATGGCGAACCCTTAGGTATGAACTTAATTTCGATTGAGGCAGGTTTCTAGTCCTTTGGAGAAATTCGAAGGGAACCATTTTAGCGTTTTCAATTAACTGAGCAGCCGAGGATATTCCTGCAGTGTGCCATGCAGAAAGGTCAATGTTACCTATACGCTTCTCTACGGCATAAATGTATACATGAGAGCGTGAGATAAGATTCCAGGTACCCTGCAGACGATGAAACTGTGACCAAAGAGATCCAGCATGGGCTATTGTTAAGAGAGTGGGTGACGTGGAACATATTTCCATATGGCTAAACAAAGGAAGTCTTTCAAAGTGCCTCCCGTTAGGGAGTGAGCTTCGATCTGTACCCAGGATTTATCTGAGATGGGATTCCACCACTCTCTAAGAAAGACCTATGGAGCAAAAGTAGTCCCTGATGGGAAGCCAATACCGCCTGCCCTTTTCTTCCTGAACATTAGAGGTAGGGCTATTCTAGGATGAGAATGAAGTATTGAGGCACTCAGGTTCTTTTTGCAATTTAAATGAAATTTATTTCATGAATTAATCTCTGCATCATCCATTCGCCCGTGGTATATATAGGAGCATTAAACAACAGAATATTTCTGACCAAACATTTCGGTCACGGTGGACCTTCGTCAGTGGTCATATTATCTGAGTGATGTATGGCTGTGTTCTGGGGCGCTGGATGCAGCTGAATAGAGTGCGGTTCCTCACTGTATTATAGGGCTATTCTAGGATGACCTGTGCTTCATATGTAGGAATTAAGGAGTTTCTGGGTTGTTTTAAAAAATTAGTCGGGTAAACATATATCAACTCGGGAAGAGTTATTATTTGAAAAGCCGCTACTCTTCCAATCCAAGATATGTCTTTCATGCTGAAAGTTGAGAAGTCTTTTGACATAGTTGAGATAAGGGGCTCATAGTTGTTCTGGTATGCAAGCGAACAAGTATAGGTAAGTTTAATTCTGAGGTACGGAAGAGTCGATGTCTGCCAAGCCAGAGGGAATGCGCCCTTCAGGTATCTAAGTTCAGGTTACAGGATGTTAATGGGGAGGGCTTGTGATTTGGAGCTGTAAATCTTGTAGTAGGAGAGAGAGCCAAAAACAGAAATGAAAATGCGTGCTTCAATGAGTGACTGGGGTTTGTGACTGTGAGAATAATGTCGTCTGCATACAAAGAGATGATGTGTGATGAGGTTCTTATCTTCAAGCCATATATTTCTGTGGAGAGTCGGATATGCTGAGCTAAGGGTTCAAGAGCCATTATAAATATGAGAGGGCATAGTGGGTAGCCTTGACGGGACCCATTGGTGATGTGGAAGGCATTTAAAAAGGACCCCACTGACAAAAACCTTATCTGTAGGGTCAGAGTAAAACCCTTGCACTGCATTAACAATGGGGCTGGTGAAACCCATTGTTCTAAGTACAGAAAACTCAAATGACCAGTGGAGGTGGTCAAACGCCTTTTCAGCATCCAGTGGGATTGCTACCGGGGGATGTTTTTAATCTCTGCTAAATTAAAAAGGTTAAACAGCCTCCTTGTGTTATCTGATGCCTGTTTGCCCTTGACAAATGTAGTTTGGTCCTCTTTCACTAAGTGGGGGAGGATGGGGGCCAATCTGTTGGCGATTAATTTAGCAAATATTTTAATGTCCTAATTAAGGAGGGAAATGGGTCTGAAGTTTTGTGGGGTGTCTGTTGGTTTACCCGGTTTAGGAAGAGTGATTATCAGGGCAATCAACATGCCCAGAGGGAATGCAACGCCTGACATGATGTGTTGAAACATGGATGATATGTGAGGAGTAAGAGAGGTTGGAAAGTGTTTGCAGTATTCATTTGATAATCCATCATGGCCTGGGAACTTGCCCACTGGGAGGGAGGTTAGCAGTCTTTTGAGTTTTAGCTCCGAAATGGGAGTGTTCAGGCAATCTAGTTGAGATGGGGTCAGTTTCGGCAACTGGGGTTTGGCTAGAAAGTTTTGTACTAAGGCCTCATAATTTCTGGAAGATCAGTGCTATCTCTGAGATTGTACAGTTCTTTGCAGTACAGGCGGACTTGGTCTGCAATGTCTCTAGGGTCCAGACGTTTAGCTTTGGACAGTGGGTGGAGTAAGAAAGGGATTTTTGCTTTGGACTGTTGTTGTTTAAGTTTACAAGCTAACAATTTGCCCGCTTTGTTCCCTTGAGCATAATACTTAACTTTAAGTTTGTAGAGTGATTTGTTGAAATCTCTGTTGAGGATATTCCACAATTTGTCCCTTTCAGACTGAAGTATACTTGAGGTCTCTGCTGGGGGCCGCTGTTTGTTACTTTTTTCCAATTGTGAGATTTTACCTAGGGTCAATGTCCCTAGGGTCAATATTTTTCTTTTCTTAATATTTCCGTATGGCTTAATTTAATAAGTAAACCTCTGATTAAAGGGGTTGTCCGAGTTATTTTTTTGTTCTTTCTATGTTCCTAACTAAGCAAATGTAACAGATTTCCAATTAACTCACTTTATCTCCAGTGGCTGGTTTCTCAGATTTGACTGAGGGTCACATGACCTGTGATGGCAGCGTCTCTCCCTGCTCTGATAAAGTTTGTTTACAAGCCTGTAAACGAGACGCCACTGTGCTGGCCACGCCCCCTTCACTGCCATCTGCTTTGTCCTAGGATTCTTAACCCCTTCAGCTGCACAGACTAGAGAGAGCATTGCGCAAGAAGGTAGGGGGAAGATCCTGTGTGTATTAGCAGTATCATTATACAGCTGGGACTTGTAGTTCTACACTTACAACATCCTACTGATTCTCCCAGCAGCAGACATGTCACTCAGGGTAGCACTTGTATTTACTCCCTTAGCAGTGTCATTATACAGCTGGGACTTGTAGTTCTACACATACAACATGCTGCTGAGTCTCCCAGCAGGCAGACATGTCACTCAGGGCAGCTCTTATATCCACTCCCTTAGCAGAGTAGGGGGAGGGGCAGAGGTTGTTTTTATTGCATGTAAACAAAGGGCCAGAAAAGAACCAGGGAAATGAGGAAATATATATATTTGTTTTGCATAAAACTTGCTTAGCTTAGTTATATATTTCTGCCCATCAGATTTTCAGTGCTATATATTTTTTTTTCATAACTCGGACAACCCCTTTAAGGCCTTATGGACTTGCCAGACTGTTAGTGGGTTATCTACGGAGCCCACATTAAATTGGAAAAATTCCTGTATGGCATGTAAATTCTCGGGTTTGTATTGAGAATGGGTAAACAGGTACAAGTTGTTTCGCCAAATCGGGGCAGGGTGGGCCTGATATTTTTCTGCAAATGACAGTGTATTGGGGGCGTGATAAGATCATTGGATTAGGCCAATGGCTGATTCTGTGGTGTGGAAGAGGGTTGTGTGGTCTACAAGGAATATGTCTATTCGAGAGTAGAAAGTGTATGGGGAGAAAAAGGTGTAGTCCCTCTCTCGGCTGTGCTGTGTCCGCCAGACGTCAGACCTTCGGATAAGATAAAGGATGCTAAGCCTATGAGAGGGCATCTGGAGGAGTTGGTAGAGTCGAGAAAGGGATCTGAGATGGAGTTAAAATCTCCTAGGATTAGCTTGCCCTGTTTCACCTTGTGGACTTATCACATTACCTTGTGCAAGAAGGATATTTGGCGTTCATTGGGTGCATATATATTCACAAGCGTGTAGACAACATTGTTCACTGTGCATACCAGAATCACAAACCTGCCTCTTTGGTCAGCGATCTAAGAAATTGGAGAAAAGGAGACAGAGTTTTTAAAAGCTATGAAAACCCCTTTAGATTCTTCACATTATGCGAGTGCATAATAACAGGGAAGAGACGGTGGCTAATACGGCAGGTGTCTGTCTGCAAGAAGTGAGATTCCTGCACACAAAATATATCTGTGCCACTGGACAGCGCCTCCCTCCATAAGTAAGACCTTTTCTGTGGACAGTTTAGCCCCTAGGTCTTGAGGGAGATAAATTTCAGTCCCATAGCTTGGGGTGGAAGTGCTAGGTATGATTGCTGCCATTCCTGAGATGACCTGGGTATCTAGAAGAAAGAATAAAGCACATAATAAAGAACAAAAAACAAACAAAAAGTCCACAACTTAAAAAAGCGCCATTGTTGGCGGACAGGGGCGACAGTTCCATTTAGAAGCCTGAAACTCCAGTTGCAACGGATAAAAATTGGAAAAACTGAAGCACGAGGTAGCACCTAAAGTAAAGGAGAAAAAGGAGAAAGAAAACTGCAACAAACAGCCATTAACATCCTCCTCCCCTGCCACCCAAATGGAAGGAAGGTAATATGGGAGATCTCTGCCACCTTATCAGAAATAGAAGTAAACCCTAAAGGCGGTAGGAGAGAAAGGCTGATTATCCTCAGGGTAAAGAAGATTGTCAAAGGATGCCATAAGGTGGTCGTGTGTTACTGGACCTGCGGGTCATTCTATGAAAGGGCTTCGAAAGGGTCTGGACTAGTGTTGCGCGAGCATCGCTATGCTCGGCACATGACGATGTTTGACCGAATATCGCGTCAGTCAGAAATTTTTCAGAAATAGAGGCTAAATTAAAGTTATATATTTTCTATTTCTTTTAGTAATTGTAAAAAGATTGGTAAGAATGCATAATATGTGGGACTACTACTGATATTTTAGCCATTATATATTTAGAATATATTATAATATATTATATGTTCAAAATATATAATAATATATGTAAATACTTATTCCTTTATATATGTTTAGCCTCTATTTCTGAAGGATTCAAACTCACAACCTTCTACATTACAGCCCAGAATGTTAACCACTACACTATAGAGCTGCATGGCCAGTCACAAAGAAAAAATAATAATTATATGAGACTTCTGCTGTATAGGAATACATATTAGTAATACGTATTCCTATACAGCAGAAGTCTTTTCTTTTTTTTTTTAAAGTAACTTGCCATGCCGCTCTATAGTGTAGTGGTTAAGATTCTTGGCTGTAATGTAGAAGGTTGTGAGTTGGTATCCCGCCAGAAACTTTTCAGAAATAGAGGCAAAATTAGATTTAGGGTGTCTCCAAACACTGACTCCATATATGGACATAGCTATATATTGAGTCAGAGCAGGGACTCCTAAGCTGAACTAGAGTCCTTACACCCTCCCCTCTTCAGAGCAGGGGGTGCCTGGTTTAATGCTCGGTTCTCCCTTTGACTTCCATTGTGCTCGGGTGTTCTGTAGAGCAGCCGAGCATCGGGAACTGTTCTGCTCTAGCACACAAGCGCTTTGGTGCTCGACCAACACTAGTCTGGACTGATCCCAAGAAAGTTCTCCAGTTGATTATAGCAAGGACTTCTTTACTGGTCTATCTGTGGTTTGCTGGTGAATGGCAGTTTCCCCAGTTCGAGCACCGCAATAGGGATTTGCAAAGTCTTCAGCAAATGCTTGCCTTTCAGAGTGTGAACTACGTGGGTATGTCCATCTTTAGAGATGATTAGTTTGAGTGAGTATCCCCATTTTTAGGCAATATTGCAGTTACGTAGAGATGTTGTGATGGGCAGTAAGGAGCGGCCCAATTTGCTGGCTGCGGACATCACCACTTCTTTTGTGGTAAAGGAATTAATGCTGGCCAGGGTGACCCTTTCAGGATCCATGTGTTTCGGGCCATATGTGCCCTGTCTATTGTTAGATCTTGAGAAGACAAGTGAGGGAGCAGAGATAGAAAAAGTTTTTCTATAAATGGGGTTAGCTCAGAGCCTGAGATTTCCTCTGGCATGCCTCAGGATTTTATATTATTTCTACGTGAGCGGTCTTCGAGGTCCGCCATTTTCAATTTTAGAGCTTCCACCTCATCTGCCGTGTCGTTATGGGCGTCTATGACTGCCTTTTGGGATGACGCAAAGTCAGACATTTTGGATTCTACATGGGTCATACAGTCCTCTATCTCCTGTATTTTAGTGGATATGGGAGCCAGTAAAGGGGCCTTGTGTATGGAAGATTTCAGGGCTTGGAGCATCAGCTTCAAAGTGTCCTCGGACACTGGTTTTCCAGAGGTGAGGAATAAGGTAGGAGAGTCCTCACCAGGGGACACACTGTTAGAAGACAATAGAGAGTTACCAACCTGAATGTCAGAAGAGGTTTCCAGGCATTGTCGGAGGGAGAGGCGTGCACATCGCCAGCACCATCTTGAAAAGGCCTGTGATCCGATTCTGCAGCTCTGATATCTTCTAGGGTCGAAGGTAGGGATGAAGATTCTGGGCGGGAGGTGTTTGAGGAATCCTGAGGAGGTGAGGGAGGATCGGCACTGAGGACTTGAGCAGGGGTTAGCGCCCGGACTGGAGAGGTGGAAGCGGCAGAGTCAGGGCTGGCGGCGCCATCTTGGATCTTTCCTTTCTCAAAGTATTTCTCCACTTTTTCGCTGATGAGTCTTGAAAGTTACCTCTTGTATTTACCCATGGTAATGGTGACCCATTCGGGTTGTTTCTGGTCCAGAATGGATGGCGGGGATGGAGGGAATGCTGTAAACAATCGCTAAGATGAAGGAGCAGTGCACACGCAGCCATCACTCTTAACAGCCAAGCCATGCCCCCCCTCAAGGGATTATTAAAACTGTCGAGTGCTGTGGCTCCTTCTACTGGCCTAAAAGTGATGTCACACATAGATTTTTGTGGCATGTTTTTTTTTGCCAAAGCCAAAAGTGAGTTGGAAGGGAATGAGAAATCTAAAGAAAGGACGTATACTCCCTCCTGCTGGATCCACTTCTGGCTTTGGCTCAAAAAACTCCACGCCAAAAACGGCCCAAAACACTGTGACACCACCCTTGTGTTTGCATTGCACACTGGATTTTTTGGAAAAATGACAGTTTTTGTTGGAGGCAGTTTTTTTCTTAGGCAAATTCAGACGCTGATTCAAATGAAAAATAAAAAAATAAATAGAGAGCATTTACTAGATGCACTTCTGGCTTTACGTAAAAAAAACTGCATGAAAAACTTCAGTGACATTTAAAACAAAAATGCGTGTGTGAAACCGCCCCAATAAAGCATCTTCCTATTAGGGTGCTTCCACACTTTTTTTCTGCATTTAAAAGATATACAATTCATGTTTTTTTTACAGATGTTTTTTGAGGAGGCATTTTTTAGTCACACAATTTTTCACTTGTGATTTTCAAAGACTTTTTTTTTCTGTAGAGATTTCTATGGGAAAACATTTAAAAAGCTGCCACACCCAGAGCATACTGAGATATGAATGGACATAAAAGCACCAGAAAACACTATTACAGAAACCACAGTGTTTGTAGGCTGATTTGTAATTTCTATTTGACCAACATATAACATATGCCTGCAGTATTTTTTTGTAGGGTTTTTGAAAAAAATCTGAATCCACCTTTCATTTTCCAAAGAGGCTGTTCAGAATGAAAGGAGGAATCTAATTGGTTGCTATGAGCAGCTAAGCCAGTTCTACTTTACACTAGTTTGATAAATGACCCCCATTGTGCAATAAACCTAAGGCTATTTTCACACCTCTGTTTCTAAATGCGGCAGACTGTTTCGGCATTGGATTAGCCTGCCAGAGTTCACCGTATCTGGCACATCTGGATGGGGCCATGCATCACTGGATCCCTTTTGACTACTACCATAAATACCAGCTTTTGGCCAGACAAAAAGTCATCAATGCATGACTTTTTGTCCAGCTCAAAGCCAGTATTTATACTAGAAAGTGGCCAGATCCCATTGTAGTCAATGGGGATAGGGAGGTGCACATCCCTATAAACTCTCACAGGCTGTTCCTCTGCTGGAACAGCCTCCCAGATTTAAAAATGCAGATTCAATAGTAGCCTAATGCCGGAATTACACATTTCTGATGCAGTTTTGTGAGCCAAAGCAGAAGTGGATGTAAAATAAAGGGGAAAATAAAGAAAGTATTATACATTTGCTTTTTGGTTGGATCCACTTCTCAAAAAACGACAACATACACTGCTGCAAAGAATGACATAGCAGTGTACATGGTATAGCAGTAAAATAAAACTCTGCTTATGTCAAGGTGGATTTGTATATTCCCATTTGTTTTCTTTTCTTTAGTGTGTAAAATTGCCCAAATGTGCTCTACTTTACAGTAGTTTGATTTTGCTGCTGCTTGCTCTTGACCATACTCTGTTTTTATGCAGGCACTGTATCACTTTTCTCTTTTTCTATTACATTAAATTGTTGCTGGGGGCAGAAGGGCTAAGCAGTTGATAAAACATCCCACAAGAAAAGTCTTCAAGCTTATGTCTTGCATTTGCATCATATTTCAAAATTAGAACATAAAAATGGATTTTAGTGGAGTACAATTTTTTTTTTTTCAATTGGCTTTACCCAAACACGTTCATTGACTTTTAACAATCCGTTTTTGCAGAGTAGTTTAGTGTTGAGAATTACAACCAGAAGAGGAATCTAATTCCATGTTCGGAGATTAATGGTCCTCTCTTTTTGTACGGAGAAATGTAATCCCCTGAGCACATCTTAAAGCCAGTTGCAGTGTTAGGAGTATAAAAAAAACGGAGCAGATGAATATATCCAAATTATTTTTGCATTAGAAGAATACATACAGAATATTTCACCCATGAAGGATGAGTGTTATGTTTTTTTCATGAGCATAAAAGACTCGTAAGCAATAACTTAGCAGGCATTACTGAGCTGTGAAGGTCTCTCCCAGTGCAGAAAATATTGATGGATAAGCTGGATATGACTATTCTATCTTCTATTTATGTACTGTTTTTCCATATGTATTATGACTACAGTAAAAAACAATATGACATCTAAAACATGGCCTTTTTCTCATCTTATACAAGTACAATATTTGGCTGCAATAGTGACTAAACTGTGGTACTAAAGAATTATAGCTAGCTGTTTAAAGAACAAACAATACCTATGAGAAGATGTATTAATGTCGGAAATGTACAACTGTCCACTTCACGTATAGTGTGATTTTTATGTTCAGTACTGTGAGCTATTGCTGCTAGAATACTGTACATTTTATGTTACTCTTAGGTATCAGACTTCAATAGTGCTCATAACACACACGGGGGAAGATTTAGCAAGACCGGCGTCTGGTACTCTAGTCTTTATATCCCCTGTGCTACTAGAGAATGCATTTAATTTAGGATGAATAGTGTTGATCACGAATATTCGAATTGTGAATTTTTATTCCGAATATTGGCACTTTGAGAATTCGCGAATATTTAGAATATAGTGATATGTATAATAATTTCAAATATTCAATATTTTTTTTAAATCAGTACACATGTTTTCCCCCCTTATTATAGCTTGTGGGCCAATGAGAAGGCTGCAATATCTTTGACTTTAGGAGTAGTGTTGATTGCGAATTTTTATCGCAAATTTTTCAATTGCCGATTTCCGCAATCAAGAAAATAATGACTGGAGATAGCAAATTTGCGAATATATGGCGAATATTCCCCCAAATATTTGCGAAATATCACAAATTCAAAATATTGCCCCTGCCACTCATCACTAAGGATGATGTGCAGGCCTCATCATAAATTAGGCTCATCCTCTAGCAGTCTTTGCACCTAGACTGGAATCAGATTTCAGTCCCCATTTGCACCAGGAAACTGAAGTAAAAGAAGATAAATGTACTGAGCTCACCGTCCCCATCCCCTTCATGCTTTAACCACGCCCTGTTCTTGGAAAGTGGCGAGGACAGTGTAGAAACAACACTTGAGACAAATTTACTCGCAGTGGTATTTCCAAAGTTGCAAACACAAAGTTGCAAACACAGGGTTTGTATTTTTTTTTCACCAGAAAAATGGCATAGGGAGATAGTATATTTCCCCCATGCAAGTATTGCTCAGCTCCTTCATGCTGAAATATCACAGGAACAATGACAATATTAACCCATTTATGACGAGAGATGTTTTTAATCTTGATGCCCAAAGCAAAAGGTCATCTTTTACAATTCTTCATAATAAAGTAGAACTCCCTCAAAAATGTTTATTCTCCGACCTGTTAGAAAGGTCCATGTAAACTGTAGAGAAGATAATCTCTCCAGTGACTGTATTTGTGAGCTATCCCCTCCCTTATGATCCTTAGCTGTGTCATGTGACCAAGTCTGTGATCTACAAATGACACAGGACATAAAGTCAGTTACTTTTACATACATTCCTATGAGACTGACATTGAGGCTGCCATAGGAATATACAGAGAAACTGGCTTTCTGTACACACATAAGATGATGTGTTATTTAGAGATCAGATTTTTGGTCACATGACACAGATGAGTATCAGAAGGGAGGTTATAACTCACAAATACAGTCACTGGTAAAAAGATCACCTTTGCTGCAGCTTATGTCATGTACCATTCTAACAGGTCAGAGAATACATTTTTTGTGGGAGTGCTTCTTTAAATTTAAGTATTTTTTATTCATTTATTTTTAAGTCTACCCAACAGTTTTTTTTTATGGCTGAACACAGAGGGCTTTCATATTATTTAAAGTGGAAGCTTGAAACCAGCTCCATCAATATTTGACTGATGCAGATGAAGCAGGGACCAGTACACCACGCTGCACTGTGCATGCACCAGAGGTTGCTGGAGCTGTCTTGCAAGCTACTATAGCATGACTACTCCTGAGATTTGAACCACCCACATTTTTCTTTCTTTAACTTTTTTTCTAAAAAGAACATAAATACATTTGTCTGTCAGCTTCTGTGTGCAATAATAACACCACAGCATGGATATACAATAAAGAAGAGATATGAAATTATTTGGTATAGTTAAATAGTGGCTTGTCAAGATACTTAGGATACTTTCACACTTGCGTTGTTGGATTCCAGCAGGCAGTTTCCGGCAATCTGTATGCAAACGGACACCATTTGTAGACGAATCTGGATCCGTCTCAGAAATTCATTGCAATACCAGATCCGTCTCTCCGGTTGTCATCTGGAAAAATGGATACGGTATTTAGCTTTTTCACATTTTTAAAGGTCTGTGCATGCGCAGACTGCAAAACCGTATCCGTTTTTCCAGAACACCAAAGCACTTCAATGGAAAATACTGCCGAATCTGGCATTTCGGCAAGTGTTCCGGAATGTTGGACGGAGAAAATACTACAGCATGCTGCAATATTTTCTCAGTCCAAAAACCGTACAGTGACTGAACTGAAGACAATCTTAAGCATACTGAAAGGATTTCTCTCCATTCAGAATGCATTAAGATAAAACTCGGACGGAACTCAATACCGGAAAAAGTTTAACGCAAGTGCAAAAGTACTCTTATCCTGTTCACTATGTATTTTTACAAAAGGTCATGGCTAGTGTCTTCAGTAACTTCTGATGAGCCTTTGCCTGTACCTACTCACAGTTCAGGCAATGCTGTATCACAAAGAGCTAAGTATTGTTACAGATAGAACCTCAGAGTAAATGTAGACCTAGACTGCAATGTCAATTTGATCCATTAAACGTCTTTCAGCAACACATGTAAAATGTGCTTCAATTACAACAAAATCTGGTAGTGCATACTCCATATTCACACTAACCAAATTAATTTAATTGGAAAATGAGTTAATGACAATATTTACAATGGTTTAAACGTGCTTGCTCACCATATTGTCATAATTATGCTCTTAACTATGCCTATGTATAGCACGCCGCCGAATTTATTGAGATACCAATTATCTGAATGAAGGGCTACTGTAAAGCCATTGATGATACAGATTATTTAATTAGATTTAATAGCACACAAGCACATTTTTATTTCTGTTTGAAAGCTCTGTATTTCATGATGAAATATGGCAGAGATCAGTTACTTTTTTCAATGTTTATCAGTTGTAACTATGGAGTAATTAGTCAACCTTTGTGTGCTGTTGGACTCAGTATACCTGGATAAAGGGTCAGGCCTAAATGTATGGTCTGTTTAATTGACTACAGCAGACACTTTGGCTGTACTGTTAATTTGTCTACACTTCTATTTAATTTTCTACAGTTTGCCCTTCTTGCGCCCACATTACTGGAATATTAAGGCATTTTACTTCTTCAAGTATTTATTTTGTTTTGCTTTTTAAATAAAATTATTGCAATATCTATACTGATTATGCCTCATAATAGAGACAGCACTGCAGACAACCCTATGTTCCTCTTACTGATGGCCACACAATGTGGCACCTACCCCACCTGAACCTCAGTACATCTATGCCAGTAGGTGCTGAAAGTCATCCATCAGATCTAACAGGGGAGCTACAGTTGGCTTGAAAGCACTTGTTTTGTGGGTTCAGGTTGGTTGAACATAAGTTACTTGCAGTGTTGTAGGCTGTCAATAAGACACATGGTATTAGCACCTTCATTTTAACCAACTAATGCAATAAAGAGCTCTGCACTTTATTTTTTAGTCTGAAGACCCATATTTTGCACCAAGCTACACACCTCCAAATTTTGATTCAGTTTAAACAAGGCATGTACAGTAATAACCTCAATGTCCCGTTCTGCTTCCAGTGCCACACATGTCCATGGATTAGGACACAAATTGCAGCTCAGCTCCAGTAAAGTGGGAAATCGAGGCTGACCTGAAATGTCACCGAGAAGTGGTGGACAAAAGTAGTTGTTTTTCTTACCGTGTACAGCCTTTAACTTGCAATAAGTGAATCCCTAATTTAAGCATACTGTAGCTGCTTTAATCATAAAACTCATTCTATGATTTAATATATATATCGGTGTTCAGAATTTACTTTTTTGTTTTTACTTGTTTCCCAAGTAGACAGCTTTACCTACTCTACTTCATGCCTTCAAGTCACAAAGTTCTTTAGCGCTTGACTGCAATTACAGAGACTAAGCTTGTTTTCATGTAAAACATACGACTAGGATATTGATAGTTATTCAGACTTATAGTTGGCAGTTCACAGACTGAATGTAATAGAACAAAAGTATGTGTGTGTGTGTGTGTGTGTGTGTGTGTGGGGGGGGGGGGGATAATGACAGCTTAGATTTGCATAAATTTTGCATTGGTCTAAACCAGGGGTGCACAACCTACGGCCCCCAGGCTGTATGCAGTTCACAGGACCAATGTATGTGGCCCCTGTCCTGCTGGGCAGAAACATAACTGATCTTGCAATCAGCTGTAGCTGTGCTTCTGCCCGGAGAACCAGGTGATGCTAGATTGCATATCCTGCTCCTGCACTCTAGCAGAAGCAGGTCAATTCCTCCACTGTTAAGCTTATATTACACTGGCAGATAATCTTGCAGATCATTGCTAACAAGTGTTTCTATCAATGCTCATTAGTGATGATCTGGCAGTGTAATACTGCCACCAATTAACTGATGGACAAGAAAACGCTCGTTCATCAGATAATTGGAATCTTTTAACAGGTTTAAAAATCATTGTTCGCCAGCGGCAGATTGTGATCTCTAATCACGATCTGCTGCCAGCAAACAATGATTCAGTATGGGGACGAGCGATGACATTAGTGATCACTCCTCCCGATACTGAGGAGGAGATCGCTGCATGTAATTGCAGCAGTCTCTTCCGCTGGTGAGTAGGCGATTCCGGGAAGGAAAGCTTCCCTCTCGACAATCGCCTATGTGATCTGCCAATGTAATATAAGCTTTAGTGACAGCGGGTGAGGCAAGGAGGAAACAGAAGCAGTTTATTACTGCTTCTGACTTCTCCCCAGATAGGTACAGATATGGTGGCATGTGGCCACAATAGTAGTATTAGCAGAAGCATGGAACGTGTAAGGCTGTCTACGGGTAGTAGTAGCAGTAGTAGTATTAGTAGTTAGTGATGAGCGAAGTTTTAAAAAATTGGATTTGGCTGCTTGGCAGGACTTCAACAAGGAATTCATTTTGAAGTTCTTTGTCACGAATCACATTCCATTGTATGTACAGGCACCACAACGGGGAACAGTGATCGCAACGCCCCGCATCATTGAACCCCTCTGGTTCCACATTCAATGTGGATTGTGGCATCTGAGAGTAACATTATGGCCTTTCAGGGGTTAATCAGGGGTTAAAAAATACATATACACCTAATCCATTTGATTGAGAAAATGTGGCATATCTAGCACACTGACGTGATGACGTGGTGATTGATGACATCACCGCAGCTGGCCAGCAAACTGATGAGGTGACATCACACTGGTGGAGGGCAACTTTGTCCATTTGGGTGTCACCATGTCCCCCCTGGCGCTGAAAAGCCTCACCAAAATGAAGAAGTGCGTGCTGTGCCAGTTCGGGACACTGTTTCAGTCTTCCTACCCAGAACTCCATGGAGTCAGGGAACAGGGTATGCGACAGAGACTGGCCATAGTTTAGGTAGGCATGAACCTGGACGCTGAGGCGGGAGCTGTCGGCTTGCTTACTGGCCTCAGGCTGGTGCGGCACAAGGAAAAACTGGTCCATCATGTTAAAGAGACTGAAATGGCTCCTGCTACTACTGCGGCTTTTGCTGCTTGTGGCAGCGGGAGGGGGCGTAATTTGTCCTCCCTTTCTGTGAGAGGAAAACATTCCCCCATTTTGCCCTGGTGGGGAGGTTCTAAAAGCATGGCTATCCGGTAATCATCAGATTGCTTGATGTCAACGATACACGTGTCACTGAGTAAGCAAGCGAGCACAGAGGTCATCAATTTGGCCAGCGTGCCCAAGGAGCCAGTTTTTTCTGGCTCTAGCCTCTACTGAGACAATTGGGTATTTTGACTGGTGCCATCCTCATCATTGTCCTATTGCTCCTACACCTATGACTCCTCCTCTTGCAGTGGCAGCATCTCATCATCCTCATCATCCTACTCCAAGGCAGATTTTCATTATATGTTCCCAACAGCTATAGGGCGGACAGCAAGATGCTTCAGCTGCTCTTCTTCTGTTGTGGTCCCCTGTTGTATGAGCATTAGCATCTGTTCTAAAATAAATATGAGAGGGATGAAGACGTTCATGTCACAGTTGTCCCTGCTAAGTTGATTTAGATGACCACTCTTGAAAATGCTGGCGACCGAACGTTTTGGTAAAAGTGGACCTTCTTCAGCGGTCTTAATATCTGCAATTTGTGGTAGAGGAGGTCTGGGCTGGATCACCTCTTCTACCACAAATTGCATATAATAAGACCGCTGAAGAAGGTCCACTTGGACTGAAACTTTCGGTCGCCAGCATTATCAAGAGTGGTCATCTAAATCAACTCATAATGTAACTGGATCATGATTCTTTGTATGATATTGCACCAGTAAAACACAGAAATTGCATCCAAATAACCTGTGTGATGCAATATACATATTACTGACTACGACTATATGGTCCTTGCTGGCACCAGAAAATATAGTGTGTGGTGCTCCAATTCCAATATTATAGTTGTCCCTGCTAACAAACTTTGTGGCCTCTTTGAAAGGCTTTAGCCCCCGACCGGCATCTTGGATAAGCTGCCACTTCCTGTCCTCGAAGCAACAAATGCTCCCTGCTGCTGAGGCTGTCTGGTGCATGACAAAATCATTCACGGCATTCCGCTGCTCATAAAGTGAGTGATCAGACATGCATCACAGTGAGTGATCAGACATGTAATAAGGAGACATAGTGCGATTGACTCTGCGCCTTGCTGCTGTTGAGGACAGGAGCATATCTACACAATCATAGGGAGGTCAAAAGGACCTGGCTTTGTTACGAGGGTGCTGCCTCACCACTGCCGGAAAAAAACTGTGACCCAGTGGGCCGTGAAAGACATGTACTATCCCTGCCCGTAAGAGCTGCTCCAGGTGTCCACCATCGCGTGAAGCTTGCTGCACAGTGAAAATTGCAACAAGTGACCCACGTCTGCCACGTGACAGGACAAGGCAGCAATGGCTTTTTGGGAGAAATATTGCCAGCTTGGAATCTTCCAGTGAGTTTGAGCGCACACCATTAGCTCCCTAAAGGCAGCAGACTCTAGTAAATGGTACAGTAGCAACTGCAATGCCAGCAACTTGGCCATGTGCCAAAGCTTGCATATTGTCTGATTGCTGGGCATGTAGAGTAGTCTTCTGGACATGCATTCCATTATTGATGGCTAATGATGGAGAAGAGGAGAAGGAGTCTGAACAAAAAGGATGATGATGACGTGAAAGACACCGCACTGCCTGCAGATGCGGCCTGGCTGCTGCAAAGGGGGCTGGGAGAAGGGGGAAACTTATTTTGCAGTGGCTGGCTGACACCTCTGTTTGCTCATGGGATGTGGTGATGCTGCTTCATGTGGTTCAATAGAGCTGTGGTGCATATGTATGTGTTTGCGGCCCACATCTGATTTTGCTCTTGCACAGCTTGCACAAGGCAATGCTTTTGTCTTCCGGCATCATGGAGAAAAATGCCAGACAGGAAATACTCGTGGGACTAACCAACCCACAGTGTCAGCAGCATCACCAGATCCCGAAGCTCCTGCTCCGTGCAGTATTAGAACAAAGTTTTATGCGAATTGACTTCGGATGTTTCATCCGATGTCGATTTGTTCATCCCTAGTAGTGATCAATTCTCCCATTCATTTTGCATCAGCCTGTATCATACCTCCAAACTTTGTAAACAAACAAAGAGGGACACATTGTGCGTCGCACAAAGTGCTCTACAGCTAATTTTTTCTGCACTAGGCCACACCTCTAACTCTATCCAAAACATAACTATACACCTAATCCCACCCAGTCCCCTTAATGCCTCCACATAGTAATTATTCCCTCTTCATGCAACCGCACAGTATTTATGCCCACATTGTGTCTTCAAAGAATTATGCCCAGCTGTGCCCCCAGTAATAGGCCCAGTTATGTGCTCCAGTAATATGCCCTGCTGTGCCCACGGTAATATGCCCAGTTATGTGCCCGACTAAAATACCCAGCTGTGCCCACAGAAATATGCCCACATTGTGCCCCCACTAATATGCCCAGCTGTGCCCCCCAGTAATATGCCCATATTGTGCCCCCAGTAATTTGTTGTGCTCCAGTAATATGCCCACATTGTGCGCCCAGTAATATGCCCACATTGTGTCCCCCAGTAATATGCTGTGCCCCCTGTAATATGCCCACACTGTGCCCCTCACAGAATGTAAAAAAATAACCACATACAGTGCCTTGCAAAAGTATTCACCCTCTTTGACTTTTTTCGTATTTTGTTACATTACAGCCTTAAGTTCAATGTTTTGTTAATCTGAATTTTATGTGATGGATCAGAACACAATAGTCTAAGTTGGTAAGGTAAAATGGGAAAAATATATAAATAAACCTATTGTTTAGAACTAGAAGCTCAAAAAAGGTCTGGTGCAACCAATTACCTTCAGAAGTTACATAATTTATGAAATTATCTCCACCTGTGTGCAATCTATGTGTCACATAATCTGTCATTACATATACACACCTTTTTTGAAGGGCCTCAGAGGTTGCAACACCTAAGCAAGAGGCATAACTAACCAAACACTGCCATAAAGACCAAGGAACTCTCCAAACAAGTAATGGACAATGTTGATGAAAAGTATAAGTCAGGATTAGGTTTTAAAAAAATATCCAAATCTTTGATGATCTTCAGGAGCACCATCTAATCTATCATAACATGGCAAAACAGCAAACCTTCCAAGAGACGGCCACCCACCAAAACTCACGGACCAGGCAAGGAGGGCATTAATCAGAGAGGCAGCACAGAGATCTTAGTAACTCTGGAGGAGCTGCAGAGTTCTACAGCAGAGACTGGAGTGTCTGTACATAGGATGACAATAAGCCGTACTTTCCATAGAGTTGGGCTTTATGGCAGAGTGGCCAGAAGAAAGCCATTACTTTCAGCTAAAAACAAAAAGGCACATTGTGAGTTTGCAAAAAGGCATGTGGGAGACTCCCAAAATGTATGGAGGAAGGTGCTCTGGTTTGATGAGACTAAAATTGAACTTTTCCGCCATCAAAGAAAATGCTATGTTTGGCGCAAACCCAACACATCACATCACCCAAAGAACACCACCCAAACAGTAAAACATGGTGGTGGCAGCATCATGCTATGGGGATGTTTTTTAGAAGCCGGGAATGGGAAACTGGTCAGAGTTAAGGGAAAGATGGATGGTGCTAAAAACAGGGATACTCTTAAGCAAAACCGTACCACTCTGTGCGTGATTTGAGGATAGGACGGAGGTTCACCTTCTAGCAGGACAATGGCCCCAAACACACTGCTAAAGCAACACTTGAGAGGTTTAAGGGGAAACATGTAAATGTGTTGAAATGGCCTAATCAAAGGCCAGATCTCAATTCAATAGAAAATCTGTGGTCAGACTTAAAGATTGCTGTTCACAAGCGCAAACCATCCAACTTGAAGGAGCTGGAGCAGTTTTGCAAGAAGGAATGGGCAAAAATCCCAGTGGTAAGATGTGGCAACCTCATAGAGACTTATCCAAAGCGAGTTGGAGCTGTTATTGCCACAAAAGGTGGCTCTACAAAGTATTGACTTTAAAGGGGTGAATAGTTATGCACATTTACTTTTTCTGTTATTTTCTCCTATTTGTTGTTTGCTTCACAATAAAAAATAAAAAAAAAAACATCTTCAAAGTTGTGGGCATGTTCTGTTAATTAAATTATGCAAATCCTCAAACAATTCATGTTAATTCCAGGTTGTGAGGCACCAAAATACGAAAAAAGTCAAGGAGGTGAATACTTTTGCAAGGCACTGTACTTACCTTCTTTCTAGCAGCAGCAGGACATAGGCTGCTCTAGTCTGTGAAGGAGGCGGAGCCAAGTCTGACTGCAGGCGGCCCCACCCCCGCACAGATAAGAGGTGTGGAGAGCCGGCAGGGGGGAGTGATGATGAAGCAGGGAGCCGATGCCGGCTCTCTGCTTCCTCATAATACAGGCAACTGTCTTTGCTTCCTATGAATGCAGACACAGCTGCCAGAAAGCGGGACATACCTCCCCTGTACCGGGACAGCCACTGAAATCCGGGACTAACCCGCTGGATCCGGGACAGTTGGGAGGTATGCTGTATAATAGGTCGATGCAAACAAATGCTGATCAACATTTTTCTTTTTCGGTCCCTTAAAATAGAGCAATGCGACAATGTGGCAACCAGACCAAAAAAGTTGTGCATCCTTGGTCTAAACCATAGTGGTTGGTCTAGTGATTATACATACACATATACAATATTTCAAAAGCCACTTATTCTGACACATATGGAACTATCAGAAAAGGGGGCAGGGATTTATACTGTAGATATGGTGATTCCATAAGTATGATCCTGTAGCCTGGTATAGACCTATGGTGAGCTTTTCATCAATCTGGTGCATGCTCTGTGGATGAGTGCTTCACTTTAACCACCTGTTTAACCCTTGTCAAAAGATAGCTTTCTCATGGTTTAAAAATATTGTCTGATTTGAAAATCCAGCTTAAAGAGGACCTATTACCTCTTGTGTCATTTTAGTAACTACTTACTTCCGCTGTGTAATCACAATTCTGGAGCATCTATTCTTATGACTCTATGATGTGTCATTCCTTTATTATTCATTCTAGAAGTTATTAATGAATCAACAGCCGTTTGCAATAAAGGTCCAGAATATAGTTACAAATTAGGGCGTGTCCCTGCAAAGTCAGACATTAGCCAATCAGTGCTGCTGGTGTCAAACTGTGCAGGGACACTCCCCCCAATTTGTAACACCAAACTGCTAGTAATTGTTTCATAACTACTAGCAGAAATAATAAAGGAATGACATAAGAGGCAGAAGAATAGATGTTCCAGAATTGTTATTGCATGAAAAATAGACAAGTAAGTAGAAGTTACAGGTCCTCTTTAAGAAAATGAACAAGGTACAAGTTGGTCACTTAAGATTTTACTAGCCTTTGTCTCAAGTATACGTAATGCAATAATACAATATAAAACACTCTGCGCTTAGAGAGGTTTAAAATTCAAATGGTTTTGTCTACACTCGTAATGCACTTCACTTCTGCCACACAGTAAATCTTCACTAAAATGTATTTTGAAGCAAAATGACATTCAAGGGCAAAAATGTACAGCACTTGGAAGAAAGTGCAAAGAGTGATGTAGACAGAAACAATTTGAAAATTGCAATTTCATCTTTTGCATGGGAAAAAGGTGTTTAATACGATAGAAAGGACATTTATTGTTAACTGTATTACACAAGAAAATGACGTTAAGAATATTTCAGGCTGTTCAGTTCATCCTTTTCTCTATTGTTTTAAGCAATGCAAGCTTTGCCAAGGCAATTAAAATGTGTAGGTCTGCGCAGACAGAGGTGGAATGCCAAAGAAAGCATTACTATAGAAAAGTGTCACTGCCATTTATCTGCCACTTGCAAAGTAATGGTACATTGGCAAAATTACAGTAAATGTGCTGTGGTCGTGTAATGCAACAATAAATATAGTTTGCAGACACGAAACCGAAACACTTTTCCAACTATTCTATTAGTCCCAACAGGTGAGTATATATTGCAGTTTTCAAGAGCACTATGAAAAAAATTACATTTTACCCTGCTGTGTAAAGATGACTTTAGTTTTAGCAGGAGCAGGAACAGCAACCATTATTATTCAAATATTTTTAGGTGCAGGATCAGAGTAAAGTAGGGTTGAGCGAACCCGAACTGCAAAGTTGGGGTTAGTACTGAACTACCCGGACCCGAACCCGGACTTTTTCACTGAAGTTTGGGTTCGGTGATTTTATTATTTTCCATTATAACATGGTTATAACGTAAAATAATAGCATTCTTAAGACAGAATGCTAAATAAAATGGCCATTGAGGGGTTAGAACTCACCTCATCCACTTGATCGCACAGCCGGTATCCTCTACTTTCTGCAGGACCTGCAAAAGGACCTGAGGTCACGTCACCATGCTCTCCTCTACACCGTGCTCAAAACATTCTTACCTAGAAGTCAGATTTCTGAGTTTTATATCCTGGTGTCTTCTGTAAAGCAAATCACTATCACTTAATAGCTCCTTCTAAAATCATATAATAAAAATAAAATAAAAAAATATATAATCAGAAAATACTGCCAAGAAAAAACAGATCAGGATCTATTTTATTAGTAAAAAGTAACAAGAAAATGTGATTCCTATCATTAGCAAAATCCTGCTGTCTAAGAACCTCAGAAACTTGTGTACACATTTCCATATACATTATATACATTATTTATCATGGCCTGTACATCTTTGTGTACAAAAAAAATGCATATTTTGGCCCACAACCTTTTTATGCCCTTTTTCCAACACTTTTTAGATTTTCTGAGGCTTGCAGCACTTTTTAAAGAGTTGGTTGGGCTTTATGAAAAGGGCAGCCCAATACATTTTTATCATAATTTATGTCAGAAAATTGGCAAAAAAAATTATTGCTAAAATTAAGCTGATCACAGTGGGTCTCACTACTAGGACCTCCAGAAAAATCATGTAATCTGGGGAACATGGCAGCAAGTGTTTAGCTCCCTTGCGTGTACCACACAGGTCCTTTAGGGTAAGATATGCTGTTTGTATCCACTCTCTACTCTAGGCTGATTCATGAGGATTAGGAATAGGGACTCTACTTACAGGATGTGTTTCTTAATAAGGTTTACTATTACTTTATTAGAAATATATTCCCAAATATCTGTCATTAGTTATAATGGCCCATTTTGTCTAGGGAGGAATCTTTTAGGGGAAATAAAATGGTTGTCATCTTATTAGTGCACACAAAACCTGTCCTAATCACACTGCAGGACAAGTTAATTCACAACACTGTGCTAAAGAGCTGCCTCATCCTCTTCTCTGCTCTACTTGTCAGGGATTATGATTCTGAATACAGCTGATAAGATCTTCAGCTGAATCTCTGTAGGAAAGGAGTTCATGAGGAGAAATGACGTACAGAGATGAGGTAGAGTACAGCAGCACTTGTATGTAGTCCATATTACCACAGCCCCACATTACCACAATCTGTATTCTGTGTACTTCATGTCTCCTCATGAACTCCATTCTTACAGAGATTTAGCTGAAGTTCTTATCAGCTGTTCTCATGATCAGTAGGAGAGAAGGATGAGGCAGCTCTTTAGCTCAGTGTGCTGAAGTAACTTGTCCTGCTATGTGATTAGGGCAGGTTTTGTGTGCACTAATAAGATGGCGGCAATTTTATTAGTACACACAAACCTGTCCTAATCACACAGCAGGACAAGTTACTTCACAACACTGAGCTAAACAGCTGCCTTGGCCTCCTCTCTGCTCTTTGTGTCAGGAATTATGATCCTGAATACAGCTAATAAGATCTTCAGCTGAATCTCTGTAGGAATGGAGTTCATGAGAAGACAAGAAGTATAGAGTGGAGAATGGTAGTAATGAGCAGCAGCACTTGTACGCAGTCTACTACATTACCACAGATCCCCATGACCACAGTCTGTCCTGTCTGTCCTCTCTTTTCTTCAGCAGTCTCATAGTAACATAGTACATAAGGCTGAAAAAAGACATTTGTCCATCCAGTTTGGCCTGTCATCCTGAAAGTTGATCCAGAGGAAGGCAAAAAAAAAAAAACAACTGTGAGGTAGAAGACAATTTTCCCCACTATAGGGGAATAAAAACATTCCTTCCCGACTCCAATCAGGCAATCAGAATAACTCCCTGCATCAACGACCCCTCTCTAGTAGCTATAGCCTGTAATATTATTACACTCCAGAAATACATCCAGGCCCCTCTTGAATTCCTTTATTGTACTCACCATCACCACCTCCTCAGGCAGAGAGTTCCATAGTCTCACTGCTCTTACCGCAAAGAATCCTTTTCTATGTTTGTGTACAAACCTTCTTTCCTCCAGACGCAGAGGATGTTCCCTCGTCACAGTCACCGTCCTGGGGATAAATAGATGATGGGATAGATCTCTGTACTGACCCCTGATATATTTATACATATTAATTAGCTCTCCCCTCAGTCGTCTTTTTTCTAAAGTGAATAACTGTAATTTTGATAATCTTTCAGGGTACTGTAGTTGCCCCATTCCAGTTATTACTTTAGTTGCCCTCCGCCGGACCCTCTCCAGCTCTGCTATGTCTGCCTTGTTCACAGGAGCCCAGAACTGTACACAGCACTCGATGTGTGGTCTGACTAGCGATTTGTAAAGTGGCAGGACTATGTTCTTATCACGGGCATTTATGCTCCTTTTGATGCAACCCATATCTCCTAATTCAAAAACCTTTTAACTTCCATTGTAGCCTCAGTAATTAGTTCTGCAGGACTAGTAATATTGGAGAAGGTGAAATAAGTATAGCCAGCAGAGTACAGTTACAGTTTCCAAACTGCTGATTGAATGGCTGCCATGCCATTTAATCAGAATTTGAATCATTTCATTTATAATTCATCACAGCTACATTTGTGGTTTGATTTATCATAAGTTTCATTGATCGTGGATTAAAATATATAATTAGGAAGCAATTTTACTGTGACCTAAAGATCATAATGACTTTCAAACCCTTCCCTGGAGTTTCATCCTAAGAAGGTGAAAAACAAAAAAGCTGAACATTGAAGGTTTACAATTATTTGCGTATTTCAATTTTTTCTAATTCTTTAAAATGTCTTTTTATCCCAAAAATATCCTTCTCTTTATGTGTCCATGAAAACTAGTGAGATGTTAGATTATTGAATTGTAACATACGTACCACATTTTAGCCTGTTCTGCTAAGCATATACCGTATGTATGAATACCTGAAAAAAAATTCAGATGTATACTGTGAAAATGATCTTTGGACTTCACTGACCAAATTGCCAGTAATTTCTATATTTTTTTTTTGCCCAGCAGAATTGTAGACTATATTATTCTGTCCAGGAAAAAAAACTGAAAAAAAATGTCAATCTGGTCAAACACAGTCCAAAGGTAAATGCTATGTTTGAATGCCATTTTTGGGCATTCAAATGTAAACCCCCAAAGGAAATCCCAGTGAGGGCTAAAACATAGTGTGAACCCAACCTTACCTGTCCATGCTCCAGAGCTGTCTCTTCCCTCCCCAACCACAGTGAGTCTGGGGTGGACAACACATGGGCACAAATCTTAGTGTCAGTAAACTAGCCTCATTGCAAGTTATTTATCTTTGTGTCCTACTCATTTGGATACCCCACAGTACTGTATCCTGTCTGGCCACCATTACCTAACTCTTGGCTTTTTAGACTACCTTCTCATCAGTCACTGAATTGCATATGCAAAGGGACCACGTTTCAGTGTCTGGGGTATGCTTCGCCCCTTAGGAGGTTTCTACGAAATATGTGCCTCTTATAGAACACGTAAATGTGACGCCAGCTGCTATTAAGCAGCGGAAGCTCAAGGCTCCCTTTGTAGATGGTAATGTTGGTACCCATAGGTAGGATTGCCAGAGTGGTGCAGGGTGGCCTACAGTCTCTGAAGATGTTATGTACATGTGTCACGGTGTTCCTACCTGAATATCTGTGGATCCCAGACGTGATGTGGTCCGAAGCAGTGAAAAAGGGGTAAGTGAACTTGGATGGTGGATGAGTAGAATAAATGGAGTCTAGACTTTGTAGTAACGTTGAACAGTTGCTTTTACTTGACATAAATTGGCAATTCAAACAGCTTCCAAATGATATCTTGGTTATCGGCAGGTATTGGTTTTAATTTGGCAGACAAATACTTCTCTGCGACAATCTGAGCTCTGCTAGGGTGTCCGGCAACAGTTTACCTCTCAGGTATAACCAGAGAACCAAAGAGGTGTGCATTAAGCAATCATTGCAGACTTTACTTTGAGTATTGGGCCACTAATATCAAAGAAAGGGGTTACTTCACTCCATCAACCCACCACTATACAATGAAAAGACCCGCAGATAGAAGGGTGGCATTATCCGGGGTCCCTTCTGGCAACAAGGTCCAATTATGCTTTATGCTATGTTACCTTGATGATTAGCATAGGTAGCAAATATTTATGTCCATAAGGCGGCCCAAAGCCTTAGGACACACCAAACTAGGAGAAGTGACACAATAATTCAGTAATTTAGGAGGAGGAAAACTTTCTCCTATAGCTCCAGAGATAATAGCAGCTGATCACCCTCAATGGTGTTAAGTTTGCTTGGAACATAAATAATATAACAATAAGGCTACTTTCACACTTGCGCAGAGTGATCCGGCAAGCAGTTCCGTCACCGGATCCGGCAAAATGTATGCCAACTGATGGCATTTATAAGACTGATAAGGATCCTGATCAGTCTTAAAAATGCCTGATCAGTCAGAAAAATGCATTGAAATGCTCGATCCGTCTTTCCGTCATCCGGCAAAACGGATCTGGCATTTATTTGTGTCACTTTTTTTGGGTCTGCGCATGCGCAGACTGGAATGACGGATCCGGCGTTCCGGTATTTTGAATGCTGGATTCGGCACTAATACATTCCTATGGGAAAAAATGTCATATCCGAGATTCAGGCAAGTCTTCCGTTTTTTTTTGCCAGAGATAAAACCGTAGCATCAAAATGACTGAACTGAAGACAAACTTATGCATCCTGAACGGATTACTCTCCATTCAGAATGCATGGGGATATACCTGATCAGTTCTTTTCCGGCATTGAGCCCTTTTGAAGGAACTCAGTGCCGGAAAAGAAAAACACTAGTGTGAAAGTACCCTAACTTAGCACAATACCACTTGGTTTAGAACTCAGAGGCAAACATTATTGAGCAATAATAGATAGGACGTGCTTGGAGCGTACAAGACGCACTCAGAGGAAGTCCATTGCGAGCAATAAAGTAAGGTGCTAACCACATGGCTAACATGGTAAGATGCATAAATTGTATAATAAGTGCATATAAAACATATTGTGGCACCTGTAAAAGAATGCATACAATAGGCACATTTTACTTGAATGTTGCTGAAAAGGTAAAACAGTTAGTGCAAATATATTTAAGGCACATTTTTAACCGCTTGCCGCACACCTAACACCGAAAGGCGTCATTGCTGCGGCGCTCTCAGGCTACACTAACGCCGATTGGCGTCATCTCGCGTGAGCTGAGATTTCCTGTGAACGCCCGCACACAGGAGCGCGTGTTCACAGGATCGCGCAGTGCACAAGTTCATCTACAGCCTGCCGGCCACGATCATTGGCTGGCAGGCTGTGGATTTTTGAATCGACCAATGAAATGGTTATGTCAGACGCTATTTTGAAAATAGCGTCTGATATAACTGCTACCTGCTCCTCTGGTGGTCCCTTTTGCTTGGATCTACCACCAAAGGACACAGGCAGCTCTGTAAGTAGCACCAAATCACCACACTACACATTAGATATTACCCTGTCATTTATTAACCCCTTATTTAGCACCTGATCACCCATATTAGACTCCCTGATCACCCTGATCACCCCCTTATCCACCCCCCTGTCATTGATCACCCCCCCTGTAAGGGTCCCTCATCCCTGCCAGGTAGTTAGCTACTTACTATGTAGTTTAGCGCCCAGCCCACCGCACCGCAGTCACTGATTAGTCGCTGATTAGCGTCATCGCTGTCGCTAATCAGCACTAGTACTATATAGTATCTGTAAGTGATCAATACTGATCGCAATCTATATCAGTACATTAGGGTCACCTTAGGTTCTACAAAAAACGCAGTGTTCGCCCTATCAGGCCTGATCTTGTGCGCACACTTGCGTTCAGTCCGCCCCACCGCAGCGACAGACATATTTTTGTTCTGATCACTGCAAAAACACTGTAAAATCGCTGCACCGCTATAAAAGATCACTTTTGAGCTTTTTTGATCTTTATTAGCGATCGCAGCTTTACTTCGCAAGCACTCCTTTTTACTAGGTAGGTTTGCTCTTTTTCCCGGGTAGTCTCAGAGGAATACCCCCTAAATTTAGTGAACCCAAAATGTCAAACAAGGGGTATTCCGCTGAAGAGGCCTACAGGATTCTGGCCGTGATGGATGAAAGCGATGGGGACGCCTCATCCGCTGAATCCAGTGGTTCAGAATATGAACCTGTAGACAGCAGTGGCACTCTAACCGCTAGCGAAGATGACGAGGTAGAGGTCCCTGCTACGGTCAGGCGTACCCGATCCCATGTCAGATTTCTGCATACCCCGCATGATGATCCTCATTTGCAGCAGAGTGGTGCTAGCGCTGATCTTGTTTATGGTGCGGCATACACCAGCAGCGCAGCACACCCTGGACCTTCTACCAGCACTGCCATATTCCCTGGTGAAGTGGCGAGCACCAGAAGGGCAGTTCCAGCTGGTACGGTGGCACATGCAATAACTCCCCTGTCACAGCCACCGCGTTCACAGGCCCGTAGAACACTTAGTCTCCCAGAGGTGCTGGCAAATCCTAATTGGCAATCCCCTGCTTCCGCCGCACCCGTATTGCCCCCTTTCACCGCCCAGTCTGGAGTTCGCGTGGAGACGGCTCATTTATGATCAGCCCTTCAGTTTTTTGAGCTGTTCTTCACCGCGGATCTCTATGACCAAGCTGTGGCAGAAACCAACCGCTACGCCACACAGTTTATTACCGCCAATCCGGAAAGCTTCTATGCCCAGCCTTTCCGGTGGAAACCAGTCACAGTTTTCGAGTTTAATTTTTTTTGGGGCCTTCTCCTCAGCATGGGTCTAACTAAAAAAAATGTATTGCGGTCATATTGGTCTAAAGACCCAATACATTACATGCCTATGTTCTCTGCTGCAATGTCTAGGGCGCATTTTGAGGCCATTCATGTGCTTTATGCATTTCGCTGACAATAGCACCTGTCATCCAAGAGGCCACCCTGCTTATGACCGGCTCCATAAAATTCAGCCCCTCATAGACCATTTGTCATCCAGATTTGCAGATGCGTATACCCCTAATCAAAACATCTGCATAGACGAGTCCCTAGTACATTTTACTGGGCGCCTTGGCATAAAACAGTACATCCCCAGCAAGCGCGCCCGGTATGGGGTCAAACTGTATAAGCTCTGTGAAAGGGCCACAGGCTATACATATCGTTTTAGGGTCTATGAGGGAAAAGACTCAAAACTGGAGCCGGTCGGATGTCCTGACTACCTGGGGAGCAGTGGCAAGATTGTCTGGGACTTGGTGTCACCCTTACTCCACAAGGGGTACCACTTATACGTGGACAATTTTTACTCAAGCGTGGCCCTCTTTCGGCACTAACATCTAGTCGGAATTCAATGCTGTGGCACCGCGCAACCTAGTCGCCGGGGCTTCCCCCAACGGCTCGTTAGTACCCGACTTGCACGGGGGGAGAGGGCTGCCTTGTGTGACCAAGGACTGCTCGCGGTGAAGTGGAGGGACAAGAGGGACGTTTACCTTCTGTCCACCATTCACGCAGACACGACTGTACAAATTGAAAGGGCAACTGGAGTCATTGTGAAACCCCTCTCTGTCCACGACTATAACCTTCACATGGGAGGGGTAGACTTCAATGACCAGATGTTGGCTCCCTATTTAGTTTCCCGACGCACCAGACGCTGGTATAAGAAGGTGTCTGTTTATTTGATCCAATTGGCGATGTATAATAGTTTTGTTCTCTACAGTAAGGCTGGGAGAACAAGATCCTTCCTAAAATTCCAGGAAGAGATCATTTCAGAAATCCTGTATCCAGGAGGGTCCGTGCCCCAAGGCCCTGATGTAGTGAGCCGGCTACATGGCAGACACTTCCCGTCTGTCTATCCTGGTACCCCAACTCAACGTTCCCCAAGAAAAAGATGTTGTGTCTGTAGCAGGGGTGGAATAAGGCGTGACACCACCTTTTTTTGTCCTGACTAGCCTGCCCTATGCATAGGGGAGTGTTTCCGCAAGTTCCACACTCAGGTACACTATTAGCGTAGGGATTGCGTACACAGGACAGGCACACAGGGGTCTTAGGGCCCATTCACACAGAGCTGCCACAAACCTCTCCTTTCACCTGGGACAAAGTGCATAATGTACTTCACCACATCTCTGGGTGATTTGCGCTTTGCACATTGTCCCATGGGGAAGGAGAGGTTTGTCTTATAAAGGTAAAAAAAGTAAATAAATAAAAATCACTGGTAAGCAAAAAAGTTATTGTTCAGTTTCAAAAGTTTCTAAAAGTTAATGTTCTCTAAAGTTAATGTTAATAAATTTATTGCGTTGCGGCCTGTTTTTTTTTTTTTTTTTTTTTACCTTCTAGGTGGACCAAGCAATCAAGCAGCTGCAGCACTGATGTGCATTCTGACAGAAGCATTGCGCTGCTGTCAGATTACACAAAAGTCGGTGTATGCGGCGCTGCAAGACGAGATTTCTCCTCTGCAGTAAAAGATACGTTTGCCGAGGCATATGAGCTGAGGAGGTGGTAATACAGGTAATGAGATTTTTTTTTTCCGTTCAGCCTCTGGGCTGAAAGAAAAAATTAACGGCACAGATTTCTTCATTCGCATCGATCAATGTGGATGAAAAAATCTCTGCCCAAAAAAAAAGGAGGGGAAAGGCGTCTGCCAGGACATAGGAGCTCCGTCCAACATCCATACCCACTTAGCTCATATGCCCTGGCAAACCAGATTTCTCCATTCACATCAATCGATGTGGATGAATAAATCATTGCCGGGATTTTTATTTTTATTTTTTATATATATATACAAAGTGTTTATATATACAAACCGGATTCCAAAAAAGTTGGGACACTAAACAAATTGTGAATAAAAACTGAATGCAATGATGTGGAGATGGCAAATGTCAATATTGTATTTGTAATAGAACGTAGATGACAGATCAAACGTTTAATCCGAGTAAATGTATCATTTTAAAGGAAAAATACGTTGATTCAAATTTTCACGGTGTCAACAAATCCCCAAAAAGTTGGGACAAGTAGCAATAAGAGGCTGGAAAAAGTAAATTTGAGCATAACGAAGAGCTGGAAGACCAATTAACACTAATTAGGTCAATTGGCAACATGATTGGGTATAAAAAGAGCTTCTCAGAGTGGCAGTGTCTCTCAGAAGCCAAGATGGGTAGAGGATCACCAATTCCCACAATGTTGCGCAGAAAGATAGTGGAGCAATATCAGAAAGGTGTTACCCAGCGAAAAATTGCAAAGACTTTGCATCTATCATCATCAACTGTGCATAACATCCGAAGATTCAGAGAATCTGGAACAATCTCTGTGCGTAAGGGTCAAAGCCGTAAAACCATACTGGATGCCCTTGATCTCCGGGCCCTTAAACGACACTGCAAGACAAACAGGAATGCTACTGTAAAGGAAATCACAGAATGGGCTCAGAAATACTTCCAGAAACCATTGTCAGTGAAAACAATCCACCGTGCCATCCGCCGTTGCCAGCTGAAACTCTACAGTGCAAAGAAGAAGCCATTTCTAAGCAAGATCCACAAGCTCAGACGTTTTCACTGGGCCAGGGATCATTTAAAATGGAGTGTGGCAAAATGGAAGACTGTTCTGTGGTCAGACGAGTCATGATTCGAAGTTCTTTTTGGAAATCTGGGACGCCATGTCATCCGGACCAAAGAGGACAAGGACAACCCAAGTTGTTATCAACGCTCAGTTCAGAAGCCTGCATCTCTGATGGTATGGGGTTGCATAAGTGCGTGTGGCATGGGCAGCTTGCATGTCTGGAAAGGCACCATCAATGCAGAAAAATATAAAAATATATTCAGGTTCTAGAACAACATATGCTCCTATCCAGACGTCATCTCTTTCAGGGAAGACCCTGCATTTTTCAGCAAGATAATGCCAGACCACATTCTGCATCAATCACAACATCATGGCCGCGTAGGAGAAGGATCCGGGTACTGAAATGGCCAGTCTGCAGTCCAGATCTTTCACCTATAGAGAACATTTGGCGCATCATAAAGAGGAAGGTGCAACAAAGAAGGCCCAAGACGATTGAACAGTTAGAAGCCTGTATTAGACAAGAATGGGAGAGCATTCCTATTTCTAAACTTGAGAAACTGGTCTCCTCGGTCCCCAGACGTCTGTTGAGTGTTGTAAGAAGAAGGGGAGATGCCACACAGTGGTGAAAATGGCCTTGTCCCAACTTTTTGGGGATTTTGGGCGGAGCTCCTATGTCCTGGCAGACGCCTTTCCCCTCCTTTTTATTTTGGCAGAGATTTTTTCATCCACATTGATCGATGCAAATGAAGAAATCTGTGCCGTTAATTTTTTCTTTCAGCCCAGAGGCTGAACGGAAAAAAATAATCTCATTACCTGTATGCTCAATATAAGGAGAATAGCAGAAACTCCTAATGCTGGCCATACATGTAATGACTGCGGAGACCCTCAAATGCCAGGGCAGTACAAACACCCCACAAATTACCCCATTTTGGAAAGAAGACACCCCAAGGTATTCGCTGAGGGGCATATTGAGTCCATGAAAGATTGACATTTTTGTCCCAAGTTAGCGGAAAGGGAGACTTTGTGAGAAAAAACAAAAAAATCTATTTCCGCTAACATGTGGCCCAAATTTTTTTTTCGATGAACTCGCCATGCCCCTCATTGAATACCTTGGGGTGTCTTCTTTCCAAAATGGGGTCACATGTGGGGTATTTATACTGCCCTGTCATTTTAGGGGCTCTAAAGCGTGCAAAGAAGTCTGGGATCCAAATGTCTAAAAATGCCCTCCTAAAAGGAATGTGGGCCCCTTTGCGCATCTAGGCTGCAAAAAAGTGTCACACATGTGGTATCACCATGCTCAGGAGAAGTTGGGGAATGTGTTTTGGGGTGTAATTTTACATATACCCATGCTGGGTGAGAGAAATATCTTGGTCAAATGCCAACTTTGTATAAAAAAATGGAAAAGTTGTCTTTTGCTGAGATATTTCTCTCACCCAGCATGGGTATATGTAAAAAGACACCCCAAAACACATTGCCCAATTTCCTCTGAGTACGGCGATACCACATGTGTGACACTTTTTTGCAGCCAAGGTGGGCAAGTGGGCCCACATTCCAAAGAGCACCTTTTGGACTTCACAGGCCATTTTTTACAGATTTTGATTTCAAACTACTTTGTACGCATTAGGGCCCCTAAAATGCCAGGGCAGTATAACTACCCCAAAAGTTACACCATTTTGGAAAGAAGACACCCCAAGGTATTCCGTGAGGGGCATGGCGAGTTCCTAGAATTTTTTATTTTATGTCACAAGTTAGCAGAAAATGATGATTTTTTATTTTTTTCCTTACAAAGTCTCATATTCCACTAACTTGTGACAAAAAATAAAAACTTCCTAGATTTTTTTATTTTTTGTCGCAAAGTAGTGGAATATGAGACTTTGCAATAAAAAAAAATAAATAAAAATCATAATTTTCCGCTAACTTGTGCCAAAAAATAAAAAATTCCATGAACTCACTTTGCCCATCATGAAATACCTTGGGGTGTCTTCTTTCCAAAATGGGGTCACTTGTGGGGTAGTTATACTGCCCTGGCATTTTAGGGGCCCATATGCGTGAGAAGTAGTTTGCAATCAAAATGTGTAAAAAATGGCCTGTGAAATCCGAAAGGTGCTCTTTGGAATGTGGGCCCCTTTGCCCACCTAGGCTGCACAAAAGTGTCACACATATGGTATCGCCGTACTCAGAAGAAGTTGGGGAATGTGTTTTGGGGTGTCATTTTACATATACCCATGCTGGGTGAGAGAAATATCTCGGCAAAATACAACTTTTCCCATTTTTTTATACAAAGTTGGCATTTGACCAAGATATTTATTTCACCCAGCATGGGTATATGTAAAATGACAACCCAAAACACATTCCCCAACTTCTCCTGAGTACGGTGATACCACAAGTGTGACACTTTTTTGCAGCCTAGATGGGCAAAAGGGCCCACATTCCAAAGAGCACCTTTCGGATTTCACCGGCCATTTTTTACACATTTTGATTGCAAACTACTTCACACGCATTTGGGCCCCTAAAATGCCAGGGCAGTATAACTACCCCACAAGTGACCCCATTTTGGTAAGAAGACACCTCAAGGTATTCCGTGAGGGGCATGGCGAGTTCCTAGATTTTTTTTATTTTTTGTCGCAAGTTAGTGGAATATGAGACTTTGTAATAAAAAATAAAAATAAAAAAAATCATCATTTTCCGCTAACTTGTGACAAAAAAAAAAACTCGCCATGCCCCTCACGGAATACCTTGGGGTGTCTTCTTTCCAAAAGCTCAAATGCATATGACCCAATTCTCTAAGTCGACTATCCAACCCCTTTGCCTGCTATAGCTATACAGCTATCCAGTAGCACGTATCTCTCACACCTGGTTCCTCCTAGGTGACGTCTCCTCTGATGTAGATCTTCTCTGTCATCATCTTCCCAATTCCGTCCGGACAACTTCTCATCTCTACAGAGTGTGACACACAGACATCTTAGCTTCCTCATTTTTCTGTACCCCCAAATACTATCCTGAAGAAAAATGAGTGCCCCCCATAGTAATTCCCTTCTAGAATGCCCTCATTAATACTGCCCCCTACAGTGCCCCCAACTGTGATAATGCTCCCCAAGAGTGCCCCCATTAGTTGAAGAGCCCTCCAGTATTAATAATACCCTTACAGAGTCCCTAGTAGAAATAAGGCCCGCCTATTGTTCCCCCAGTGGTAATAAAGCTATCTACTGACCCCTCAGTAGTAATAAGACCCCCACAGTGCTCTTAGTAGAAATAATGCAGATCTATAAGTAGTAATAAGAATGCCTTATGTCTCCTGGCTATAAAATGCCCCCACAGTGCCCCCCAGTATTTATAATGGCCCCTACTGTTATAATGCTCGCCCTGAAGCCCTTCCATTATCTATAAAGCCCCCGGCAGTTATATTACTCAAAAATTATAATTCCTCAGCCCCTCCACCATACAGTCTCATGTAAATAACATTATTTCCCTTCTCCGCTATAGAGTTCCATGTAAATACCATCACACCATCTCTCCAGCCCCCTCCAATATACAGTCCCATGTAAATAACATTCCTTTATATCTACAGGCCCATCTATAATACAGTCTCATGTAAATAACATCACACCATCTCTCCTGCCCCCCTCAATATACAGTCCCACGTAAATAACATTACCCCCTTCCCAGTCGACTTCAACATACAGTCTCATGTTAAGAACATAACCCCCTCCACAGCCGCCTTCAACATACAGTCCCATGTACATAACATCACCCCCTCAATATTCAGTCCCATGTAAATAACACTTCCTCCCCCAGTCACTTTCAACATACAGTCCCATGTAAATAAAATCCCCTCCTCCTCAGCCACCTCCAACATGCAGTCGCATGTAAATCACATTAACCCGCAACATTTAGTCCCATGTAAATAATATCACTCCCTCCCATAGCCGCCTTCAACGTATAGTCCCATGTAAATAACATTACCCTGCCCCAGCCACCTCCAAAATGCATTCCCATGTAAATTACATCACTCCACCCCACTGTCCCATGTAAATAACTTCCCTCCCTTCAGCCCTAACATACAGTCCCAGTTACTGTATGGTGAACGGACACCACTGAACGGTATCAGTCTGAGGCATCTGTTAACGCATACATTTTTGGTATGCATTAAATGGATGGCAAAAATAGGATGTGAACCCAGCCCTAGTGTCAGAATAAGAACCAATACACAGCGGAGCAGAGTGATGGAGAGGGGAGGCCGCCATGTACTGACAGAGCGCTACCTGGACCTGGTGGTCAGGGATAAGTACTGTGTTTCCCAAGGATAATTTTCTACTGTGAAATACAGGGCACAGTATAATACACTAGGGGGCTGTTGACTGCCCATCAGCATTTCACCTGGGTGGCAAACCTGCCATGGCCGATACCTCTGTGGACACTTAGGCAGGGACACCCCACCATTCCTCCTCTTCCTCATCTGAGGGACTTTCCTCTATACCCTGAGGGTGAGGAGGCACCCCCTCCACGCACACCGGCCCTTAAAAATTGCAACATCTCAACATATTACGGTGCAAGTTTTGTGAGGGTCACCCTGTCCCTACTGGCTCTACCTCATAGACCGGAATATCAGGGTCTACCCTCCTCTTCACTGTATATGGAACCGCCTCCCACGATCCATCCAACTTCCCAGACGGCTGTTTGGCTTTGACCATCACCCGATCACCTGGGACATACCCATCTTTCTGCACTGGTCTTGGGTTAGGGTGTACCACCCATCCAAGGCACTCCTCCACAACCTTGTGAACCGCTCCAAGCCAGCGGGGGTGCTTCTGCACCCACGCAGTGGTACTTCTCGGTGGGGGATCCATCGGGTTAGGCATGTGGAGATCTTCAATCTCCCATCCGGCTCTTTCAAACATGAGCATATGCGGAGAGTATCCGGTGGTACTGTGTACTCTGTTGTTATAGGCCCACATCAACTCGGGTAGGTACGCGGGCCACTGGGCTTTTTGATTGTCTTCCAGAGTTCGCAGCATATGAAGCAAGGTGCGATTGAAACGTTTGCACGCTCCGTTTCCTTGTGGGTGATACGGAGTGATGCGGGAGCATTCAATCCCATACAGCTGGTACAGTTCGTTCATTAAAGTACCCTGAAAGCATGCTCCCTAGTCAGAATGTATCCTCCGTGGACATCCAAACACCTGTATAAAGCGTTTATAGACAGCTTCAGCGTCCGACTCTGCGGTTTGGTTTCTGGTGGGCACAGCCACCGCATACTTGGTAAAGTGATCTGTCATGACTAGACAGTACGAGTGTCCTGATGTAGAGTATCCAATCTGTACATAATCGATCATCAGAAGTTCTAGGGGCGCTAAGGTGCGAATGGTCTGCACTTGAGCCCGCTGTTCAGTACTCTTACTCAGTCCGTAGGATCGACACTTAAGACATGCCGCGGCCACCATGTCGGCCAAATCTGGACAGTATACTAGCCGTTGGAGCCACTTGAATGTTTTGTCGCTCCCAGAATGAGCTCCCTTTTCATTAGCTTCCCTGGCGGCCTCCGGTCCCAACGACATGGGACTGCAGCTCTGACTGTAAGTATATGATCTGACACAGGAGGCCCTGGGTAATTGTCAACTTGTCCCACTGCCTTAACAACTTCCGACCCTCTAGGGTCAGAGGGACTCGTTCTTCTGGCCGAGGCCAGATCTTGCTCCGAACCCATTCTTTCACTTTCCACAAATCCCGGCAGCCATTCTGGACTCTCTTCCAATCAGTTAACATTTTTCCCAGCACCAGGGTAATCCCAGACGCCACACCACTTGAATGTGCCACATCCGGGAACAGAGGTAAGCGACCAAGGTCAGGAGTTTCAGTGTCCTCTAACTCCTCATCGGCTCTCTGAGTCGACTGTCCTACTGGACAGAGTGCAACGGCATTGCCGTTCTCCCTACCGGACCGGAATTTGATGCAGTATTGGTACTTAGAAAGGCGGGCCAACCATCTTTGCTCGAGTGCACCAAGCTTGGCATTCTCCAGGTGTGCCAATGGGTTGTTGTCCGTCATCACGGTCACTTTTGCATCAGTCAGGTATTCTGCAAACCTTTCGGCCATGGCCCACACCAGTGCCACCAGTGCCAGTAGTTCCAGTTTAAAGGTGCTATAGTTATCAGGGTTGCGTTCTGACTCTCTTAGGGACCGGCTCCCATAGGCGATGACTCTCTCCCGTCCATCCTGGACTTGGGATAATACGGTCCCCAGACCATGTAGGCTTCCGTCAGTATACAGCAGGAATGGGGTATCAAACCGCACATAAGCCAGGATCGGGGCACTGGTCAGAGCCTCTTTTACTGCTTCGAAGGCCTCTTGTTGCTGGGCCCCCAGTTAACAGGACGTTTCTTTGGGCCCCCAGCCATGCCTCTTAGCAATGCATTTAACGGGCCCACCAGATGAGAGAATTTGGGTATAAACCTTCTGTAGTAGTCGGCCAGTCCCACGAACGCCCATAACTCCTATAGTGTACTTGGCCGAGGCCAATTCTGAACGGCCTCCACCTTGCTGGGGGCGGGCTATACCCCCTCATGGGTGACCATATGTCCTAAGTACTCTATCTGTTGTCGAAACAGCTGGCACTTTTTGGGCTTGATCTTAAGCCCATGGTCTCGTAGCCGTCCCAAGGCTTGTCGCATCTTCTGGAGGTGATCTTCAAAGGAGGCCCCAAACACTACTATGTCATCCAGGTATATCAACACTGATTCAAAGTTGAGGTCCCCCAGACAGTGTTCCATCAATCGCTGAAATGTCCCCGAAGCATTGGAGAGGCCGAAGGGCATCCAGTTGAACACATAGAGTCCCATAGGTAGAATGAAGGCTGTCTTGGCTTTGTCCTTCATGGCCACCGGCACCTGCCAGTACCTACTTGCCAGGTCAAGAGTCGAGAAGAACTTTGCTTGGCTTAGGGCTGACAATCCTCGGAAGGGGGCAGGCATCCCGGACGGTCTGAGCATTCAGCTTCCGATAATCTATGTAGAACCGGAGACTCCCATCTTTATTCCGCACCAAAACTACTGGAGCAGCCCACGGACTTTGACTCTCCTGGATTACCCGGTTTTCCAACATGCTGGCCACCATGTCTTTCACCTCCTGATACATCTTAGGTGGGATCTGCCGGTAACGTTCCCTGATCGGTGCAGCATCGCCGGTTGGGATTTCGTGTTCAATGGCAGTAGTACACTCAAAGTCCTCATCATGTCTCGAGAAGGCCTCCTGAAATTCCCAAAGCGTGTCCTCCAGCAGCTTTTGTTCCCCCGGGGTCAGGGTTCTGCAGTTAACCCCCATACGGGCCATAATCACTTGACCGTTCCACTCCGCTGTCGGGGCTTCCCTTGAATGGATCTCCACAGCATAGGTCCAGGCTGATCTCCTATCCGGCTATAGCGTGAAGCCTTCGTCGAGCGATACCCCCTTTGGACACATAAACTTTGTCCAGCAGGGTATTTCCGGGTATGGTTATCTTGCAGTCCTCAACATTACAGCAGCGTATAGGCACATATCCGTCCTTCACAATGGCGCGGGCCCGGGCTACCAGTGGGCGAATCTGTGTTTTTTTTTTATAAGAGGGCTCGATCAGGACCTCCAGTCCATTCAGTCGTCATCCCGCCCCCACCGGCAGCATCAATATTCGCTCTTGTCGAGGTGGGATCTTCAACGGAGTCCTCCGTAGCACCATCACGTGTCCAATGGCTCGACCGGACAGATTACTCTTTCTCAGGCTACAGCTTCTCACCATTTGTTGTAAGACCTTCTGGGTAGGCCGGTGTGTGGTGGCCTGTTGCCAGTACTTCGGCCCTTCCCTGGCATAGAGTTGATGGTCTAGGTCTCTCAGTACATTCATGCCCAGGGTCACGTCCATTTCTTTCCGGGACGAATGGTCCACCAGCACGACCCCTTTCTTGCCGATGTCTTGCCCAAACAGTCAGACCTGCATCCAGACTATCCCTCGAACATCCATCTCTCTGTTCCTTCCGGCCTTCCAACTCGGCTTCTAATAAAGGGCTGCTGACATACACATAATGTTCTTCACTCAGAGGGCTTAACTTCTGGTGCACCGCCGCAGGATGCCCAACTACTGCAGCAGTAAGAAGTTTAATGTCGGCTCAGACGCTACATGTTCTGGGCACTCTTTAGCCATATGGCTGTACTTTCGGCAAGCCCAACAGAGGGGCCCTCTTCTGACCAGCCTCTTCACCTGAGTTGCTCTGGATGGAGTGGCACGAGGTGCGGGGACCATTTCCGGAGGCCGGGACGGCTCTGCCTCCATCTGGGACACTTCCAGCCGAAGCTCTCAATTCCGCCCACACGGCCTGGACCACATCCTTTAAGGACTCAGATTCTTCAGACCCTGGCCGGTCACTTGTAACATGCGTGCTATTCACTACTCTCGCCGCCGCAGGTATGGGCTCTTCCTCTCTCTCTACGGCGGCAAAGTAGATGCTGTAGAATGTTATGTTGGCCATTGTTCGGGTTATCTCCTGTAATTTGTCTTGAAAGAATTTATTGGAGAGCCCCTCTATGAACTGATCTCGTAGAAGCCGGTCCACCTCCTTAGGGTCGAAGGCGTCCATGTCCTTAGGGTCTCGTTGTTGTATCTCGTTCAGCTTCTCCTGTAGAGCATTGGAATATTGCATCAGGGTCTTGCCCTCTCGCTGGGGTTGATTAAAGAAGTGACTCCGTAACTGTACCACTTTGGCCCCCCCCCTTGGGCTTTTCTAGCAGGGAGAATATCTTCTCTAGGGTATCTCTCTCGGAGACGGTCATACCATCACTGTCCGCCTGACGTCACCCTCTAGGGCTCCCAACGCAACCTCTGCCTGCAGTTCGGGGGTCAGGTTACACATTTTAACCGCACTTCGCACCCTTTCAGTCCAGTCCTGCAATGTCATGTTTCTACCGTCATACTTTGGCAGATGATGCAGCAGGGCCCATACTGGGATGTATCCTACTGGGGTAGCCATATTGTTGGGGGCAAGCTGGACTTGCGCCTGTACACCCTGGGCTGGGTCTTGATCTGGCACCACTGGTGCCATTCCCATCCATAACGATCACTGTATCCTGCCGACTACAACAAGTTGTAAGCCATGTACTGGGGTGGGCTCCCCAGGATACAGCGAAGTAACGGACAAGAAAAGCGACACTAACACCAGCTTAGTGACCATAGTGATAACACAACAATATAAATATACACAGACTAAGTTATACCCCAGGCCCACAGTCACCGTCCCTGTCCGAGGGACAGGCCAAGCCCGATGGCGCACACAGCAGAGCCTGCAAGTCGTGCTGTGCCGCTAAAGAGGACACACCTAGCCAGTGGTGGACGCAGCAGAGCCTTGCTTGATAATCAGACTTCTGCCCACACACTGTAAAGCCCCTTTCACACGGGCGAGTATTCCGTGCGGATGCGATGCGTGAGTTGAACGCATTGCACCCGCACTGAATCCGGACCCATTCATTTCTGTGGGGCTGTTCACATGAGCGGTGATTTTTATCACTTATGCGTTGAGTGAAAATTGCAGCATGCTCTATATTGTTTGATTTTCACGTGACGCAGGCCCTATAGAAGTGAATGGGAAGCGTGAAAATCGCATAGCATCCGCAAGCATAGAAAGTATATTATAACATTGTACAAGGAAGGCAATCCATTAGAATATACATAAAGATAAAACGTAACCTTTAATAATGTTACTATGATGGTCCATTCACAGGTCCGTAAGTGTTTTGCGGAATCGCTAAACACGGACACCGGCAATGTGCATTCCGCAATTTGCGGACCGCACATCGCAGGCACTATAATAGAAAATGCCTAATCTTGTCTGCAATTGCGGACAAGAATGAGACATGTTCTATTTTTTTTAGGAAACAGAAGCACGGATGCGGAAGTGCGGACAGCACATTCCGGCCCCATTGAAAATGAATGGGTCCGCACCCTTTCCGCAAAATTACGGAACAGATGCGGACCCATTTTGCGAACGTGTGAATGGAAAAGAAATCCCATAAAATGAAAATAAATTTAATTATTAAAGTTAAAAGCATGGATGTGGTAGGCAATAACAAGTGCTCGGCGGCACTAAATCAGGTGCTCAGCGGCATCAAATCAGAAACCATATGTCCTATCACAATCCGGGGGATTCCAGTGCACATCCATGAATCCCGGAGGGAGGGAAAGCAAAAAACATCTATCTCTGGGCTAGATGATGATGTGGTATTGAAGGACAGGGTGGGCAAAGAACTGTCACTGATATTGCCCTACAGGGGGTGCTATTCTGACCCTGATAGCCTAACCACAGACCACCCGCATTAATACGAGCGACCCTGTCCGGAACCTTACCCTATATAAAAATGGCCCTAGTAAGCCCCTAGCCCCTAGGCCCCTGACTTCCAGGTGATCACTATATAGATCTATGTGTTTTTGACTCATTATTAAAGTATATTATAAGTATATTGCACCCCTCTGTGTATCACACCTATCGATAGCACACCTATACCAGTCCTTAAAAGGACTTTTGTGGCCCTATTAGCTAGCATTTGGTGTCCCTAACAGCCTGTCACTGCCTCACACAGCAACCTCTCCTTACACTGGCAAAACACTGAATGTAAAATGACGGCCAGATCAGGTTTATTTATAAGGTAGGGGGTATGTCCATGTGCTGAAACGTCTCAATTGGCTGTCCTGTACCACCTGATGGATGTGTCATGGTTCAAAGTTCTTCACAATGTAAAAGAATTTGGCGGGCGCGAATATCTTCATATGTTCGCATGTTCAGCGAATCGTGGACACGCAAAGTTTGCCGCGAAACGACCGCCATCTCTAATCGCAGCCCTCAATCAGTATTTGGTGGAAGAAGGTATATAGCAATAGCACCCCTCAATCAGTATTTAGTGAAAGAAGGTATATGGCACCCCTCAATCAGTATTTGGCAGAAAAAGGTATATAGCACCCCTCAATTAGTATTTAGTGGAAGAAGGTATATGGCACCCCTCAATAAGTATTTGGCGGAAAAAGGTATATAGCACCCCTAAATCAGTATTTGGCAGAAACAGGTATATAGCACCCCTCAATCAGTATTTTGTGGAAGCAGGTATATCACAGCCCTCAATAAGTATTTGATGGAAGAATGTATATAGCAATATAACCCCATAATCAGTATATTGTGGAAGAAGGTTTATGGCACCCCTCAATCAGGATTTGGCGGAAACAGGTATATAGCACCCCTCAATCAGTATTTGGCGGAAGCAGGTATATGGCAGCCCTCAATCATTATTTTGTGGAAGCAGGTGTATTGCAGCCCTCAATCAGTATTTGGTGGAAGAAGGTATATAGCAATAGCACCCCTCAATCAGTATTTTGTGGAAGAAGATATATGGCACCCCTCAATCAGTATTTGGCGGAAACAGTTATATAGCAACCCTCAATCGGTATTCAGCGGAAAAAGGTATATAGCACCCCTCAATCAGTATTTGGCGGAAACAGGTATATGGCACCCCTCAATCAGCATTTTGTGGAAGCAGGTGTATTGCAGCCCTCAATCAGTATTTGGTGGAAGAAGGTATATAGAAATAGCACCCCTCAATCAGTATTTTATGGAAGAAGATATAGGGCACCCCTCAATCAGTATTTGGTGGAAACAGTTATATAGCAACCCTTAATCGGTATTCGGCAGAAAAAGGTATATAGCACCCCTCAATCAGTATTTGGCGGAAACTGGTATATAGCACCCTTCAATCAGTATTTGGCAGAGACCGGTATATAGCACCCCTCAATCAGTATTTGGTAGAAACAGGTATATAGCACCCCTCAATCAGTATTTGGTGGAAAAAGGTATATGGCACCCCTCAATCAGTATTTTGTGGAAGCAGGTGTATCACAGCCCTCAAACAGTATTTGCTGGAAGAAGGTATATAGCAGGGCTGGCCAACCTGCGGCTCTCCAGCTGTTGTAAAACTATAATTCCCACTATGCCATGCTGTAGACTGATAGTTGTAGGCTGTCTGGGCATGCTGGGAGTTGTAGTTTTGCAACAGCTGGAGAGCCGCAGGTTGGCCAGCCCTGGTATATAGCAATAGCATTCCCCAATCAGTATTTTTTGGAAGAAGGTATATAGCACCCCTCAATCAGTATTTGGCGGAAACTGGTATATAGCACCCCTCAATCAGTATTTGGCGGAGACAGGTATATAGCACCCCTCAATCAGTATTTGGTAGAAACAGGTATATAGCACCCCTCAATCAGTATTTGGTGGAAACAGGTATATAGCACCCCTCAATCAGTATTTTGTGGAAGCAGGTGTATCACACCCCTCAATCAGGATTTTGTGGATGAAGGTATATAGCACCCCTCAATCAGTATTTGGCGGAAACAGGTATATAGCACCCCTCAATCAGTATTTTGTGGATGCAGGTGTATCGAAGCCATCAATTAGTATTTGGTGGACGAAGGTATATGGCACCCCTCAATCAGTATTTGTCGGAAACAGGTATATTGCACCCCTCAATCAGTATTTGGCAGAAACAGGTACATGGCACCCCTCAATCAGTATTTTGTAGAAGCAGGTATATCACAGCCCTCAATCAGTATTTGATGGAAGAAGGTATATAGCAATATCACCCCTCAATCAGTATTTTGTGGAAGAAGGTATATGTCACCCCTCAATAAGTATTTGGCGGAAACAGGTATATAGCACCCCTCAATCAGTATTTGGCAGAAATAGGTATATAGCACCCCTCAATCAGTATTTGGCAGAAACAGGTATATGGCACCCCTCAATCAGTGTTTTGTGGAAGCAGGTGTATCGCAGCCCTCAATCAGTATTAGATGGAAGAAGGTATATAGCAAAGGCACCCCTCAATCAGTATTTTGTGGAAGAAGGTATATGGCACCTGTCAATCTGTATTTGGCAGAAACACGTATATAGTACCCCTCCATCAGTATTTGGTGAAAACTAGTATATGGCATCCCTCAATTAGTATTTGGCGGAAACAGGTATATAGCACCCCTTAATCAGGATTTTGTGGAAGAAGGTATGTTGCAGCCGTTTTGTTTGGGGCAATAGGTATATTACACCCGTTGCAATTAGTTACTCCAATAGCGTTTGTCCCTCTATATACCTACGATATCGCATCAGAACCGTACACAACTGCTGTGGTAAAAGGTACTCCCTCTCACCTAGCTACGGTTGGGATTTTGCAGGCAGCTGGTATGACACAATAGTCGGACTGTAGACCAAAGTTGTCTGGTCCATGTGTCCCATCTTCAGACCCATAATTGGGGGTGCAGGCAGTCCTGGAATTAGGAGTTCTCACTCAGATTTGGCTCTCTCTGAACATCGTTAGGCCCTATTCTCCTCTTTCTGCTGGCAGCTAACCTGATTCCGGGCAGCTGGATGCCCCTGCCAGTGCTTCTGTGTGGACACTGACGGCGTGAAGTCAGGGAATAGGCACACTCCTGTGGCAAAGTAGCCTTTCAGGGACCGCATGGGAGTGTATTGCACCTGGTCCCCTTTGTGAAGGTTATGTCTGGCCTGGGGGAGATACGGCCTCTTGACCTAACATCAACTCTCAAACAACTTTGTCTCCGATCTGTCATCTTGGATATTCTCCATACCTTTCTCAATGTCGAATTTCAGTACTGTTCCTTTTTTGCACTCTAGTATTGGGCAGTGGGCGGTCGAGCAGGCGAAGGACCCAATCCTCGACGGCCTTTCGGAATTCCTAAGCATCGGTGACGTGGGTGGTCAACCTCCAGGACACCATGGGGTTGAAAGCGTCGCCCTTCTCGCTCTTCTTGGGTGGCTTACTTTCTCTGGGCGGCAGAGTAGGATCTCCGGCTGCCCTCACTGCACCAGCCAGCGCTGAGTTTGCAGGCATCTCTTTTGCTGCTCCCTGCAAAAGCTGTGGGAAACAAATCTCCTCGAGAGCCTCTTTTAAGTCCGATTCCCACTAGGCATCTCTTCCCTGGTAGACATTGGGGTAGTCTCCTCCTGATGTGCGCAGTCCAAATCTTGTGATCTGTTGCGCAGGCTAAAGCAGGAAATGGAGGCGGAGCTTCATCGGGCAGAGTTCATCCTCTCCCTCCTCACAGAACAGTCTTGCTCCCTGTAGGCAGGGCTTAGTTTTAGCGCTTCAGTGAGGGGAGTTCCTTCATTTTCGTGCCTCTGGGCATGAAGAAGATGCTGTGCCATAGACTGTGAAAAATAGCAATTTAACTCTCTGGTCGCCGGCGCGCAGCGTTTTGCGCCGGTCGCTTCTCAACAAAGTTATTAATGTAACTTTCAATAGCAGATTTGTAAATCCAACAGGTAAATAAAGTTGGTAGGTAAACAGTTCTGTTGTTTGACGCCTGCTCTTTAGTATAACAGTATGCAGCACACAGTATGGTTTCATCAGAATCCTGTTCATGACACCAAATGAATGCAATAGGCCCACGTTTCAGGGTCTGGGGTATCCCTCACCCCTTAGGAGGTTTCTACGAAATATGTCCCTTTTATAGAGCAAATAAACGTGACGCCACCTGCGGTTAAGCAGCGGAAGCTTAAGACTCCCTTTGTAGATGGTAATGTTGGTACCCAGAGCTAGGATTGCCAGAGTGGTGCAGGGTGGCCTACAGTCTCACTAGATGTTATATACATGTAATCTACAATAAAAAAGATGTCACGGTGTTCCTACCTGGATATCTGTGGAACCCAGATATGAAGCAGTGCATAATGGGTAGGTGAACTTGGATGGTGGATGAGTAGAATAAATGGAGTCCAGACTTTGTAGGAACGTTGAACAGTTGCTTTTACTTGACATAAATTGGTAATCCAAACAGCTTCCAAATTATATTTTGGTCATCAGCAGGTATTGGCTTAACTTTGGCAAACAATACTTCTCTGCGCCAATCTCAGCTCTGCTATGCTGTAGCTCTCTCAGCCTTGTTATGCTTGGCTGGATAAATAGGAAACTCTTTCTTTTCTGCTGGAACTTAAGTTAGATTACGAGGGCATCTCCTGTGCACAGCCCTCTTCAGATCACCCCACAGATTTTCAATTGGATTTAGGTCTGGGCTCTGGCTGGGCCATTCCAAAACGTTAATCTTCTTCTGGTGATGCCATGCCTTTGTTGATTTGGATGTATGCTTTGGGTCCTTGTCATGCTGAAAGATGAAGTTCCTCTTCATGTTCAGCTCTCTAGAAGAAGGCTGAAGGTTTTGGGCCAATATTGACTGGTATTTGGAACTGTTCATACTTCCCTCTAGCTTAACTAAGGCCCCAGTTCCAGCTGAAGAAAAACAGCCCCAAAGCATGATGCTGCCACCACCATGCTTCACTGTGTTGTTTTTGCATAAACATATCTTTTGGAATTATGGCCAAAAAGTTCAACCTTGGTTTTATCAGACCATAACCCCTTTTCCCACATGCTTTTGGGAGACTTCAGATGTGTTTTTGCAAAATGTAGCCTGGCTTGGATGTTTTTCTTCGTAAGAAAAGGCTTTAGTCTTGCCACTCTACCCCATAGCCCAGACATATGAAGAATATGGGAGATTGTTGTCACATGTACCACACATCCAGTACTTGCCAGATATTCTTGCAGCTCCTTTTAATGTTGCTGTAAGCCTCTTGGTAGCCTCCCAGACCAGTTTTCTTCTTGTCTTTTCATCAATTTTGGAGGGACGTCCAGTTCTTGGTAATGTCACTCTTGTGCCATATTTTCTCCACTTGATGATGACTGTCTTCAATGTGTTCCATGGTATATCTAATGCCTTGGAAATTCTTTTGTACCCTTCTCCTGTCTGATACCTTTTAACAATGAGATCCCTCTGATGCTTTGGAAGCTCTCTGTGGACCATGGCTTTTGCTGTGGGATGTGACTAAGAAAATTTCAGGAAAGACCAACTAGAGCAGCTGAACTTTATTTGGGGTTAATCAGAGGCACTTTAAATGATGGCAGGTGCATGCTGACTCCTATTTAACATGATTTTAAATGTGATAAGAGGGTGTGCACACTTATGCAACCACATTATTATTATTATTTTTTTGTTTTCTTCCCTCCACCTAAAATATTTCAGTTTGTTTTTCCAATTGAGAGGTACAATTTATAGGTCGCATAGGTGGAAAAAGTTCTGAAATGATTTATCTTTGTCTCATTTTTTCACAGAAACCTGGCATTTTAACAGGGGTGTGTATATTTTTTAATATCCACTGAATATCACATTTCCTCAATGGAAAGGTAATTCTATGGGTGCAATCTTTTTTATTCTTTCCCTTGTGTTACAGGATACATTTCATGGAAATAAGAGAAATGTAATTGAAAAAATAACACTACAGATAGATATGTATAAGGAAGACAAGAAGAATAGAATAGTGTGCAGAAAACGTTTCTCTCAAGTAAACCCATATTTACTCCTTCCTACTGCTCATCACCTGCCCCACCACACTCCATCGTTTAATGTCGTTCGGTGATCACTAGAGATTAAAAGGAATGTGTCATCAGAAATTGACCTTTTGTTTGTTTTATCTCCTTTTTTATTGTAGATTTTTTATATATGTCTGAAGTAAATATTGTTGGTGCACAACTCTAATGTACATTTGCATATTTAAACCCCTTACTGACAACTAATTTTAGCCTTAAGGACCAGTAATATTTCTCCTCTGTGTTCCATCAGTCATAACTTTTTATTTTTTTCTTCAAAAAATCTTTTATTTTGCGAAATGAGTTGCTGCTTTTTTGGGGTACATATAGTGTATTACAAAACATTATTTTTAGGGGGAAAGATAAAAAACTGCAATTTTAATATTATTTTGTTGAGTTTATTTACCATGCTCACTGTGTGGTATAAATCATTTTATTCTGTGGGTCGGTTCAATTAATATAATGGCAAATTTATATATTAGACTGAAGAAGGGGAGTGTCCCGAGTAATGGGGAGGGGATAACACCAAATGACACACAGAAGGAATAGACCAGAGTCTAGGCCTCAAAGTCAAGGGAGATGGGATGGTGACCTCCTAGGAATCCCTAGACCTATCCCTGACTTCTGCCAGTATGAGTAGACCCTGAAGGTGGAAATACTCATACACCGGAACCTAGGCCCTGAAAACCCTGGAAGGCCCTAGGAATGGTGGCAGGGAATGAGACTACTAGTTCCTTTCCAGATAAAGGAACCAGAGTCTCCCTGAGGCCTAGACAACAATACACACAAGCGAACAGCAAAATGCGAGACAAAATGCACTTAGCTTAAAGTAGAATGGAGGAGCAGGAGATCCATAGGAACAACACACCAGCTCAACCAGCTCCAGCAGGAAATATCAACTGCATGGTAAGCAATGTGAGTCAGAATTAAATAGCACCTCAGTAATGACTACAAGCTGCACCTGAAAAGAGGTGTGGTCATCACCAAACACAACACTGAAAGGAGAAAACAGAGAGACTGTCAGATACCCTCACATGCTGCCAGTCTCTCCGATCTTCTCACCTCTGTCATGGGAGGGACCGTGACAGTGCCCCCTTCCCCCTTTACAGGTGACCTCCGCACACCCAGGGCTGAATTTATCAGAATGCGTCCTGTGAAAGGCCTTCACAAGGCGACTGGCATTAACATCAGTCACAGGAACCCACATTCTTTCCTCTGAACCGTAACCTTTCCAGTGCTCAAGATACTGAAGAGATCAATGGAAATATTTCACTATCCTGGCACTCTGAAATTCAAGATTACCATCCACTAAGACCGGAGCTGGAGGTAAGGAGGACGGTTCAGCAGGTTTGACATCTTTTCAGTAATGATTTGTGAAAAACATTATGAATTTTTAAAGCCTGCAGAAGTTCAAGACGAAAAGCAACTGGATTAATAATGGAAGAGATCTTATATGGCACAATAAACCTTGGGCCAAACCTCCAAGAAGGTACCTTCAACTTAATGTTTCTTGTGGATAACCACACAGAATCACCAATTCTGAGGTCCGAAACACCAATACATCTCTTGTCAGCCATACGTTTATACTTTTTGCCCATTTTTTTAAAATTGTTTCAAATTTTCCACCAAATAGATGACAACGAAGAGGAAAATCTTTCTACTTCAGGAATACCAGAAGTCTCAGTACCAGAAAATGTGCCAAACTGTGGATGGAACCCATATGCTCTGAAAAACTGCGACTTATTAGTGGACTCCTGACTACGGTTATTTATGACAAACTCAACCAACGATAAAAATGAAGACCACTCCTTTTGATTCTCTGAGACAAAACATCTCAAATAAGCCTCGAGATTCTGGTTAGTAAGCTCAGTCTGTCCATTTGACTGAGGATGAAAGGCCGAAGAGAAGGACAATTGTACCCCCAGGCAAGTACAGAACACCTTCCAGAATCTGGAAACAAACTGAGTCTCCCTATCAGACACCACCTCAGACGGGATACTGTGTAGTTTCACGATTATCGACAAACTCTTGTGCAAGGTAGACCTGATAATGCTATAAAGTGCACATCTTGCTGAAGCGATCAACAACCACCAGAATCACAGTTTTCCCTGAGAAATTTGGTAAATCTGTGGTAAAGTCCATTGGCAAATGAGTCCATGGTCGGAACGGGATAGACAAGGGAAGTAGAGATCCTAAAGGCCGAGTATGTGTCACCTTGGCACGCACACAAGTCTCACAAGCTGACACATAGCCCTCAACAAATTTACGCAAACCTGGCCAACAGAATCTCCGGGAAATTAGATCAACCGTAGATCTGCTCCCAGGGTGTCCCGTAAGAACAGTACTGTGATGTTCTTGAAACACCTCGTGCTATAGTTCCGAAAGAACAAACAACTTCCCCTAAAGACAAGAATCAGGTGCATCTCCCTGGGCCTCCAACACCTCTGCCTCAAGTTCAGGATAAAGGGTGGATACAACCACCCCATCAGCTTATATTGGGCCAGGATCCTCCAAATCATTCCCCTGGGAAAGCTACGCGACAAAGCATCCGCTTTGACATTCTTAACCCCAGGGCGATAGGTGACAATAAAATTAAATCTGGTAAAAAAAATAATGGCCATTTGGCTGGCCTTGGGTTCAGAACTTTAGCCGACTGCAGATAGGAAGGATTTTTGCAATCAGTAATTACCGTAATGTGATGAATCGTTCCTTCCAACTAATGATTCCTCAAAAGCCAACTTAATGGCCAGCAACTCTCTATTGCCTACATCATAATTCCTTTCAGCAGTAGAGATTTTTTTTAGAGAAAAGAGCACATGGGCGCCATTTGCTATGAGAAGGACCCTGCAACAAGACTGCTCCAACCCTTACCTCGAATGCTTCAACTCCCACAATGAATGGCTGTGACACATCAGGTTCCACCAGTATAGGAGCAGAAGCAAAACACTCCTTCACCACTGAAAAAGCATGTAATACCTCATCAGACCAGACTGAGAAATCCTCACCTTTCTTAGTCATATCTGTTAATGGTTTAACAGCAGCCGAGTAATTTAAGATAAATTTACAGTAGTAGTTGGTGAACCCCAAAAATCGCATGAGCACTTTCAGATTTTCGGGTCGATCCCAGTCCAGCACAGCACTGACTTTTTCTGGATCCATACGAAAACCCGAAGATGAGAGTAGGTAACCTAGGAATTTCACTTCCGGAACCGCAACTACACACTTCTCCATCTTAGCATACAATTTATTCTCCCTTAAAATCTGTAAGACTTGTCTCACGTGATCCTGATGCTTGTCCATGTCTGGGGAAAAAAATAAAATATCATCCAGATACACCACCACAAACCTGCCCACCAGATGATGAAAGATGTTATTGATGAAATATTGAAAAAACAGCAGGAGCATTGGTCAACAAAAAAGGCATAACCAAATTCTCAAAATGACCTTCAGGGGTATTAAAGGCTGTCTTCCATTCATCTCCCTACTTGATCCTTACCAGATTATATGTCCCCCCCTTCAAATCCAACTTAGAGAACACCTTGGCACCGACAATCTGATTGAACAAATCTAGGATCAAAGGAAGGGGATAGGGATCACAGACACTAATGCTATTGAGCTCACGGAAGAGTTACGTCCTTTTTTTTTTTTTTTTTTTTTTTTTTACAAAGAAGAACCCTACAACCACTAGTGATTTGGATGGTCTAATATGACATTTAGCCAAGCTCTCAGTGATATTTTTTTCGCATGGCTACTCTTTCGGGTTCAGAAAGATTATACAACCGAGACTTGGGCACTCTAGCTCCGGGAAACAGGTTGTTGGTTCAATCATACTCCCAATGTGGAGGTAACTCCTGGTCTCCACTTTCAGAGAATACATCAGAAAAATCTGAAATAAAAGAAGGTACTATTTTAGTGGTTACAACAGAAAGTGACGTGCTAAGACAGTTGTCTATGCAAAAATCACTCCAATCCAAGAATCTGTCTCGCTTGCCAATTGATGGTAGGGTTATGTTTGGATAACAATGGTAAAGCTAGCACAAGAGGAGCAGGCAGACCCTCCAGCACAAAATATAAAATGGATTATTGATGAGAATCACCCACCTTTATGCGAATGTCCTGCACAATTTGTGACAAATACTTTTGTGAGAGTGGAGCGGAATCAATGACAAACACAAAAATACTTTTGTCTAATGCGCTTGTTGTCAAACCATGCATACGGACGAATTGACCATCCACTAGGTTAACCCCTGCCCAACTGTCAATAAATACTTCAATTCTCACACAGTTTTGGAGTCTAGCACCACCTTTGCAGGAAATAGAAATTGGGTACTACTGGTAAATGACAAAAGTACATTCTCAGATTCCCCACCCACACTATGAAGAGTGAGAAGAGGACTAAACACATTAGTTTTCTTTCTCTCTTTTTCATCTTGACGTTTAACATAAGGACATACAGTACGTTAACAAAAATTTTCCCCTTTACCATGGAAAAAGCAGAGTCTTTTCTTAACCCTAACGTTTTTATCACCAGGTCCAGGAGTGACTTCCCCCAACTTCATTGACTCATCATCAGACATGAGCTCAAGGGCCTTCCTACCCAAAGTGTCGGAAGAGGCGGCTTCCCCATATGATTGCAAAAATGGGCAATAAGGAAGGGAGAGGCACTCATAGGGTGATAAAAACAGCGTTATTTAGGATGATTAGGCTCACCTTATGTGGTTGTGCAAACGTAGGCACAACCCTAGTGTACACAGGTGGTAGTTGGAGGTCGGTTCTGCCAGTGTGGTCTAATCCTCACTAGAATGGGTTGCCAGCTCCTGGGAGGTAAGTAATAATGTTGGAAAGGATGGGGCCCCCATAGAGATCCACATCCTCCATGATGACACTTTGTCGGTGTAACTGAATGACCAGGCGGATAAGGATTTGAACTTCTATTTATTTAAGGATGACAACGCATTTTGGAGCAATTATAAGCACCTTTTTCAAGTAAAAAAAAATATATATATACACATGTATGTCTATTTAAAAACATTGTATGATCAGATGTCATTTACCACAGTTAGAACACAAATGGGAGAGAGACCAGGGAAGAAGTTCAGAGAGCAAATAATGATAATATTGGTGAACAGGTAAGAGATATAACACCATGGCGGTAATGGCAAAGAGAGTACAAATATAAATATGAATGAATGTGAATAAATGCATAATTAAAAACATTAAAATAATTAAAATAATTTTTTGTGCTTAATATACTGTATAAATCTCGCAGAGATACTAGATATATAAATACATAAATGTATAAATCTCGCAAAGATATTAGAAGTATAAATACATATATAAATAAATTAATATATATATATAATATAAAAAAGTATAGACAAATAAATTAGTAAATACATAAATATTTCAACCAATCTTTGGATTTCAGTAAATGATTATTAATCTGTGATTATTAGTTGGGGGAAAGATTGCAGAATAGATAAAATACTGTATATATATATAAATATCTAAATGCTCAAATTGATGGGTAAATATATAGGAAAGGCACTCTCTGACACTCAAACAAATTAGTAAAAAGAACCCAGGGGGCGCTGGTGTCGGTGGTATGGGTGTGTGGAGTAGCGGAGATCGAACAATCAAGAGAATAGTTACTGAATAAGGAGGATGTGTGTTGACAGGAGAAGGGGAGGATGACCAAAAGAAGTGGTGAAAAGTTAGTGTGGATGGGCTCAATACCGTGACCTGGAGGATAATTCACTGTGGGAAATGGTCAGATAAGAGGTGAAAGCGCTAATGTGGACAAAGGCATCGTCAAGTATCTCAAAATAGCAATGTGTAGCTGCAAGCTATTTGGTCTATAAATGAGCTGATGGCTGTAATTTAAGATAACAGAGACAATAAAATCTGGTATGATGCAGGTAGAATGGAAATAATGTATGACTGGTTACTAAAGACAGAGTGACTGCAGACAATGTAGCGCAGCAGAACGAGCACTGGAAGGAAAGAGTGGCGGTATCAGAGAAAGATGCCAGCTGCTTGCAGTAACCGGGGGACCGGAGGCTGAAGATGAATGTGCACGGGGAAGCCAGAATCGCAAGCAATACATGTATAGCAGGGGGAGACAAGGCGAGGGGCGATGTGATAGGGATATGATAAATTTACCTTAGATGCCAGTGGCCAGAGGTTGAGGATGCAGGAATGCTTCCTATGATGCTGGGCTCGGACAGAATGCTAGAAAAAGCGCGCCAATCTAAAAGGGTCGTGTGTGAGGTTACAGGCGTTGATTGATGGTGGAGAAGAAGAGTGAAGGTAGCGTGGTTTTGGAAATGGGGAAACTTGCAAGATTGAGCTGGAGATATTAAAAAATGTGGAACGTGGATGAAATGGTATATACATTAAATGAGAAAGTGGATTAATTATGAAACATTAAACATGAAAATGTGATTGGTAGGACAGAGGGGAGGACAACAAGAAATGGGAAATTAGGTATAAGTGGGTGAGGAATGGAAAAAAGGATAAACATATGAGAAAAAATTGCTGGAATGAAATTCAAATTACAGTAAACTAGAGAGGAAATATTTGAAATTAATTGCTGATAGACATGAGGGGGTAGTGTGGTGGGGGGAGTACCTAAAAGCAGTTACTTTCCAAAGATTCATTTAGGCCATGTGGTTCCAGGAAAAAAAGAAAGAAAGAAGAAGAACGACCCCAGGTGACCCCCAACGTGAATGACAAGGACAGTGCCTACATATATATCATATAGATGTTAGGGGGTACCTGACAGAGGGTAACTCGGTACAAGCTCCGAGTGTAATGGCAGAAAAAGAAGAAAGAAGCTCAAAGTACCAAACTAGTGATTGGAAAAATACAAATTTTTATTATTAAATTCATGATAAAAAAGCACACATTTAGTGAATGCCAAGGACAGGGTAAGGGAACGGGGAAGGAAAAGAAGCGCCACCCTGGAAGAACACACTGATCACAAGAAAATATATGTATGGCAAATAGTAAAGGTATTGTTGTAAACATGAGGAACACACAACTGTGTGTGGTACAATGACCGACTCATTAACACAGTGTGAGGAATAGATATATATAAAGAAGGTGAGTGAAGATCAAAGAAACTAACCCACCATGGCTATAATGCACAAAATACAAAAGACATTGGCAGTACAAAAATGCACCGACAGTATGCCAATGAACAGGCAATTACAGGCCAAGTGAGAAGTCTCAACATCGGCAGCATAAAACCATGGCGGGGAGACTATGATCTAAGACTCACCAAGAGAGGACCAGATGTGAACGGAAACCAGGATGGCGCTACCCCAACGCGCGTTTCGGCGTGCCTTCGTCAGGGGGTCACCCTGACGAAGGCACGCCGAAACGCGCGTTATTTTGGTCATGCTCCCCTTCTCCTGTCAACACACATCCTCCTTATTCAGTAACCATTCTCCCGATTGTTCCATCTCCTCCACTCTATACACACATACCACCGACACCAGGGCCCCTGGGTCCTTTTTACTAATTTGTTGAGTGTCAGAGCATGCCTTCCTATATATTTACCCATCAATTTGAGCATATATATATATATATATATATATATATACACTCACCTAAAGAATTATTAGGAACACCATACTAATACGGTGTTGGACCCCCTTTTGCCTTCAGAACTGCCTTAATTCTACGTGGCATTTATTCAACAAGGTGCTGATAGCATTCTTTAGAAATGTTGGCCCATATTGATAGGATAGCATCTTGCAGTTGATGGAGATTTGAGGGATGCACATCCAGGGCACGAAGCTCCCGTTCCACCACATCCCAAAGATGCTCTATTGGGTTGAGATCTGGTGACTGTGGGGGCAATTTTAGTACAGTGAACTCATTGTCATGTTCAAGAAACAAATTTGAAATGATTCGAGCTTTGTGACATGGTGCATTATCCTGCTGGAAGTAGCCATCAGAGGATGGGTACATGGTGGTCATGAAGAGATGGACATGGTCAGAAACAATGCTCAGGTAGCCTGTGGCATTTAAACAATGGCCAATTGGCACTAAAAGGCCTAAAGTGTTCCAAGAAAACATCCCCCACACCATTATACCACCATCAGCTGCCTGCACAGTGGTAACAAGGCATGATGGATACATGTTCTCATTCTGTTTACGCCAAATTCGGACTCTACCATTTGAATGTCTCAACAGAAATCGATACTCATCAGACCAGGCAACATTGTTCCAGTCTTCAACAGTCCAATTTTGGTGAGCTCGTGCAAATTGTAGCCTCTTTTTCTTATTTGTAGTGGAGATGAGTGGTACCCGGTGGGGTCTTCTGCTGTTGTAGCCCACCTTTCTTTCCCATTTTGACATTCAGTTTGGAGTTCAGGAGATTGTCTTGACCAAGACCACAACCCTACATACATTGAAGCAACTGCCATGTGTTTGGTTGACTAGATAATCACATTAATGAGAAATAGAACAGGTGTTCCTAATAATTCTTTAGGTGAGTGTATATATATATATTATCCATTCTGCAATCTTTTCCCCAACTAATAATCACAGATAGAGATGAGCGAGCCACTGACTTTCACAGTTCGGAGGAAGAGGCAGTGGTGAGACCGAGCCAACAGCGTAGCAAAAGAGGGAGCAGTGGGCAACAGCAGAACACCCGCCGCAAAGAGACTCCGCCTGCTACTGACCGCCGCCATCTGGGACCGAGCACCCCAAAGGCAGCTTCAAGGAGTTCCCTGGCATGGCACTTCTTCAAACAATGTGCTGACAAGACCCGAGTGGTTTGCACGCTATGCCATCAGAGCCTGAAGCGAGGCATTAACGTTCTGAACCTTAGCACAACCTGCATGACCAGGCACCTGCATGCAAAGCATGAACTGCAGTGGAGTAAACACCTTAGAAACAAGGAAGTCACTCAGGCTCCCCCTGCTACCTCTTCTGCTGCTGCCGCCTCGGCCTCTTCTGCTGCTGCCGCCTCGGCCTCTTCCTCCGCCCCTGGAGGAGCGTTGGCACCTGCCGCCCAGCAAACAGGGGATGTACCACCAACACCACCACCTCCGTCACCAAGCATCTCAACCATGTCACACGGCAGTGTTCAGCTCTCCATCTCACAAACATTTGAGAGAAAGCGTAAATTCCCACCTAGCCACCCTCGATCCCTGGCCCTGAATGCCAGCATTTCTAAACTACTGGCCTATGAAATGCTGTCATTTAGGCTGGTGGACACAGACAGCTTCAAACAGCTCATGTCGCTTGCTGTCCCACAGTATGTTGTTCCCAGTCGCCACTACTTCTCCAAGAGAGCCGTGCCTTCCCTGCACAACCAATTATCCAATAAAATCAAGTGTGCACTGCGCAACGCCATCTGTGGCAAGGTCCACCTAACCACAGATACGTGGACCAGTAAGCACGGCCAGGGACGCTATATCTCCCTAACTGCACACTGGGTAAATGTAGTGGCGGCTGGGCCCCAGGCGGAGAGCTGTTTGGCGCACGTCCTTCCGCCGCCAAGGATCGCAGGGCAACATTCTTTGCCTCCTGTTGCCACCTCCTCCTACTCAGCTTCCTCCTCCTCTTCTTCCACCTGCTCATCCAGTCAGCCACACACCTTCACCACCAACTTCAGCACAGCCCGGGGTAAACGTCAGCAGGCCATTCTGAAACTCATATGTTTGGGGGACAGGCCCCACACCGGACAGGAATTGTGATGGGGTATAGAACAACAGACCGACGAGTGGTTGCTGCCGGTGAGCCTCAAGCCCGGCCTGGTGGTGTGCGATAATGGGCGAAATCTCGTTGCAGCTCTGGGACTAGCCGGTTTGACACATAGCGCATGTGCTGAATTTGGTGGTGCAGAAGTTCATTCACACCTACCCCGACATGTCAGAGCTGCTGCATAAAGTGCGGGCCGTCTGTTCGCGCTTCCGGCGTTCACATCCTGCCGCTGCTCGCCTGTCTGCGCTACAGCGTAACTTCGGCCTTCCCGCTCACCGCCTCATATGCGACGTGCCCACCAGGTGGAACTCCACCTTGCACATGCTGGACAGACTGTGCGAGCAGCAGCAGGCCATAGTGGAGTTTCAGCTGCAGCACGCACGGGTCAGTCGCACTGCGGAACAGCACTGCGGAACAGCACCACTTCACCACCAATGACTGGGCCTCCATGCGAGACCTGTGTGCCCTGTTGCGCTGTTTCGAGTACTCCACCAACATGGCCAGTGGCGATGACGCCGTTATCAGCGTTACAATACCACTTCTATGTCTCCTTGAGAAAACACTTAGGGCGATGATGGAAGAGGAGGTGGCCCAGGAGGAGGAGGGGTAATTTTTAGCACTTCGAAGTGACTCAGAGGGAGGTTTTTTGCAACAGCAGAGGCCAGGTACAAATGTGGCCAGCCAGGGCCCACTACTGGAGGACGAGGAGGACGAGGATGAGGAGGAGGTGGAGGAGGATGAGGATGAAGCATGGTCACAGCGGGGTGGCATCCAACGCAACTCGGGCCCATCACTGGTGCGTGGCTGGGGGGAAACGCAGGACGATGATGATACGCCTCCCACAGAGGACAGCTTGTCCTTACCCCTGGGCAGCCTGGCACACATGAGCAAGTACATGCTGCAGTGCCTGCGCAACGACAGCAGAGTTGCCCACATTTTAACATGTGTGGACTACTGGGTTGCCACCCTGCTGGATCCACGGTACAAAGACAATGTGCCCACCTTACTTCCTGCACTGGAGCATGATAGGAAGATGCGCGAGTACAAGCGCACATTGGTAGACGCGCTACTGAGAGCATTCCCAAATGTCACAGGGGAACAAGTGGAAGCCCAAGGCCAAGGCAGAGGAGGAGCAAGAGGTCGCCAAGGCAGCTGTGTCACGGCCAGCTCCTCTGAGGGCAGGGTTAGCATGGCAGAGATGTGGAAAAGTTTTGTCAACACGCCACAGCTAACTGCACCACCACCTGATACGCAACGTGTTAGCAGGAGGCAACATTTCACTAACATGGTGGAACAGTACGTGTGCACACCCCTCCACGTACTGACTGATGGTTCGGCCCCATTCAACTTCTGCGTCTCTAAATTGTCCATGTGGCCCCTCTCCTCTGCCTGGGTGCCTGGGCCTAAATATATGACAATGGACTGTTACAGTGGTGGGTGATGTGAAGCCTGATTCTCTGTTATGACATGCAGACTGATTCTCTGCTGACATGAAGCCAGATTCTCTGTTATGGGACCTCTCTCCTCTGCCTGGGTGCCTGGGACTAAATATATGACAATGGACTGTTACAGTGGTGGGTGACGTGAAGCCTGATTCTCTGCTATGACATGCAGAAGGATTCTCTGCTGACATGACGCCAGATTCTCTGTTACGGGACCTCTCTCCTCTGCCTGGGTGCCTGGGCCTAAATATATGACAATGGACTGTTACAGTGGTGGCTGACGTGATGCCTGATTCTCTGCTATGACATGCAGACTGATTCTCTGCTGACATGAAGCCAGATTCTCTGTTACGGGACCTCTCTCCTCTGCCTGGGTGCCTGGGCCTAAATATATGACAATGGACTGTTCCAGTGTTGGGTGACGTAAAGCATGATTCTCTGCTATGACATGCAGACTGATTCTCTGCTGACATGAAGCCAGATTCTCTGTTACGGGACCTCTCTCCTCTGCCTGGATGCCTGGGCCTAAATATCTGACAATGGACTGTTCCAGTGTTGGGTGACGTAAAGCATGATTCTCTGCTATGACATGCAGACTGATTCTCTTCTGACATGAAGCCAGATTCTCTGTTATGGGACCTCTCTCCTCTGCCTGGGTGCCTGGGCCTAAATATATGACAATGGACTGTTACAGTGGTGGCTGACGTGAAGCCTGATTCTCTGCTATGATATGCAGACTGATTCTCTGCTGACATGAAGCCAGAATCTCTGTTACGGGACCTCTCTCCTCTGCCTGGGTGCCTGGGACTAAATATCTGACAATGGACTGTTACAGTGGTGGGTGACGTGAAACCAGATTCTCTGCTATGACACCTCTCTTCAATTGATATTGGTTAATTTTTATTTATTTTATTTTTATTTTAATTAATTTCCCTATCCATATTTGTTTGCAGGGGATTTACCTACATGTTGCTGCCTTTTGCAGCCCTCTAGCTCTTTCCTGGGCTGTTTTACAGACTTTTTAGTGCCGAAAAGTTCGGGTCCCCATTGGCTTCAGGTCGGGTTCGGATCCCAAACCCGAACATTTTCGGGAAGTTCGGCCGAACTTCTCGAACCCGAACATCCAGGTGTTCGCTCAACTCTAATCACAGATTAATAATCATTGACTGAAATCCAAAGATAGATTATAAAATGTATTTAGTTATTTATTTGTCTGATCTGTTTGTATGATCAGATGTCGTTTACCACAGTTAGAATACAAATGGGAGACCAGGGAAGAAGTGCAGAGAACAAATAATAATAAATATTGGTGAACAGGTAAACAATATAATGCCATGACGGTAATGGCAAAGAGAGTGCACAAATGTAAATATGAATGCATGTGAATAAATGCATAGTTAAAAACATTAAAATAATTCCAATGATTCTTAGTGCTGCATTAATATATATATCTCACAGAGTTACTGGGTATATAAACACATAAAATGATTAATCTTGCAAAGATATTAGAAGTATAAATAAATAAATTAATATATACAGTACAGACCAAAAGTTTGGACACACCTTCTCATTCAAAGAGTGTGTCCAAACTTTTGACTATGAAAATTGTAGATTTACACTGAAGGCATCAAAACTATGAATTAACACATGTGGAATTCTATACATAACAAAAAAGTGTGAAACAACTGAAAATGTGTCATATTCTAGGTTCTTCAAAGTAGCCACCTTTTGCTTTGATTACTGCACACTCTTGGCATTCTCTTGATGAGCTTCAAGAGGTAGTCACCTGAAATGGTCTTCCAACAGTCTTGAAGGAGTTCCCAGAGATTCTTAGCACTTGTTGGCCCTTTTGCCTTCACTCTGCGGTCCAGCTCACCCCAAACCATCTCGATTGGGTTCAGGTACGGTGACTGTGGAGGCCAGGTCATCTGGCGCACACCCCATCACTCTCCTTCATGGTCAAATAGCCCTTACACAGCCTGGAAGTGTGTTTGGGGTCATTGTCCTGTTGAAAAATGATGGTCCAACTAAACGCAAGATGCTGTGGTAGCCATGCTGGTTCAGTATGCCTTCAATTTTGAATAAATCCCCAACAGTGTCACCAGCAAAGCACCCCCACACCATCACACCTCCTCCTCTATGCTTCACGGTGGGAACCAGGCATGTAGAGTCCATCCGTTCACCTTTTCTGCGTCGTACAAAGACACGGTGGTTGGAACCAAAGATCTCAAATTTGGACTCATCAGACCAAAGCACAGATTTCCACTGGTCTCATGTCCATTCCTTGTGTTCTTTAGCCCAAACAAGTCTCTTCTACTTGTTGCCTGTCCTTAGCAGTGGTTTCCTAGCAGATATTCTACCATGAAGACCTGATTCACACACTCTCCTCTTAACAGTTGTTCTACAGATGTGTCTGAACTCTGTGTGGCATTGACCTGGTCTCTAATCTGAGCTGCTGTTAACCTGCGATTTCTGAGGCTGGTGACTCGGATGAACTTATCCTCCACAGCAGAGGTGACTCTTGGTCTTCCTTTCCTGGGGCGGTCCGCATGTGAGCCAGTTTCTTTGTAGCGCTTGATGGTTTTTGTGACTGCACTTGGGGACACTTTCAAAGTCTTCCCAAATTTTTTGACTGACTGACCTTAATTTCTTAAAGTAATGATGGCCACTCGTTTTTCTTTACTTAGCTGCTTTTTTCTTGCCATAATACAAATTCTAACAGTCTATTCAGTAGGACTATCAGCTTTTTATCCACCTGACTTCTCCACAACGCAACTGATGGTCCCAACCCCATTCATAAGGCAAGAAATCCCACTTATTAAACCTGACAGGGGACACCTGTGAAGTGAAAACCATTTCAGGCGACTACCTCTTGAAGCTCATCAAGAGAATGCCAAGAGTGTGCAAAGCAGTAATCAAAGCAAAAGGTGGCTACTTTGAAGAACCTAGAATATTACATATTTTCAGTTCTTTCACACTTTTTTGTTATGTATATAATTCCACATGTGTTAATTCATAGTTTTGATGCCTTCAGTGTGAATCTACAATTTTCATAGTCATGAAAATAAAGAAAACTCTTTGAATGAGAATGTGTGTCCAAACTTTTGGTCTGTACTGTATATATATATATATATATATATATATATATATGTATATACATATATATATAAATTTATTTATATATGTATTTATGCTTCTAATATCTTTGCAAGATTAATTCATTTATGTGTTTATATATCCAGTATCTCTGCGAGATATATATATATATATATATATATATATACATATATAAATGCAGTACAAAACATTATTTTCATTATTTTAATGTTTTTAATTATGCATTTATTCACATGCATTCATATTTATATGTGTACTCTCTATGCCATTACCGCCATGGCATTATATCGTTTACCTGTACACCAATATTATCATTATTTGTTTTCTGCACTTCTTCCCTGTTCTCTCTCCCATTTGTATTCTAACTGTGGTAAACGACATCTGATTATACAATGTTTTTAAATAGACATACATGTGTATATATAAATATTTTTTTAGACTTGAAAAGGGAGCTTTTTATGCTCCGAAACACGTTGTTATCCTTGAATAAATAGAAGTTTAAATTCTTATTCGCCTGGTCGTTCAGTTGGACTGACAAAGTATCATCACAGGTGTGGATCTTCACGGGGGCCCCATCCTTTCCAACGATATGATAGTGCGTTCCAAGCGAGAGGAACCTTAGATCTCTACCTCAGGCACCTATCAATATGTACAGCCAGAGACATGGCAGCCTCCAATGACTCTGGATATTCGTGAAATGCCAATGTGTCCTTCAGGTTCTCGGATAATTCTTGACAGAATTGACTACGAAGGGCAGGGTCATTCCGCTCAGTATTAGCTGCCCATCTTCTAAATTCATAGCAATAGGACTCCGCAGAAGGCTCTCCCTGCTGTAAGCCAAGCAACTTAGTTTCGGCCAGGGAGACCTAATCTGGGTCATCGTTGAAAAATTAATCTACCGATCAGAGGGATTGTGATCCGGTCGGCAACGAAAAAGCCCAAGACTGAGCGTCACCTTTTAGTAACGAAATAATAATTCCCACTCTTTGACTCTTATCTCCAGAAGAGTTAGGACGTAGTCTAAAATATAGTTTGCATGACTCCCTGAACCGAAAAAAGTTGTCACTTCCGCAAAAAACCTATCCAGGATAGTGACCTTAGGTTTCCGGGCAGGCCTGGTTCCCGCTGCTGGATGCCACCGCCTGTGGTCTCTGAAACTGCGAGACGGCCGTGGGGAGGTCATTCACCTACAAAGACAATCGCTGCATACGATCGACCAGTGCAGAAACAGTATCCATCGCTGCACTGACACAAACAAAATGACTGTTTTTTGGGCAGTTGATAATGTCACGAGTAATGGAGAGGGGATAACACCAAATTACACACAGAAGGAATAGACCGGAGTCTAGGCCTTAAAGCTAAGGGAGAAGGATGGTGACCTCCTAGGAATCCCTAGACCTCTCCCTGACTCCTGCCAGTATGAGTAGACCCTGAAGGTGGAAATACTCATACACAGGAACCTAGGCCCTGAAGTCCCTGGAAGGCCCTAGGAATTGTGGCAGGGAATGAGACTACTAGTTCCTTCCCAGATGAAGAAACCAGCATCTCCCTGAGGCCTAGATAACATTACACACAAGTGAACAACAAAATGCAAGACAAAATGCACTTAGCTTAAAACAGAATGGAGGAGCAGGAGATCCAAAGGAACAACACACCAGCTCAACCAACTCCAGCAGGAAATATCAACCGCATGTGAAATAGTGTGAGTCACAAATAAATAGGGCCTCAGTAATGACTACAAGCTGCACCTGACAAGAGGTGTGGTCATCACCAAACACAACACTGAAAAGAGAAAACACAGAGACTGTTAGATACCCTCACGTGTCACCAGTCTCTCTGATCTTCTGATTTTTGTCATGGAAGGGACTGTGGTTTTTATAGTCTTCTGCCAAGAATATTAGACTTGTCATAATACTGTAAAACCAATAGAGGGCGCTGTTCATAACTCCATAGCACCTATTGGTTTTTCATAGTCTTATGACAGATAAAAAACAAGGCAGATTCTGCTAATTTGCATGTCTTTCCCAAAAGCCAATGTTTATGCAAATGAGTTTTTACATGACAAAACTGTATAGAAAGGTTATTGAATATTATGTTTGGACAATCTGAAAACTTTTTGTCACCCTAATGATATTGATCTAGGTGTGCAGGTCCACCCAAGCCGTCCAATAGATGTGAAATATTGTTGAGGTTTACTGGTTCTTAGTCAGATAAGAGCTGGTTTAGAATATCTTATAGTGGACAAGGCTGCCATTGTAAGGTGTGCTGGCTGTTATCTGTCTCATAGATAGATAGATAGATAGATAGATAGATAGATAGATGGCTTGCTTGCTTGTACATACCTGGATTTTGACATATAGTCTTTGTGTGATCGTCTATTGTATGTTATACATAATAGAAGTCTAATACACATCCAGCTATCAGCTTAATGTTGTTGCCAAACCATTATGATGGGGTTTCCATCAATTTCTAACATTTTTTTATGAACCAGACACCCTCTTGTCTCCCGAGCAGAGAGTGCCTGGTCGTTTCCCATTGACTTCCATTATATTAAATTGTATTCGAGCACCCAAATTATTCGGTCGAGCATAGCGATGCTCGAGCTGAACAGGTATTTGGCCAAGCATGTTCTCTTATCACTACCCATAATGCCATGCATGCAGCCAATCAGCAGCCAAGCAGCCCTGTGATGTCACAGCCATATAAACAGCCTCAGCCATCTTGGATTCTGCCACTTACCAGTGTACTTAGTGCAAAGAGAGACGTCAGCAGGTGCTAGAGACAGTGCTATAAAAACTTCATTGTGCTAAAAAAATGATTTACAAGTGCAGGGAAAGATTATTCAAGCTGTAGGGAAAGGATAGGGAGGAATCATTTCACAGCATTTATGTTGAACAGGGTTCAGTAGGGGAGGTTACAGCCTGGGTAATATGAACAATCCTATTACACCGTGCTGCACTGACTGGGCACCCAAATTGCCATTATACAGCTCTGTAATTCCAGCAAACCATTTTTGTTATTGGGGTGTTACAGCTATTAACAGGGTTTATTACAAGGAAATATTTCCACGCACCTTTGTGCGGTGCAGTTATATGTTCTAAAGCATTTTTTGCCTTGTGGGCCTGAGCTTCCAGTGTCTTGAATGGCTGATTCGATCTTCGACTTTGTCGCAAGTGACATCAGACACCCCCAGCCAGGAGTCAGTGGGTTTGTGAGACACAATCCCTAGGCTGTGGGCCCAGCTCCACTGTACAGTGAGGACGAGCTACTAGAAGACAGTCAGCAGCTACTGGCAAGCCAAGATGTGGAGGAAACATCCGGCGCTTCCTCCACTAGGCGGGCAAGTAGTGATGAGGAGAGTGATGTGGGAGCTGGGGTTGCGAGCGGTCAGGTTCCTGACCCAGAAACGGTTGAGGAGGACATCAGTGACGTACAGACAGTACTCGATGATGATGATGTAGCTGATCGCACTTGGGAGCTGGGTGACGAAGGGTCTTCATCATCATCGGCAGAAGAGGGTGGCAGCTTGCCCATGAGGCAGCAGCGGAGCCAGCAAATCACTAGCATAGCTGGGAGTCAACAGGGTAGCAGCAGTGGGAGGTTGGGAGCCAAACATGCCCAGGGTAGACCACCCACCTACCTGCCCGGGAAGTAGCGGTGCATGGGTTCATGGATGCAGCAGCGGTAGGAGTCAGTCAGTGCGTAGTGTTGGGGGTAAAATCACCTACTCGGTGGTGTGGCAGTTTTTTGTTAAGCCGCCAGAGGAGGTGAACATGGCCATATGTAGAATCTGTGGGCAGAAGGTTAAGTGTGGCCAGGGTGTCAATGTTGGCACCACGGCCCTGCTTCAACATATGTAGCATCACCATAAAGTGGCCTGGGAGAACCATGGTTCCAATGTGGGGGGCCAGCCTGCTGCAGCAACCGTTGCATCACCGAGTGGCACGCAGCCGATTTCAGGCAGTAAAGGCTCCACCACCTCAGCCGAAGTGAGCTGTCTGTCCTTCCCATTATCTGCTGGTCCTGATGCTCCTGCTCCTCGCTCTCCTATTTCTCGTCATTTATTTCGTCAGCAATCGATCACCGAAGCGATTGCCAAGTGACAACAATATGCATGCACTCATCAAATATCGCAGAAGCTGAACGTGCTCCTGTCCAAGTTGCTGGTGCTGCAGTCCCTCCCTTCCAAGTTGTGGACGCTGCATCTTTCAGAGAACTGATGGCTTGTGCCGAGCCGAGGTGAAGAGTCCCAAGTTGTCATTTCTTTGCCAAAAACGCAGTCACACACAATACATGCAGAACAGAAGGTAGACCTGAGCCTGTCGGTGTCTGCCAAAGTGCATGGCAGTGCCGACATGTGGATCTGTGGTCAGGGACAATATATGTCCTTTACTGCCCACTGGGTGAATGTGGTTGCTGCGCAGCCACACCAGCAACTTGGCTAGGTTACGCTGCTTCTGCCTCCATGTTCTCCAGCCGTTGAGCCTGCGACAATGTCCGCCTCTGCCTCTTCATCCTCCACCATGTCCTCAGCCTCCACTGCAGGGACAATTCACAGTGCCCCTCCAGCATACCACATGTCCAGGGCACAGCAGTGTCACGCTGTTCTGAAGCTCGTTTTCCTGAGTGAACGAAGTCACACAGGGAAGGAACTGCTCCATGTCCTTCATCAAGAAATCGAATCATGGTTTTCTCCACAACAAATCTAAATAGGAACCATGGTGACCGACAACGGGAAGAACATGGTGTCAGCGTTGCGTCAAGGAGGACTGAGCCATGCACCCTGCATGGCACACGTGTTCAATCTGGTTGTCAAGCGGCTCCTGAAGTCTTCCACCCATCTGAACGACATCCAACAAATGGCCAGGAAACTTTGCATGCACTTCAGCCATCCGTACACCGCAAAGCACACCCTCCTTCAGCTGAAGATACAGAACGGCATCCCCTCAACATAGGCTGATATGCGACATTTCCACCTTTTGGAATTCCATCCTCCATAAGTTGGACCAACTATATGAACAGAGAAAGGCCATAAACGATTTCTTGATGATCCAAGTGAACAGGAGTACTCCCCTGTGTAACTTCGATGTCAGCCAGTGGCAGCTCATGCATGACACCTGCCGTTTGCTCAGGCCCTTTAAGGAGGCCATGTTATTTGTCAGTTGCCAAGACTACGGGATGAACAATGTCATTCCACTGCTTTATGTCCTGGTCCTGCCTATTTGCGCCATTGTCCATCCTTTTGCAGGTCTGACCGGGGGCCCTCTGCGCTCACGGTCCATTGCCACGGCTGCTGCTGAGGGTTGGAGTGGCAGGAGCAGTTCCAGCTGCATCATTAGCAGCCTGAGTCTAGAGTCACTGATGAGCAGCTTTTTTCACCCGCATAGTGAAAAAAACTACTCACCAGCAGCTAGACATAGAGCAGAACCTGAAACAGCAGGTGGTGGCATATTTGGAATGCACCCTGCCAGCCATCATTAAATATCCGCTGGACTACTGGGCAGCCAAATTGGATTTGTGGCCACAACTGGCAAAGTTTGCCCTGGAAAAGCTGTCCCGCCAGGTCAGTAGTGTGGCCATCACTGATTCTAAGAGCGACGCCTGTCATTTGCATGTCATACTGACTCACAGTATAATTTCACTACCACAGCAGACTCCCTATGCGTGTTACTGCAAGGCACAGTGTTCTACACCCTTATAAAGGCTTTCTACAGCCAGGAAATAGCAATTTCTTATGCGATTTGACGCAAATCAATTCGGATCGAACCAATTTTTTTAAGAGAATTTGGCGAACCGGCTAAATCGAATTTTTGAAAAATTCGCTCATCTCTAGTCTCTATTAATATTCAACTTAATACATTGTTAATGTAAGCAAGGGCATGTATCCTTTATCTTGCGTTCCCCAGGCAGAGACCTGATTGTTAGCATGAGTGACTGGCAGCAGTTTAATCAATATAAAGCTTGAGAGCGTTAGCTGCTTCTATTGATCTTACTGATGGAGAAATATTATTTCAGGATAATAGCTTGTTTGGATGTCTGTCACCCACCTGTGACTTCCTTCACTCTAATTTTAAAACTATGGAGTGGGTGGGTTGTGTGACTCACTACAATAGATTTTACATTGCCTTTGCATCTTTTCAGTGGATTCAAAAATGAGAGAAACAAGATCTGCATTAACAATAAGAATAGTTACAGTACAACTAGCATATAAAATGTGCATGGTCTAATTTAACTAAACACATAAATGACTATTTATTTTAATGATAATCTGGTTATTATTTCCAGAATCCCACAGTGAATGTTGCAAGGGGTCATCCAGATTACAAGAAACCTCTCCCAGTGCCCCAACATGCAATAAAATAATAAAATAACATATACTCACCATTACCGGTAAGTCTCCTGTAATTTCCAGCACTGTTGCTCTGTTTGCCGTCTTTGGTTTCTCTTTACAGGCTGCAGCAGTGACTTAACTGGATACAGCACATTACTACTGCTGTAGTCAATCACTGGCATCAGCAGTATATGGCATGAGACCCCTGAAGCCAGTGATTGGCTCAATGATCACATGCCATGTACACCTACATTACTGCTATAGCCTGTAAATAGAAACAGGTAAAGACCAGAGCTGCAGGGCTGGAAATAGAGGGTGATTAAAGGGGTTGTCCACCTTTTACTATCTGATGGCCTATGATAAAGATAAACTTAGTTTACCAAACCATTTTTGTCTGTCAGTGTAAAACTGGGAGCCAATCTATTACACATATATGGTATTTTTCACCAGTTTTCCCCTCTGCAGCCTCGACCTCTAATCAATAGTTTCCTTGATCTAGTGGATTGATACTAGCTGCTATAAAATCTCCCATACACTGCACCTAAAAAAGAAGATAATGCTCCCTTATCACTCCGTAGTACCCCTTCTAGAGGTAGCAACACAGTAGCAGTGGCATGGAGAATATTATACATCAGTATTGGCCAGTGTAGAGGTACAAAACTTACTAGAGCCAGAAGCAGTGTGTCTCTGTTTGTCTCTTTCCCTCTCTAACTCTGCAGCTGTTATGAATACAGAGGTAAGAAATAAATACAATGTCCGGGACCACTGCCAGCAAACTCTTAATCTGCTATCTATCTTTCTTAGTTGATTTAAAGCTACCCTTATGCGCTCACCAGAGCCCATCACGAGGCTGAATGGACATATGCATGCAAGAGAATTGATGCGTTTTCTTCAATCAAGATGGCCTCTCCACAATCAAATGGATGAGGTGAGTGTGTATTTGTTTTACCACCATTTCAGGAAAAATGGATTTGTTACCACAAAGAGCCAGGAAATTTGAATCCGTGGGGAATCAAATTTTCCTGAAATTTGGATCAAATTCCACTTTTTTAACGTCAATTAGCTCAACATTACGAAGAACAAACTGGAGCCAGGAATCAAAGACTCACAGGTATGGACAAGCAGTACGCGTAAGTGCCTGACTTAAATCACCTGCCTAGCTTTGGAATTAGACACCGAGGCAGGAACGGAGAGGCTGACCAGCTGTAGCTTGGCTGGTTGGCATGGCAGCCCTCCATACACACCATTTCCGATCTCTTCCAGCACTGCTGGGCTATTTGGAATGGCGAACTCATGGATGGAGAAGCAGTCTGGATAAGTTACTGACTGAAGCTACTTCCTCCTCTCTTCATAGACTTTCATGAACAGCATGTAACCTGACCCCTCCATGAGCTGACAATCTGTTATCTAAAGATGTATTTTACAAGTGAATTGAGGGCGTATGAACAGTTAAGGAGGCAGAGGAAGGAGAAGATGTGGCTGTTAAGTGGAGAAAGAGACATTGTTGAAAGTACAGTGCCTATTTAAATGATTAGTACGTTCACACAGAGTTACAAATTATAAGTGACTAAAGACCCCTTTACACTGCACAATTTAGCAGCCGATTGTCGGGAAGGAAGTGTTTCTTCCTGGCAATCTCTTGCTTGCAGTGGTGCGCCTAGTCTTTCTGCTGCCTAAAGCGAAAACTGAAATTACGTCCCCACCGCTCATGCCAAATTCTCAACCTAACCCCTTCCCTCCAGCCTTACTGTTCAAAAGCATACTTGGAAAACATTGCATATAGTACTACAAAACATACTGGCTAATAGAGTGATACAGTTGAATATGCAGAGATGAGCGCTTCTACAATGAAAGCACTTATTGCTGGTCCCTACCTGGTGCTGCTTGAGGCAATAGCCTCGCCTCGCCTCATTGGCGGTGCACCCCTGCCTGCTGATCAGTGATCAAAACCTTCACCCAAACAGCAGTTGCAGTTGATGCGTTTTGAACAGTAAGGTTTTTAGTTATAACTAAGTGTTATATAAAAGCCTTATATTCAGTTGTATCGAGTCCCTCCTACCGCACAGGTGGGAGCAGAGATTGCAAGGCTTCCAAACATGATAAAACCGGTGTTGACCGCACGGACTTACTACATAGAATTTGCAAATAAAAATACATCAATAATAGGGAACGTATATTTATACACTTACTAAAGTCATTAACATTATTTCTTATATACTACATTCGACCTAATGGTTGTAAGAAAATGCCTTATGTGAACAATTAGAAAATACATAGTATTCTAGCAAATACCTGTTGCATGAAAAACGCAAGAGTTCATTTTTACACATTAATTATTTTTTCAGATTAAGTCCAGAGGGATATCTAGTATTTAATCTAAATATCCAGAAAGCCTCTCTTTGTAAAATTATTTTTTTTATATCATCTTCCCTCAATGTGAATTATTTGCTACAATACCAATAAAGTGCATGAAGATTTTACAAAGTGCTGGATCGTTTCCTCATTTTTCTACTGCTGGATTGGATTATCCTGGTCTGGATCCGTGCAGCAAGTCATTACAGCGGAGGTGAGCTGAACTTTTCTTTTAAACAAGCACATTAAATATACAATTACCTGATGAATGAGCGTTTTGTGCAAACACTTGTTAGCGATTATCTGGCCTATGTTCACCCAGTGCAAAGGGGACTTTAGCCTTTTTCTCCTTCAAACTAGGTTTATATACTATTATAATAGTATTACACAGTAGTGAATGTTTTTTATTTGACCTACAGCTCCTGTCTTTACATTGAATAATAAAACAAGTCAAGATCTTCAGGCAGAATATATGAGCATCCACTTATCTTCATTAAACATGCTGTTTGAATAATCATTAAATAGACTACAATTGTTTATGTAGAGCCCAAAGTAAATTTTTCATTAGTAAAACTCAAAGACTTATTGCTTAACATCCACACACCCACACATTAATGAAATTTCCTTGGACAGTCTATGAACTAAGCTCTCAGAGAATTTATGACCTCTGCTACAGTGGGAAAGATGAGTACATTGTATGAATACAAACATACACTTCCAAACAAGAAAGCTGAGAAACAGCCTGTCTCCTGCCACTTCCGACTGTGCTCTCTAAGGGACACCTTACTTAGGCTCATTACTCAAAAAGGGTTACAGATGTATTTAGTAAGAAATGACAAGATGGTCTCCTTGCAATGCATGCAAATATCTGTTAACTTGTCATTGCCTACAAGGCCCCAAGTGTCTTCTACAGAGAGGGGAAAAGCAAATTGTTTTTGCATCTCAACACATTGTCCTCGGAGGAACCTACTTGGCTCCAGCACATTTTATTTTTCCTATCTGAAATGTGTTACTATTTATTTCCCATGGCACGGTGAGAAAACAATCAATTAAGATATGTCTATTCCACCTTAGCACTAGTATTTGATGCAGATCTATTTATCTGGCTCCAGCAATGCGTAAAACTTTTCTGTTCTCCCACTTCTAGAACATTTCTATTTCTGTTCTGCTTCTCTGTGCATACTAGCAACCACTTAGTTTATTTCCAGGGATGCTGGTATTCCACAAGGAATTGCTAAACTTTTATCCTGAACATTGTTGAAATTCAGTAATTCTCAGTGAATATATGTGTTTCCATTCTCTTTTAATATGATAAAAAAAAAAAAACTAACTTGAAAATATTGACAGAAAAATGTAGTTTGAAGCTTAATGAAGACTTTACCAATTGAAAAAACAATGATTGAAGAGGATCAGCTCTCCTCACATGTTTATTTAGTGTCGGACTGGGGTTTCTAGGGCCCACCAGTAAAATGAATTTTGAGGGGCCCACAATACGGATACAATCAAATATTACCTGCTCACACAGCAGCAAGATGCTACCAGATGATTGAATAGGGGGTCCCTGCAGCAACTTTGAGAAGGTAGGTCCTGGGGAAAAGAGGATACTGGCTAGCTTTCCTCTATATTGGGCAGACTAGATGGGCCAAATGGTTCTTATCTGCCGACACATTCTATGTTTCTATGTTTCTATACCTAGAAGTCATCTTAGCTATCTCATGTTTTTAATAATAATTTGGGGAGTTTCTTTAATAATCTATCACGTTTTTTATATCAACATAGGCTGGTTGAGATGCTGTACATTGAATATATGTATGTAGTGTTGTAAGTCTAGTGTGTTATGTGCCATTTGTGCAGAGTGCGGGAGACAAGTGGCCCACCTTGCTTAGGGGCCCACTGGGGAATTCACCTGTACCCCTGTGTACCAGTCCGAGCCCGTGTTTATTGTAGTAAATGGAGCTTCTTCTCTTAGAACTCTGCATCATGTCTTTCCTCCTAGTAGTGTATGAATAAGTTGACACGTTAACATTACCATTCCGCTAGTAAATAGGATTGTGTCAGAGTATATAGGGCAGAAGGGCAAAAGCTCACTTGACCTTGATTTTCAGTATGAATACAGACCGTGAAAGCAGGGCTTCACGATTCTTCTGACTTTTTGGGTTTTAAGCAAATTCAAATTCTGTTTGAGAAGGAGATTTGTAATGCTGTTCTCCAAAGTTCATCCAAAATTACTTCCAATCTGCTCTACAGCAAAGGCTTCAGGTATGGTATGGTATGATGACTAGAGTTGAGCGGACACCTGGATGTTCGGGTTCGAGAAGTTCGGCCGAACTACCCGGAAATGTTTGGGTTCGGTATTCGAACCCGATCCGAACTTCGTCCCGAACTCGACCCCATTGAAGTCAATGGGGACCCGAACTTTTCGGCACTAAAAAGGCTGTAAAACAGCCCAGGAAAGGGCTAGAGGGCTGCAAAAGGCAGCAACATGTAGGTAAATCCCATGCAAACAAATGTGGATAGGGAAATCAATTAAAATAAAAATAAAATAAATAAAAATTAACCAATATCAATTGGAGAGAGGTCCCATAGCAGAGAATCTGGCTTCACGTCACCCACCACTGGAACAGTCCATTCTCAGATATTTAGGCCCCGTCACCCAGTCAGAGGAGAGAGGTCCCGTAACAGAGAATCTGTCTTCATGTCAGCAGAGAATCAGTCTGCATGTCATAGCAGAGAATCAGGCTTCACGTCAGCCACCACTGCAACAGTCCATTGGCATATATTTAGGCCCAGCACCCAGGCAGAGGAGAGAGGTCCCGTAACAGAGGATCTGGCTTCATGTCAGCAGAGAATCAGTCTGCAGGTCATAGCAGAGAATCAGACTTCACGTCAGCCACCACTGCAACAGTCCATTGTCATATATTTAGGCCCAGCACCCAGGCAGAGGAGAGAGGTCCCGTAACAGAGAATCTGGCTTCATGTCAGCAGAGAATCAGTCTGCATGTCATAGCAGAGAATCAGGCTTCACGTCAGCCACCACCGCAACAGTCCATTGTCATATATTTAGGCCCAGCACCCAGGCAAAGGAGAGAGGTCCCGTAACAGAGGATCTGGCTTCATGTCAGCAGAGAATCAGTCTGCATGTCATAGCAGAGAATCAGGCTTCATGTCAGCCACCACTGCAACAGTCCATTGTCAGATATTTAGGCCCAGCACCCAGGCAGAGGAGAGAGGTTCCGTAACAGAGGATCTGGCTTAATGTAAGCAGAGAATCAGTCTGCATGTCATAGCAGAGAATCAGGCTTCATGTCAGCCACCACTGCAACAGTCCATTGGCATATATTTAGGCCCAGCACCCAGGCAGAGGAGAGAGGTCCCGTAACAGAGAATCTGGCTTCATGTCAGCAGAGAATTAGTCTGCATGTCATAGCAGAGAATCAGGCTTCACGTCACCCAACATTGGAACAGTCCATTGGCATATATTTAGGCCCCGGCACCCAGACAGAGGAGAGGTTCATTCAACTTTGGGTAGCCTCGCAATATAATGGTAAAATGAAAATAAAATTAGGATTGAATGAGGAAGTGCCCTGGAGTACAATAATATATGGTTAAGGGGAGGTAGTTAATGTCTAATCTGCACAAGGGACGGACAGGTCCTGTGGGATCCATTCCTGGTTCATTTTTATGAACGTCAGCTTGTCCACATTGGATGTAGACAGGCGGCTGCGTTTGTCTGTAATGACGCCCCCTGCCGTGCTGAATACACGTTCAGACAAAACGCTGGCCGCAGGGCAGGCCAGCACCTCCAAGGCATAAAAGGCTAGCTCTGGCCACGTGGACAATTTAGAGACCCAGAAGTTGAATGGGGCCGAACCATCAGTCAGTACGTGGAGGGGTGTGCACACGTACTGTTCCACCATGTTAGTGAAATGTTGCCTCCTGCTAACACGTTGCGTATCAGGTGGTGGTGCAGTTAGCTGTGGCGTGTTGACAAAACTTTTCCACATCTCTGCCATGCTAACCCTGCCCTCAGAGGAGCTGGCCATGACACAGCTGAATTGGCAACCTCTTGCTCCTCCTCTGCCTTGGCCTTGGGCTTCCACTTGTTCCCCTGTGACATTTGGGAATGCTCTCAGTAGCGCGTCTACCAACGTGCGCTTGTACTCGCGCATCTTCCTATCACGCTCCAGTGCAGGAAGTAAGGTGGGCACATTGTCTTTGTACCGTGGATCCAGCAGGGTGGCAACCCAGTAGTCGCTCATGTGTGCCAGGCTGACCAGGGGTAAGGACAAGCTGTCCTCTGTGGGAGGCGTATCGTCATCGTCCTGCCTTTCCCCCCAGTCACGCACCAGTGATGGGCCCGAGCTGCGTTGGGTGCCACCCCGCTGTGACCATGCTTCATCCTCATCCTCCTCCACCTCATCCTCATCCTCGTCCTCCTCGTCCTCCACTAGTGGGCCCTGGCTGGCCACATTTGTACCTGGCCTCTGCTGTTGCAGAAAACCTCCCTCTGAGTCACTTCGAAGAGACTGGCCTGAAAGTGCTAAAAATGACCCCTCTTCCTCCTCCTCCTCCTGGGCCACCTCCTCTTCCATCATCGCCCTAAGTGTTTTCTCAAGGAGACATAGAAGTGGTATTGTAACGCTGATAACGGTGTCATCGCCACTGGCCATGTTGGTGGAGTACTCGAAACAGCGCAACAGGGCACACAGGTCTCGCATGGAGGCCCAGTCATTGGTGGTGAAGTGGTGCTGTTCCGCAGTGCGACTGACCCGTGCGTGCTGCAGCTGAAACTCCACTATGGCCTGCTGCTGCTCGCACAGTCTGTCCAGCATGTGCAAGGTGGAGTTCCACCTGGTGGGCACGTCGCATATGAGGCGGTGAGCGGGAAGGCCGAAGTTACGCTGTAGCGCAGACAGGCGAGCAGCGGCAGGATGTGAACAGACGGCCCGCACTTTATGCAGCAGCTCTGACATGTCGGGGTAGTTGTGAATGAACTTCTGCACCACCAAATTCAGCACATGCGCCAGGCAAGGGATGTGCGTCAAACCGGCTAGTCCCAAAGCTGCAACGAGATTTCGCCCATTATCGCACACCACCAGGCCGGGCTTGAGGCTCACCGGCAGCAACCACTCGTTGGTCTGTTGTTCTATACCACGCCACAACTCCTGTGCGGTGTGGGGCCTGTCCCCCAAACATATGAGTTTCAGAATGGCCTGCTGACGTTTACCCCTGGCTGTGCTGAAGTTGGGGTTGAAGGTGTGTGGCTGACTGGATGAGCAGGTGGAAGAAGAGGAGGAAGAAGCCGAGAAGGAGGAGGTGGCAACAGGAGGCAAAGAATGTTGCCCTGCGATCCTTGGCGGCGGAAGGACGTGCGCCAAACAGCTCTCCGCCTGGGGCCCAGCTGCCACTACATTTATCCAATGTGCAGTTAGGGAGATATAGCGTCCCTGGCCGTGCTTACTGGTCCACGTATCTGTGGTTAGGTGGACCTTGCTACAGATGGCGTTGCGCAGTGCACACTTGATTTTATCGGATACTTGGTTGTGCAGGGAAGGCACGGATCTCTTGGAGAAGTAGTGGCGGCTGGGAACAACATACTGTGGGACAGCAAGCGACATGAGCTGTTTGAAGCTGTCTGTGTCCACCAGCCTAAATGACAGCATTTCATAGGCCAGTAGTTTAGAAATGCTGACATTCAGGGCCAGGGATCGAGGGTGGCTAGGTGGGAATTTACGCTTTCTCTCAAATGTTTGTGAGATGTAGAGCTGAACGCTGCCGTGTGACATGGTTGAGATGCTTGGTGACGGAGGTGGTGGTGGTGTTGGTGGTACATCCCCTGTTTGCTGGGCGGCAGGTGCCAACGTTCCTCCAGAGGCGGAGGAAGAGGCCGAGGCGGCAGCAGCAGAAGAGGCCGAGGCGGCTAGCAGCAGAAGAGGCCGAGGCGGCAGCAGCAGAAGAGGTAGCACGGGGAGCCTGAGTGACTTCCTTGTTTTTAAGGTGTTTACTCCACTGCAGTTCATGCTTTGCATGCAGGTGCCTGGTCATGCAGGTTGTGCTAAGGTTCAGAACGTTAATGCCTCGCTTCAGGCTCTGATGGCACAGCGTGCAAACCACTCGGGTCTTGTTGTCAGCACATTGTTTGAAGAAGTGCCATGCCAGGGAACTCCTTGAAGCTGCCTTTGGGGTGCTCGGTCCCAGATGGCGGCGGTCAGTAGCAGGCGGAGTCTCTTGGCGGCGGGTGTTCTGCTTTTGCCCACTGCTCCCTCTTTTGCTACGCTGTTGGCTCGGTCTCACCACTGCCTCTTCCTCCGAACTGTGAAAGTCAGTGGCACGACCTTCATTCCATGTGGAGTCTAGGACTTCATCGTCCCCTGCATCGTCTTCCACCCAGTCTTGATCCCTGACCTCCTGTTCAGTCTGCACACTGCAGAAAGACACAGCAGTTGGCACCTGTGTTTCATCATCATCAGAGACTTGCTGAGGTGGTATTCCCATGTCCTCATCATCAGGAAACATAAGTGGTTGTGCGTCAGTGCATTCTATGTCTTCCACCGCTGGGGAAGGGCTAGGTGGATGCCCTTGGGAAACCCTGCCAGCAGAGTCTTCAAACAGCATAAGAGACTGCTGCATAACTTGAGGCTCAGACAGTTTCCCTGATATGCATGGGGGTGATGTGACAGACTGATGGGGTTGGTTTTCAGGCGCCATCTGTGCGCTTTCTGCAGAAGACTGGGTGGGAGATAATGTGAACGTGCTGGATCCACTGTCGGCCACCCAATTGACTAATGCCTGTACCTGCTCAGGCCTTACCATCCTTAGAACGGCATTGGGCCCCACCATATATCGCTGTAAATTCTGGCGGCTACTGGGACCTTAGGTAGTTGGTACACTAGGACGTGTGGATGTGGCAGAACGGCCACGTCCTCTCCCAACACCAGAGGGTCCACTAACACCACCACGACCATGTCCACGTCCGCGTCCCTTACTAGATGTTTTCCTCATTGTTATCGTTCACCACAACAACAAAAATATTATTTGGCCCAATGTATTGAATTCAAATTCAGGCCTTTTTTTACAGACACCTAACACTATCTGGCTATCTATTTAGGTACCGTATTACACTAATACAGGCACAGCAGTAACCACAGATTTAGCTGACTATGAATTTGAGGCCTAGTATTTAGGCGCTGGGTGACAGGTATAGGTTTACTGACAGAATTTGACTTGGAAATGCACTGTTGCGTGTGTGTGAAGTTATTCAGAATGACCCTATGTGCACCTTGAATATTATATACCCTTTTAGGGATAGATTTCAAATAGCACTGATACAGCAGAAACCACTAAATTAGGAAATTGCTAAATTGGGAATTGTATTTCAACCCAGAACAAAAACTGTGCTTTGACGGACACTAAATAACTTGCCTAGCCACAACAGTACAGCAGTAACGACAGATTTAGCAGGATATAAATTTGAGGACTAGTATTTAGGCGCTGGGTGACAGGTATAGGTTTACTGACAGAATTAGACTGGGATATGCACAGTAGCGTGTGTGTGAAGTTATTCAGAATGACCCTATCAGCACCTTGATTCTGATATACCCTTTTAGGGATGTATTTAAAGTAGGCCTGATACAGCAGAAACCACTAAATTAGGAAATTGCTAAATTGGGAATTGTATTTCAACCCAGAACAAAAACTGTGCTTTGACGGACACTAAATAACTTGCCCAGCCACAACAGTACAGCAGTAACGACAGATTTAGCAGGATATAAATTTGAGGCCTAGTATTTAGGCGCTGGGTGACAGGTATAGGTTTACTGACAGAATTAGACTTGGAAATGCACTGTAGCGTGTGTGTGAAGTTATTCAGAATGACCCTATGTGCACCTTGAATATTATATACCCTTTTAGGGATGTATTTAAAGTAGGCCTGATACAGCAGAAACCACTAAATTAGAAAATTGCTAAATTGGGAATTGTATTTCAACCCAGAACAAAAACTGTGCTTTGACGGACACTAAATAACTTGCCCAGCCACAACAGTACAGCAGTAATGACAGATTTAGCAAGATATAATTTTGAGGCCTAGTATTTAGGCGCTGGGTGACAGGTATAGGTTTACTGACAGAATTAGACTTGGAATTGCACTGTAGCGTGTGTGTGAAGTTATTCAGAATGACCCTATGTGCACCTTGAATATTATATACCCTTTTAGGGATGTATTTAAAGTAGGCCTGATACAGCAGAAACCACTAAATTAGGAAATTGCTAAATTGGGAATTGTATTTCAAGCCAGAACAAAAACTGTGCTTTGACGGACACTAAATAACTTGCCCAGCCACAACAGTACAGCAGTAATGACAGATTTAGCAGGATATAAATTTGAGGCCTAGTATTTAGGCGCTGGGTGACAGGTATAGGTTTACTGACAGAATTAGACTTGGAATTGCACTGTAGCGTGTGTGTGAAGTTATTCAGAATGACCCTATTTGCACCTTGAATATTATATACCCTTTTAGGGATAGATTTCAAATAGCTCTGATACAGCAGAAACCACTAAATGAGGAAATTGCTAAATTTGGAATTGTATTTCAACCCAGAACAAAAACTGTGCTTTGACGGACACTAAATAACTTGCCCAGCCACAACAGTACAGCAGTAACGACAGATTTAGCTGGATATAAACTTGAGGCCTAGTATTTAGGCGCTGGGTGACAGGTATACGTTTACTGACAGAATTACACTGGGATATGGCCAAAAAATAACCACACTATTGATGATTAAATGCACTTGGTGTGACAGCTTGACCAACCACACTACTGAGGGTTAAATGCACTTGGTGACAGGCGCAGCTTGCCCCTGATGTAGTATATGGCCAAAAAATAAACAGACTATTGCTGGTTAAATGCACTTGGTGTGACAGCTTGACCAACCACACTACTGAGGGTTAAATGCACTTGGTGACAGGCGCAGCTTGCCCCTGATGTAGTATATGGCCAAAAAATAAACAGACTATTGCTGGTTAAATGCACTTGGTGTGACAGCTTGACCAACCACACTACTGAGGGTTAAATGCACTTGGTGACAGGCGCAGCTTGCCCCTGATGTAGTATATGGCCAATAAATAAACAGACTATTGCTGGTTAAATGGACTTGGTGTGACAGCTTCACCCTAATGTAGGATTTAGCCAAAAAACAACCACACCATTGAGGGTTAAATGCACTTGGTAACAGCTTGCCCCTGATGTAGTATATGGCCAAAAAATAAACAGACTATTGCTGGTTAAATGCACTTGGTGTGACAGCTTCACCCTGATGTAGGATTTAGCCAAAAAACAACCACACCATTGAGGGTTAAATGCACTTGGTGACAGGCGCAGCTTGCCCCTGATGTAGTATATGGCCAAAAAATAAACAGACTATTGCTGGTTAAATGCACTTGGTGTGACAGCTTCACCCTGATGTAGGCTTTAGCCAAAAAACAACCACACCATTGAGGGTTAAATGCACTTGGTGACAGGCGCAGCTTGCCCCTGATGTAGTATATGGCCAAAAAATAAACAGACTATTGCTGGTTAAATGCACTTGGTGTGACAGCTTCACCCTGATGTAGGCTTTAGCCAAAAAACAACCACACCATTGAGGGTTAAATGCACTTGGTGACAGGCGCAGCTTGCCCCTGATGTAGTATATGGCCAAAAAATAAACAGACTATTGCTGGTTAAATGCACTTGGTGTGACAGCTTCACCCTGATGTAGGCTTTAGCCAAAAAACAACCACACCATTGAGGGTTAAATGCACTTGGTGACAGGCGCAGCTTGCCCCTGATGTAGTATATGGCCAAAAAATAAACAGACTATTGCTGGTTAAATGCACTTGGTGTGACAGCTTCACCCTGATGTAGGCTTTAGCCAAAAAACAACCACACCATTGAGGGTTAAATGCACTTGGTCGCAGCTTGTGCTGGCGCAACACAAGACACAAAATGGCCGCCGATCACCCCAGATAAAAGTGACTGAAAAACGCTCTGGGCAGCCTAAAAACAGTGAGCAATTCAATAGCAGCAGTTCAATCATCCACAGCTGCAGATCGATCAATGGATGGAGTCTTTTGGAGGAGTTAATCAGCCTAATCTCGCCCTACTGTCGCAGCTGCAACCTCTCCCTACGCTAATCAGAGCAGAGTGACGGGTGGCGCTATGTGACTCCAGCTTAAATAGAGGCTGGGTCACATGGTGCGCTGGCCAATCACAGCCATGCCAATAGTAGGCATGGCTGTGACGGCCTCTTGGGGCAAGTAGTATGACGCTTGTTGATTGACTGCTTTGCAGCCTTTCAAAAAGCGCCAAGAAAGCGACGAACACCGAACCCGAACCCGGACTTTTACGAAAATGTCCGGGTTCGGGTCCGTGTCACGGACACCCCAAAATTCGGTACGAACCCGAACTATACAGTTCGGGTTCGCTCATCCCTAATGATGACTATTGATAGGTGTTGTCCCATCTCAACAATTATGGCATATCACTAGGATATACCATAAATGTCAGATAGGTGCAGGTACCACCTTTGTGATCTGCTCCTGTCTCCAGTATAGGGCCCCAAAGTGAAGGAAGAGCACAATAAGCTCTGCAGCGTCCTCTCCATTAACTTCAGTAGGAAGTCCCATAGCTATGTGATTGGGATTACTGAGCCAGTGCTTTGCTATTTTTGGAACTCCTACAGCATTGAAAGGAGGGTGGCCGTGCAGGCGCAGTTGGCCTACCTACACTTTTAGCGCCCCGTTCTGGAGAGAGGGGCATATCTCAGAGGTGGGATCCACGCTTATCTGGCATTTATGGGATATCACAGTGATAACATAATTGTGGAGATAAGACAACCTCTTTAACAGATAATGTAGACCGACCCACTCTCTCTCCAGAATAATTACTTAGTGAGACTGGCTGAACGCTTTAAAAAAAATTAGTTTGCATATGGCAAAACCATTAAAAGGTCTATATTTATTTCAACTTTTTTACTGATCAGATAATGGTGTGATTAATTTCATGGTTTGCAAGATATGTAATGTTAGTATCTCAGCATCTCATTATCTATCTATCTATCTATCTATCTATCTATCTATCTATCTATCATTTATCTATCTGTAAGGGTGCAGAACCCCAAAGAACCAGACAGAGTTTAAACAATGGTGGATTTATTAAATGACGGCAGTACAGTCCAGACCAGAAATCATATGCAGGTAATCATTCCAAATAATATCTTGTGCAGGAAAACTCACAAAGGACAGCCAGACTAGGCCAAAGTTCATATGCACAGAAATAGTCAGTGTAACGTAATACCTAGGTCGAGATTCGAGGTCCAACACGAGACAAACTGTTCCGCATAGAAGTTTCCCACAGGCAGTCTAGAGATGGATTGAGGAAGTCAGAGGTCATGCACAGGTAGTCTGGAACAATGTGACAAGAAACATACACGAAGGTTGCCAAAACAACAATGGGCACTGACCAGCCAGGGAGATCACCTCTTAAACACCTGTTAGCCAATCACAGAGTGCCATGTGTCTATTCCTCATAGGCCATATGATTATCCTATCCCTGACACTTATGCGGCTGTCACGAGGGTGTCAAGAACCACGCCTGACTCCGTTATACCCGGGGTCAGGAAGTCGCAGTGGTTGGCTGCGCGCTCTATGTAGTAAGATAGGGCTGTTTCCTTATGGTAGCTTTCTGGGTTTGCTTTGCAACCCTTTTTGGCTCACTCAGGGATCCGTAGCTCCTTCTCCTCAGCTGTTCCTTGTCCAGCACTCCCAACCTCCTTATATTCCCCTCTCACACTTCTCTGGTTGCCAGATACAGAGCTTCCTGCCTGGACTTCTATACTGACCCACTGGAGCTGTGTTGCTGCGTTCTCTGGTTGTTGGTCCAGAACGTTTCCCTCCGGATCCCTGTTGGACCTTGGTGGTCTGCTGTGGTCGCCCACCTGGGTTTATGTGTTTGTCTGTATTGTCTGTCCTCTCCCTGGTGTTTCCCTCTTAGTGTCAGTGGTGTGGACTAGCGATCCCACCGGCCCATTCACTATCTTTTTAGGGAAAGCCAGGGTTTAGGCACGTGATTGCCGCACGGGTGAGGAACCCGTCTAGGGACGTCAGGGCAGTCAGGTGCCAGCCGCAAGGTGAGTCAGGGGTCACCACCTTTCCCTCTCCCTTGGGCAGGGCTTTCTCTTTTCCCTCCCTGTGCGTGACGCCGGTCATTACAGTGGCCTTGGCTGGTCATTGATCACTTAACCCATGCCTGCCCTCTAATCTACTAGAGCTTATGTACAGGTATATTCCCCGTCAGCGGCCAGCGTAGCGAATAAGATGTGCGCATGTTTGGCCGTGTAACCCTTTGCGAACCTCCTCTGAAGCGTGCACGTGGACGCTCAAGCGGCCCAGCATGGATACGCGATCACGTCGGCACGGACGCCGGAACAGTGTCCGCCCACAAAGGAGTCGGAACCGAAGATTCCGCAGGCACATACGTGACCTGTCCTGCTACTCCAGTAGGGTCCCCCACAGGCCGAACCCCACGAGAATTCCTGGGGGCCCCAGTGGACCGAGAAACAGGAGAGTGTATTACACTATCAATTATCTGTCTATCTATTTATCTAATCTATCCCTATCGTCTATCTATCCTTTTATCTATCTATCTATCGCAAAATAAATAATGTTTTCCTTTCTAAATTTTTACAATACATAGAATATGTAGAAAATGAGAAAATTTAATGAAAAGACATAAAAAGTCTCATGCACTCAGAAAGAATAATTACAGTATATGCTGGGTATGGAATATATGTCAACATCACAACCTGAGTATTACTTTGAGGCCTTCAATTTGTGAGAAGTTACACAGGCCTGGGGTTAGGCTAGAAGAAATGTAGCAATCTTTACATTCCACTTTATTTCATGTGAGACTGCTCTTCCTATGAGAGTTGTTTCTTTCCTCTAAATCCTTGTTTATTTGTTGGTACTTCAATACACAGAGCCACATACACAACCTCTGTTTCTTTTCTTTTTTTTGTCTTGCATTTTTTATCTTTCTTTTTTTTCTATTGTTCTGTTTTATTTTGCTATCTCTATCTTTGTTTTTCAATGTTTCTTTCAATTTATTTTGATTTCACTGTTTTATGCTTTTATTATTTTTTTCCTTCGGGAAATCTTTTGCAATTGCTTAACCTTTTGATGATTGTAAGATAACCCATCACTATGACAGATTTCTTAAAACTAAGTTATATAGACAATATAAAATAGCAGGAACCTGTTCGGAACATTGGAGCCACTGAACATAATTGGATAGTCCGATGTGCAAACTAAGAGCATAAACTTCAATAAACCCTCTTAGGCGTCATTTAGATGAGCATTGTAAGTCACCAATGTTATGTCCGCAAAAATTTTTTATTTTTATATCAGCCTCACATTCATGGTGTTCTTGTACTTTTTTCGTCAAAAAATTATTAACTTGAATGATCTAGTCTAGAGTAAAGCCTGTATTATTCCTTCGTATGAACGCTTGTTAGCAATCATCTGGCAGTGTAATACTGCCATCCACTATAATACTGCAAACCACTATACAACATGTGGACTAGCGATGGCATAGTTATCGCTCCTCCCTATGCTGCGGAGGATATCGCTGCATGTAATAGCAGTTGTTTTCTCCGCTAGAGAGCAGGCAATTGCCGGGAGAGAACTTTTCCCTCCCGACAATCATCTGCCACAATGGGCTGTGTAATACAGCTTTTAGAATCAGACCAAAGCAGTGCATACAGCACTTTTCTCTGCATGATCCAATGGTCTTTGTGGAAAATTGAACGTTTGAATTGGCTAATTGACTATAATGGACAGCACACAGATGTCAACATTACTTGTCTCAATAAACCCATTGACTTCACCATAAATATACTCTAGGAGGAAAATAGCTTTCAGGTAGTCTGGGGTTGTGGACATACACCCAAATGTCTCCTACATTGTTCTAATGCAAATACGCATCATGATTCTATCAGGATTTTATCAGGATTTTATCATGTCTGTGATGACTGTATAGGTAAAAAGGACAGCTTTGCTTGAGTCTCAGCGCAATACATGTACGCAAAAACAGGGTATTTAAATATCGTCCCCGCTTATGAGTAAAGTGCGCGCCATAGCCGCCAGGTCTCAGCTCTTTCAAACAGAAGAGGCTTGGGGCTAATGTCTGCGACCAGTTATAATGCCGATCGTAGACACTGAACCCTTTATATGTGCAGACCTTTAAAAATGTGAAAATAATAATATACGATGACCCAGATCGGGTCTCGATGGCAGAATCGAAATTGCGTAACTTACTACAGGGGAAACGTACTGCAGAGGTTTACTGTATAGAGTTTAGGAGATGGGCTACTGAGTCGGGGTGGAACGACCCCGCGTTACGCAGTCAGTTTTGTCAGGGGTTATCTGAAAGGTTGAAAGATGCCCTGGCTTTTCATGAGTACCCAGATACTCTAGAGAATGCAATGTCTTTGGCTATACGGTTGGATAGACGTATCAGAGAGAGGTGTAAGGGTCCCTCTGTGCAAGGGATCCCTCCTGCGTGTGGTTTTGTCTCACCTGCTGCCCAGGGTGATATTACTTATAACTCTCGGGTAGGGGAGGAATTTATGCAGTTAGGTCAGATATCTTGCCATTCTGATAGTAGAGGCTTTAGGAAAGTGCACAATCTATGTTACTATTGTGGAAAGAGGGGTCATTTTATTTTTTCTTGTCCTTATGTTAAACCACAGGTGGAAGAGAAAAAGAAAAAACAACTTCCCTCACACTTGGTAGTATGAATGGTGTGGTGGAGCAGACAGGTATGCAAGCTCCCTGCAGTTCCCGTTTTTTTCCTTCCAGCTAAGGTGGCGCTAGAGTCAAAAAATGTGTTTGTTGATGTATTCCTTGATTGTGGTGCTGGGGTAAACCTAATTGACTTTCTTTTCCTTCAAAACCTAGGACTAAGTACTTGCACTTTAGAGAACGAGATTCGTGTTTTTGCAATTGATTCTTCCCTTCTTTCTCAAAGGAGCCTTACTCTCATTGTTCATGGTATTCACTTAAGGGTGGGTGATTCACATACTGAAATTATTTCTTGTTTTGTAATGAAGGATTTGCCAGCTCCTATAGTTTTGGGGTTGCCATGGTTGACTAGACATAACCCAATTATAGACTGGCAAGCGAGACAAATCATTGGTTGGAGTGAGTTTTGTTCGGATAATTGTCTTGGCACATCTCTCTCTGGTGTGAAAAGAGGTTGAAAGAAATCCAATTGTCTCTGGTAGCCCGAAAAGCTTAGACAAGACTGCTATTTTTGTAAATCTACATTCCTTTATTCAAGTGGAGCTGGATTTCTTTCAACCTCTTTTCGCATTTGCTGCCCGTTACCTGACACGGGCCTTCCGTGCTCACAGCTGAAGGAGGGGCAGGTGAGAGCTGCTGAATTTCCTTTTTCTTCATCTATCTCTGGTGTGTCCATTACAGCTTTACCTCAGTATCTCTCGGATTTTGTGGATGTCTTTTCGGAGGGTGGGGCTCAGGAATTGCCCCCTCATCGAGACTATGATTCTCCAGTTAATCTCATTCAGGGGGCTAAGTTGCCAAAGTCTCAGCTTTACAACCTCTCTCAACCCGAAAGAGAGGTCATGCGAAAGTATGTCGCCGAGAGTTTGACAAAGGGTCATATTAGACCATCTAAGTCTCCAGTGGCAATAGGTTTGTTCTTTGTGAAGAAAAAGGATGGATCACCGAGACCGTGTTTGGATTTCCGGGAATTGAACCGTATTACAGTCCGGAATCCATATCCCCTGCCTTTGATCTCTGATCTTTTTGATCAGATTGTTGGAGCCAAGGTGTTCTCCAAGTTGGATTTGAGAGGGGCCTACAATCTGATCAGAATCAAGGAAGGGGATGAGTGGAAAACGGCCTTCAATACGCACGAGGGTCATTTTGAGAACCTGGTGATGCCTTTTGGGTTGATGAATGCACCAGCAGTATTTCAGCGATTCGTCAATGACATTTTTTATCACTTGGTGGGGAGGTTCGTAGTAGTTTACCTGGATGACATTGATTTATTGTCCTGATCTGAAGACCCATCAGGATCATGTGAGACTGGTTTTGACGATCCTTCGGGAGAATAAGTTGTATGCCAAATTGGAGAAATGTTTGTTTGCGGTGCAAAAGCTTCCATTCTTGGGATACATGCTTTCTGATTCCGGTTTTCGTATAGACCCCGAAAAGGTCCGGGCAGTTCTGGAGTGGGACCGACCAGAGAATCAGAAAGCTTTGATGCGGTTCTTGGGGTTTACGAATTATTATAAAAAATGTATTTTGAATTATTCTACCATAGTAAAACCTCTTACTGATATGACCAAGAAGGGCGCCGATGTCTCTGTCTGGTCGGATGAGGCATTGCAGGCCTTTTCGGCTATTAAGGAGCGTTTTGCATCTGCTCCCATTCTGGTGCAGCCGGATGTGTCTCAGCCATTCGTAGTGGAGGCTGATGCATCAGAGGTGGGGGTTAGGGTGGTGCTGTCACAGGGTTCATCTCCTGGCAAGTGGGTCCCGTGTGCCTTCTTCTCCAAGAAGCTCTCGGTAGCGAGAGGAATTATGATGTTGGAGATAGAGAGTTGTTGGCTATCAAGTTGGCCTTTGAGGAATGGCGTCACTGGTTAGAGGGGGCGTCTCACCCCGTTACGGTGTATACTGACCATAAGAATTTGGCTTAATTGCAATCTGCCAAGCGTCTGAACCCTAGTTAGGCCAGATGGTCACTGTTTTTTACCAGGTTCAATTTTGTGGTTACCTTTCGCTCAGGGGTCAAGAAACGTCAAGGCAGATGCCTTGTCTCGCAGCTTTCCTGGGGGACGTGATTCAGAAGATCCTGCACCGATTTTTGCGGATGGGGTGGTGGTCTCCGCTTTGTACCCTGAATTGGAGATGGAGGTGTTGGGAGCCCAGGAGGGGGCTCCTGGTTCTTGTCCCCCAGGGAGGTTGTTTGTTCCTGAGGGCCTACGATACAAAGTATTCAAGGAACATCACGATACTGTTCTTGCTGGACATCCTCGTGGCAAGTCCACCTGTGATCTAGTATCCCGGAGGTTCTGTTGGCCAGGGTTACGTAAGAGCATTGAGAATTACGTGACAGCTTGTGAAACCTGCGCTCGGTCAAAGGTTGCTCATACTCGACAGCCTGGTTCGCTTCTTCCATTGTCTATTCCATCTCGTCCTTGGACGCATTTGTCTATGGACTTTATTACGGATCTGCCGAGTTCCTCCGGGAGAACAGAGATTTTGGTGGTAGTTGACCGTTTCAGTAAAATGGCTCACTTTATACCACTAACGAGTCTGCCTAACGCTAAGACTCTTGCACAGATTTTTGTGGATAATATTGTGAAATTGCATGGTATTCCTTCGGACGTAGTCTCTGATAGGGGCACGCAGTTTCTCTCCAGGTTTTGGAGGGCGTTCTGCTCTCGGCTTGGCATTCAACTTTCATTCTCTTTGGCTTTTCATCCGCAGTCGAATGGTCAGACGGAGCATACTAATCAAAACCTGGAGACCAGGAGGACCAGGAGGACTGGTCCTCATTCTTGCCCTTAGCAGAATTTGCGTTGAATAACCGTAGGCAGGAATCCACGGGTAAGTCGCCATTTTTTGGCGCATACGGTTTCCATCCTCAGTTTGGTACCTTTTCTGGGTCTGGTTCCTCTGGGATGCCAGAGGAGGAGATATTCTCTTCTGCCGTATCCTCCATCTGGCGGAGGATTCAAGGGAATTTGGAGAGGATGGGTGAGAGGTATAAACAAATGGCTGACAAGAGACGTGTGACTGGTCCGGACCTGTGTGTGGGTGATCTGGTGTGGTTGTCCACTAAGAATATCAAATTGAGAGTACCATCTTGTAAACTGGGTCCTAGATTTATTGGTCCGTATAAAATTTCTGCGGTGATCAATCCTGTGGCGTTTTGGCTGGATCTTCCACAGACTTGGAGGATCCATTATGTGTTCCACAGGTCTTTACTAAAAAAATATGTGAGACCGGTGGAACCATCGCCATTGCCTCCTCCTCCTGTTCTAGTCGAGGGAAACTTGGAGTTTGAGATCTCCAGGATTCTCGACTCAAGAGTTCTTCGTTGTTCCCTTCAGTACCTGGTGCACTGGAGGGGATACGGTCCTGAGGAGAGGATGTGGGTTCCGGCGGTGGATGTCAACGCCAGCCGACTGGTGAGGGCTTTTCATAGGTCTCATCCGGATAAGGTTGGTCCGGGGTGTCTGGAGGTCACCCGTAGAAGGGGGGGTACTGTCATGTCCCACTCTGACGATGTGCGGAGGTCGGCCAGGATAGCAGCACGAGTTTAGTGTTTGTTTTGGAGCCGTGCTGGATCCGCCTCTCATCAGGTGCACTGGGTGGGGTCATTAGTTTAAATAGCACACCAGCCCAGTGCTCTGAGCGGATTATACAAATCATTGTGGTCTTGGAAGCTAGGAAGGAAGGTTGTCTGTCTGTTCCAGCTCAGAAAGATAAGTGTGATTTCTAGTTTGGTTGTTTTGTGTCATCTCTCCCATCCAGGTTCTGTGCGAGCAGGCTGCTCCTATTTCCCCTCTTCCCCATCTCAGGGAAGTTAGGGTTTTTTCAGCCCAGGCACGGGGACACATCATACCTACCTTTAAAGTCTGCATGTGGGCTGAGCAGTGCAGGGAAAGAGGTCAGGGATTAGCTAGGAGGTGACCCTTCCCCTGTCTCTTGCCCAGAGCCTGGTTGGTGGGTTATCTGTGAGTCTGAGTGCACGCCCGCCGTGACACCATTGGAATAAAGAGCAATGAAGCAAGTGTTATAGTCCAAAGAATACTAGTAAATCACGTATATTAGAAAACACTTAGTAGAGATGCTATAAGGAATTCTGTCCTGATGAAGCAATTGGGAGAATCATATTAGATAGCTACTATTGAAAGCTTTAGATTATGTTTTTTATGAATTGCTTGAAACATCTTTATCTATTTATCATCTTTATCTATTTAGATTGCCTTTCTAGTCTGTAAGGGTCTATGCAAACATAATGGGCCAGATTTATCATATGTCAGGTCAGAATAATGGAGTGAAAAAGTCCCCAAAAAATGTGCAAATGCTAAAACTGCGCACAAATTTGCGACTTTTTTCTGCTCTGCACTATGCTCGCCAGTTTTCTGAAAGTGGGCGTGTTTTCTTATGTAAATGAATCTCTAGACAGATTTACTATTGGGACTATTTAAAAAGTCGCAAAAAAGTCACAAAAAACTCGCAATTTCACTCCAGTGAGGACTATGCTTATCTTATGAGACTTTTTAATAGAACATGCGACTTTTTCGTAAAGATGTGCGACTTTTGTAAAGCTGCTTACTGACGGATAAACTGCTACCGTCAAACCACATTTATTACAGTCTTAAAGGGCCGATCATAAATCTGACTTGGCTAAAACTGACTTTAGCCATATGTGAAAGTGGAGTGAGCTGTCAGAGTCATGATAAATCTGGCCCATTGTATTTTGAAGTGTATTCATTTGACATGCCGCGCTAATGCATATATGTAAATTGTTGTAACTCCGATTGCTCCAGTAAAAACAATCTATGCAGCTTCTCATGTGGAAAAAAAATAAAAAATCTGTGAGTATAAGTAACTGGTGGATTATGTCTATTGCATGCACTGGTTTAGCTCTTTGGCTTTCCCAGTTTTTTCCTGCACAGTGCATTCACGGTTACCTGCAGGAAAGTACAGCACAGTCCTATTTGGTTCTCATGATTGGTGGTGGTCCTAACGGTAAACAGTCCTAGCGATATGTTATCACTGCGATCGGAAGACCCTTTAAGTAGCTCTGAGACAATCCCTGTCTTTTCCAGAATTGAATTGTGCCTGTGTATTGATTCTTTCAAGATTCAAGGTTGATTCACATTTAAAATGGAGCAAATGAGTGTAATGGTATAAAGGACCAATATTTCAGTTATTTCTATTTTTTAAAATCTTAGGACAGATACTTGATAAACAGGTATTCTGTACTGTCAGGTAACTGACAGATTAGGCCATAGCGTAGAAGACAAAATGTAAACCTTTTTTTAATAATTAAACTCCTGTCAGTACGATGGACACAGATGTTAAACCGGTTGGCTATTGTAGCTTCCCCCTCAAGGCTCTCCAATGATCTGCAGGAAGACTCCTCTCTCCATCCACTCCGGTTCCTCTTTGAATTGCACTTCTTTTGTACACCTTACAGTTCTGTTATTCCCTTAGGTCAACGCCTATGGCACAGCCTATACTACCACTCTTTAGCTGCATCCTAAACTCAGGTAACATGCTTGAGCCTTACTTCTGCACTGCAGCAGCTGGGGAGTCTCTTTCACACTTCTCTTTCAGTGATTCTAGGTCATAGTTCTAAATGCTATATTGGTTGCTATCTCGCTGCATGACTTTTACAACCTGCTTGACTCAAAAGGGACACCTCTCCACATTCATAGGTTATGGCCAACAATTGCTGGGCATCAAAACACTCTTTAATTGCTTCATACCATGATTCCAAGAACTGCAGAATAAGGTATCCTTGTGTTCTTGCTTAAGGCTACTGGGTTCCCTCATGTAGAAAGCTCTAAAGTGATTGTGCTGCCCTCGCTCAGTAATGGTACCCTAAGCCGCTCTTCCCCATCATCATTCCAAAGTGGAACAGAAGGATGATCAACGCCCAGCTGAACTGAGGGAAACGACTATGTGTCAACTAACATAACTTACATCAAATGTTATCAAAGCTCTACAGGGGCAATAAATATATACAACACAGATACAAGATAATATAGTTCTTAAACTTGGTGTCAGGACATGTGGCATTGTCCATAATCCAAGACACTGTACAGCAACAGAATATAAGAGGCATGGCATACACATAAAATATACATAGTCCTTACTTGGAATGAAATGGTTAAAGGCACACCACACAATTAACACAAAAAGTGCAACAGCTTTCCTCCAGGAGTTGAAAGAATACCACCATCTTACAGTTGCTGACTGAACAGAGAACATACTTATTTGTTCATTATTGTGTATTTAATTTCTTGTTTTTTAAGGAAAATGTATTTTGCAATTAACATCTTGAATGGGTGTGAGTCAGGATAATAGGGCATGCAATGTATAGTATGATGGAGAATGAATGCAAAGGCTGCAGTCTGTGAAGTACTGTATGTATAGTACATGACTGACATATTCTATATTATTAGTAAAATGTCTTCAGTTATTGCAATTCATTGTTAAATTTTTATTCATTTGCACTTTTCTGGAAGAAAACAACTGTGTACAGAAGCTGCTGTCGATGCTACATGTCACATAAAGACACTAGATGGCAGCAGTGATTTTCTTAGATACATCCACAGTGCTACACTGTATTGATGTGATTCTCATTGCCCGATGAATGTTTTTGTGATAGTTAAAAATGATGAGCCAAATTATTGTTATAATGAGGGTGAATTTGCACTGCTCCAGCATGATCTATATTTTAAAAGAATAGGTTGGGTCTAAATAATGTCATGAATTGCTTTTGTTTCAATGATTTTATGATTTAACTCTTCCAGACAAAAAAAGCAGCAGCTTATAGAATGTAAGACCCAGCATCAAGTGTAACCGTGTCAGGTCACCTACAAAGTGTTTTATTTTATTTTTTCCACATCACATTCTCTTTGTCCTAAAAAATACAGAAACAGCAAAAACTACACCTGAGTATTTAATCCTTAAAGGGTCGTCCCATTAAGACAACTTACCCCTATCCACAAGATAAGGGATGTGTCTAAATGGCGAGGGTCCGGCCGTTGACCTCTGCTGGGGTCCCATGCTGTCCTGTTTGAATGGAGTGGTAGTCACATATGCATGTTGCCACTCCGTTCAGCTCTGTGGGGCTGCCAGAGATAGCTGAGCTCTTGTACTTGGGTATCTCTGGCAGTCCTATAAATTGAATGGAGCAGCAGACACACATGCGCATCCACCACTTCATTCAAATAAAGAGCACGGGCCCCTATTCTCATGACTAGTAAGGGTTCTAGCAGTCAGATTCCCAACAATTAGACACTTATCCTTATCCTGTGGATAGGTGACAGGTTATCTTAATGGGACAACCCCTTTAATAATTTTATGCCACACATATAAGGATTAGCAATTTTCACTGTAGTCACCAGAGCACTTCTGATCAAAGCTCAGCTTTGCAGTCTGAGGAGAAAGAAGTGTTTGACATATTGAAGATCTCTATAGAGGGTTGCTTGGTGCCTCATCTCTCACAGCTGGATGTTGGTACCTCTCCTCCTCTCTCTGACGTTTCTGATTGGTGTACTACAGAGTTATTGAACTAATAAACATGTAACATCACTGTGTGAAAGCTCCTGGAAGGGTTGTAGTGAAGCTACTTCTATTATCTTGTTTTTCTTGAGCAGATTCATACAGATTTAGTTAGCCAAAAAAACTGGTTTGATGTATGACAAACATAAATACAGTGTTGCTTATATTCAGTTTTTTTATTTTTATTATATTGTCAATAAAAGTCTGCTGAATTCATGTCTGCATCAGAGATTCTGTTGGGGCCTCTGTGACGCACTTCACGGCTCCGCCTGACGTCAACCACGTCAAGCTCACGAGAAACAGTATAGTCCCTGGGACTACATAAGGTTCGCTTGGTACAGTTTACACAGATGCCTCCTGTCCATGTGGGCACAGAGAGGCCACAAGCTGAGAGCCTTTTCGCTGCCCCAGTGAAATAGCGCTATCTCAGCCCCGGTAGACTGCCACTAGTTTCTCATTTGATATAAGCCCGGTCCGCTAACGGTATTATATAGGGTGAGAAACCAACCCGCAGTAGCGTATAACTAGGCCGAAACACGGACGTGGGAATTCGTGGATCGAGATACCAGAACAGCACAAGATTAAACTATGTATTTAATTTCCTTAAGGGAGCACTAGATATAACACTATACACACAGAGAATATATACAGTGGTCTGAGGTTACAAATACAGATGATGTGGTACAACCAGAGTTAAACAGAAAAGGGTCAGTTGCCAGTAGTCCTTTGGGTGGTGATGAATAATGTGTTGCTGTAAGGCTTGGCTGTAGTCACACGGGGGCAGTGATGTCAGCAGTTTGTCCACAGTCCCTCCAAACACATTACACAATGTGACCCCCCCTCCAGAGAAAGACTCTGGACTCTGCTTGCCTGGCTATTTTCAACTGCAGTCGGTCCCACCCCTCCCTGCTGGTCCTGGCAGCCCAACGACCCACAAAAACATGTGCTGAAGCTATGCGCTCATAGCTTCAGACCAGAAGGTCACAGGGAGATGTTTCTGGGACCAAGGGATCCACCTGGGTTTTGACTACAGGGAGAGCCCAAACATGGTACCATTACTAGATTTCTGTGGGGAGATCTCTGTATCTCCCCTTCCTGGCACCCTACTAACAAACTACGACCAGGGTCTTGTCTGTCTTGGCCACGGGGTCACAGATGTTTGAATTTAATTACCCTGCATTTATACTTGTGTACTGACAATAAAGTTGAATCAAATCAAAATCATGGCTGACATTAAATCATAATTTCCACATTCCTCACAGCCTCCATCTCAGATTCTGTCAAAACTATAAGACAAAATAGCGCTTCATGCTAGACTATTTTGTCTATTAATGGAAACCCAATGGGGTCCATCTAATGCCACTCATTTCATCTAACACTTCATTATTTTTGTCATTTTAATCCTATGATGAGTACAGTAATATAAATGATTAGCGCTGATGTGAAAGTAGCCTTACACCTCATCCACACGTAAGTGATTTCCATTAGTGATTGTGAATTTGTGATCCAAAACCAGGACTGGAGCCTCCACAGACATAAGTTATAATGGAAAAATCTGTTACTGTTCTGTGTTTAGAGCCGCCCCTGGTTTTGGCTCACAATCATTGATGGAAATCACTGACTGAACACTGACATGTAAATGAGGCATAAAAAGGATTCTTAAATGCCCTAGTTGAACAATCCAGCAGGTGCCACTGCTTAGCACTGGGGTGATTTGTGTAAGGAGCACACATAAAGAGAGAACTCTATCTTAATATGTGATGCTCATTCAGGAGAAAAATATCTTGTTGTGAGCCTTGCCAACTTGCTAGCTCTGTGGCCCATAGCAACCAATCACAGCAAGACTGTCATTTCCTACAGTACTCTTGAAAAATAAAACCTGTGTTATAATTGGTTGTTATGGGCAACAAAGTCAGTTTTGCGTTTAGAATTTTTTTATAAATCTGTCAAATAGGTCTTACTCTCTTGCTTATGTCTGAGAAGCCTTTTAGGGTGCCATCACATGTGAAAAATTTTGTTGTAGAAATGTATGCGACTGAACCACTCATAATCTGAATCATCGGTGTCAGTGTGTACTGTTGATGACTTGTGGGACCTTGCACTCATTGGTGGCAGCGGAGCATCAGGACAAGGAAGAGAGAATACTGACCTCACAATCATCCCATCTACTGTACCCAGTGGCGTAGCTACAGGGGTCGCAGCGGTCGCAATTGCGACCGGGCCCCTGAGCCAGGGGGGCTTACGCCCCCCCCCACCGCCTCCTATTCAAAATCCAGGCCAGGGCCTGCCCCGGGGGCAGTGCGCACGGCGCAGCGCAGGCTGTTGGCGGCTCACGTGTCTGTCATGTCAGAGGGGGGGGGGGGGGCGGCCGCAACATTGAGTGAGCCGGGTCTGACTGAGTGAGGAGGAGCCGGAGGCGTGGTTTCCGCGCATCTCCGGCTCCCAGTCAGACACTCAGAAGCAGGCGGCAGTGAGGACGTGCGGTGGCTGGCGGCGAGGTGAGTTTTGTCACCTACGTAATATCTACCTCCAAAGCGCCTGCCACCTACACAGCATGATCAGCTTTGTCATACATGTATATCAGTATTATATGTGGAGGGGTGACCTGTTCCACACGTATAACAATAATACACCATGTGAATACGGCGCTGTGTTACGTGCGATAATGCATAGTCGGGCTGTGCTCAGCGCCCTCGGCGCCGGTAAGCTCATATTGCCGCTTCTCATACCTTTGCCGCCCGCGCCATGTTTCTTCTTTATTTTTCCGGTTGTGTCTCTTCTTATTCTTCCCCTCCGTCTACAGTGGACGGAACTTTAGGTTCCGGGTCTATGAAAGGCGGTCAAACAGCGGCCCGTAGTGGCCAGTCTGGGAAGGTCTACATTTATCTCACACTATTCAGGAGATTGCTCCCAGCAGGAGGTGATCCACACTGACAACTCTCAGCTAAGGGCAGGGATCTGAAACTGCTGGGGTGTCAGATTTACTGACAGTTACTGATCCTGCACCATCAGAGCCCCTTCACACGTGTATCAGTCCCTACTGAGAGGATGGTTATTGTGGATACAATGTAGCATACAGGATCTATCAACCTGAAACCTCCAGGACTAACATACCGATGGTCTCTCAGGTTCTTTCACACTAGCGTTTGTCTTTTCCGGCATAGAGTTCCGTCCTAGGAGCTCAATACCGGAAAAGAACTGATCAGTTTTATCCTAATGCATTCTGAATGGAGAGCAATCCGTTCAGGAGGCATCAGTTCAGTCCCTCTTAAGTTTTTTGACCGGAGAGAATACCGCAGTTTTCTCTCCGGCCAAAAATCCTGAACACTTGCCGGATCCAGCTTTAAACTTATATTGAAATATATTAGTGCCGGATCCGGCATTAAAATTGCTGCATTGACGGATCCGTTCTTCCGATCTGCGCATGCGCAGACCTTTCAATCTGTGAAAAAAAAGATTTTTTGAGGAAATCTGGTCAGCACAAGGGGTGGCCTTAGGGAGAGGTTTTTTATATCATACATTAAAGTGAGCACTTTCAAATACTAACAATACTAACTACAAACATTTTTTGCTGCTCCTAGGTCTGCCACTGTGCGTAATCGTGCCACTACACTTTATCTCACTCAGATTTTATATTTTCAATAAAAAATAAGAAATTTAACTACTTTTAAATGGCATCCTTATTATTATGCATTTATTGGATCAAAATGTATTTTCTCTGTAAGACTTTAGTTCTGCCATTAGGCGTACATGGGTCTGGTGGTGTTATGAAACGGTATTGAGGGTAGGGGGGGCCCAAACTGAACTCTTGCACCAGGGCCCATGAGTCTATAGCTACGCCCCTGACTGTACCACTCTGCTCTCAGTGAAGCCGAAGGCGACTCCACTTCCTGTGGAATGAATGTTTTGGCTTTGCTATCATAAGGATAATACTGGGGTTGTCTGAATACAGGGCTTGATAATATGCCTAGCCCTGTCAATTACTGGGGAGGAGGGAGTGCACTGAACAGACGGGTGAATATCGGTGCTCCAAGCTTTCTGCTCAGCCCCTCGGTGCTTGAAAGAGCTACTTAGCATAATAATATAAATTTTGATATCTCGGGAAATGCTGCTACATTCAAAGATAACTAAAGTGTATATATACAGCATGATCAACCCTACAATGTGCCTGGCTTTATAGGGTAATCATGCTGAATACAGGACTTTAAAGGGAGTCTGTCACCTCATTTTCACCAATATAACTAACAATACTGCCCCATAGAAGATTGCAAACACTTTCCAAGCATTCCTGTGTGCACTTTGTGTCTTTATTCCATGTCTGCTGAAAAACAGCTCCCAAGAGCCCAGCTGAAAGTGGAAGTAAAAACAGCTTTCACCCCTGACTCGATTTCTAACGGCTATATCTTCTGATATAGTGGATATAATGCTGTGGTTCTGGTATAGTTTAAAAGGTTGGAATGCCAGCTTTCAAACAAGGTCAGGTCATATTTCTAGCTGGTACTAATCCAAAATATGATCAGCTAAAGCAGCCCTCCCCTCTTCAGCCTGGTTTGCTTTAGGCACTTGGAGCAGCAGAGCTGGGCACTTGGGAGCTGTTTTCCAGCAGCATAAAAGTGCTTTTCCTGGACATGGAATGCAGACACAAAGTGCACACAGGAATGCTTGGAATGTGTCTGCAATTTTCTGTGGGGCAGTGCTCTTAGGTATATTGGTAAAACAGACAGACTCCCTTTAAATGGTCTAAATCATATGTAATATGTGATTGCAATAAAGGTTTTAACCCCTTAAGGACCAGGCTCATTTTCACCTTAAGGACCAAGCCATTTTTTGCAAATCTGACCAGTGTCACTTTAAGTGCTGATAACTTTAAAACACTTTGACTTATCTAGGCCATTCTGAGACTGTTTTTTCGTCACATATTGTACTTCATGACACTAGTAAAATAAAGTAAAAAAAATTAACTTTTTTGCATAATAAAATACCTAATTTACCAAACATTTTGAAAAATTCGCAAATTTCAAAGTTTCAGTTTCTCTACTTCTGTAATACATAGTAATACCCCCAAAAATTGTGATGACTTAACATTCCCCATATGTCTACTTCATGTTTGAATTATTTTGGGAATGATATTTTATTTTTTGGGGATGTTACAAGGCTTAGAAGTTTAGAAGCAAATCTTGAAATATTTAAGAAATTTACAAAAACCCAATTACAGCTACAGCTCTGAAGTCACTTTGCGAGGCTTACATAATAGAAACCGCCCAAAAATGACCCCATTCTATAAACTACACCCCTCAAGTTATAAAAAAACAGGTTTTACAAACTTCGTTAACCCTTTAGGTGTTGCACAAGAGTTATTGGCAAATGGGGATGAAATGTGAGAATTTCATTTTTTTGCCTAATTTTCCATTTTAACCCATTTTTTCCACTAACAAAGCAAGGGTTAACAGCTAAACAAGACTGTATCTTTATTTCCCTGACTCTGCTGTTTACAGAAACACCCCAAATGTGGCCGTAAACTACTGTACGGCCACACAGCGGGGCGTAGAGTGAAAGGTGCGCCGTATGGTTTTTGGAAGCCAGATTTTGCTGGACAGTTTTTTTGACACCATGTCCCATTTGAAGCCCCCTGATGCTCCCCTAGAGTAGAAACTCCATAAAAGTGACCCCATCTAAGAAACTACACCCCTCAAGGTATTCAAAACTGATTTTACAAACGTTGTTAACCCTTTAGGTGTTGCACAAGATTTAATAGAAAATAGAGATACAATTTCAAAATTTCACTTTTTTGGCAGATTTTCCATTTTAATATTTTTTTTCCAGTTACAAAGCAAGGGTTAACAGCCAAACAAAGCTCATTATTTATGGCCCTGATTCTGTAGTTTACAGAAACACCCCATATGTGGTCGTAAACTGCTGTACGGGCACACGGCAGGGCACAGAAGGAAAGGAATGCCATACGGTTTTTGGAAGGCAGATTTTGCTGGACTGTTTTTTTGACACCATGTCCCATTTGAAGCCCCCCTGATGCACCCCTAGAGTAGAAACTCCAAAAAAGTGACCCCATTTTAGAAAGTACGGAATAGGGTGGCAGTATTGTTGGTACTAGTTTAGGGTACATATGATTTTGGGTTGCTCTATATTACACTTTTTGTGCGGCAAGGTAACAAGAAATAGCTTTTTCGGCACGTTTTTTTTTTGTTATTTACAACATTCATCTGACAGGTTAGATCATGTGGTAATTTTATAGAGCAGGTTGTCACGGACGCGGTGATACCTAATATGTATACCATTTTTTTTATTTATGTAAGTTTTATACAATAACTTCATTTTTAAAACCAAAAAATTGTTTAGTGTCTCCATAGTCTAAGAGCCATAGTTTTTTCAGTTTTTGGGCGATTATCTTGAGTAGGGTCTAATTTTTTGAGGGATGAGATGACGGTTTGATTGGCACTATTTTGGGGTGCATATGACTTTTTGATCGCTTGCTATTACACTTTTTGTGACGTAAGATGGCAAAAAATAGCTTTTTTTACACATTTTTTTTTTTACGGTGGTCATCTGAGGGGTTAGGTCATGTGATATTTTTATAGAGCCGGTCGACACGGACGTTTTAGTGTTTCCATAGTCTAAGAGCCATAGTTTTTTCAGTTTTCGGGCGATTATCTTGAGTAGGGTCTCATTTCTTGCGGGATGAGATGACGGTTTAATTGGTACTATTTTGGCGTACATGCGACTTTTTTGATCACTTTTATTACCTTTTTTGGGAAGTAAGGTGGGCAACATTTCAATTTTCTCATAGTTTTTTTTTTTTTTTTTATGGCGTTCACCCCGCGGGGAAAGTAACATGACCGTTTTATAGATCAGGTCATTACGGACGCGGCGATACCTAATATGTGCAGTGTATTTTATTTTTTTAATTTTTATTCAGTGATAAATGTTTTTTTTAATCTTAACTTTTTTTCACTTTTTTTTACATTTTTTTGACCCAGACCCACTTGGTTCTTGAAGATCCAGTGGGTCTGATGTCTGTAAAATACAGTACAGAACCCTATATAGGTTTCTGTACTGTATTTTACTTACACTGAACAGATCTATGCTTTTAGCATAGATCTGTTCAGCACCATGGACAGCAGGACACCTGAGCAGGCATCCTGTTGCCATGGGAACCTTCCCCGTTTGCCACAACTTCGCAGGCGGGGAAGGGTAAGGACTGGGGCTTCGGGGGGCTGCCTGGGGGCTCTCTCCCTCTCCATTGGGGGGCTGCAAAGGCACAGCAGCCCCCCGATCAGAGCGGGAGGGAGCTCCCTGCGCTGTTAACCTTTTCCATACAGCAGTCCGTACGGACCGCTGTATGGAAAGGGTTAAACGGCTGACATCGCATCAACAATGTCAGCCGTTTATACCAGGGTGTCAGCAATGTGCTGGCACCCTGGTATAACCCACTAGATGCCAACGATTATTCAAGGGGAGGCGGGCGGGGGATCGCGATCCCGCCTGCCGCACCGCCCGCCTCCCGCAACGCCCCCACCGTCTGCGACACCCCCCCTGCACCACCCGCCGCCATCAAATCGTGCAGGGGTGCAGGGGGGGTGCAAAACCTTGATTTTAGGCACTCTGAAGTTTCTGATCCCCGCGGTCAGGGACCGCGGGGATCAGAAACTGCAAAAAGCGCAGCAAACCGCAGGTCTGAATTGACCTGCGGTTTGCTGCGATCGCCGACACGGGGGGGTCACATGACCCCCCCTGGCGTTTTGACAGGATGCCGGCTGAATGATTTCAGCCGGCATCCTGTTCAGATTAACCCCTGGGGCGCCGGAATGCCGATTTAAAGATAGGACGTACCGGTACGTCCTTGGTCCTTAAGGACTCGGGAAATAGGGCGTACCCCTATGTCCTTAAGGGGTTAAAAAAAGTCATGAAAATTTGAATTTACTATTTTCACAAAACAAATTTTTTACAAAAATAATTAGGAGGAAACAGCAAAATAAGTCTGATCTGTCAGTCTGCAAGTAAGGGAAACTGAAAGTTAGATATACAAATATGCTGAACTCTTAGAACAGCAGCAAACTTCATTTTGGCAGCTGTGAAGAGGGAAACTGCTTTATGAACGTTCTCAAGCTTCATTGCCTCAGTGGGAGAACAGAATATTAAATCTCTCATTCGCATTTTTGGACAATACTTTAAGGACACATTACAGAGAATGCAAACAGGTTATAGTCATGGAAAAAATGATGTACACATCACGTTGCCGAATAACTCTGGTGTACAATAATATCATCCAAAATGCAATTATTATATGAACGTACAACCAAATTATTTGTCCCTTGTTTAGTAATGTTTGCGCCCAGCAATTGGTAATAAATACAGATGCATATTAAATGCACACATCATTAACATATATTTAAATGCATAGTTAAAGCAGCATTCTCATGCAGAAGCTTAAACCAGAAGATTAAATGTTGGCTTAGTGTGTAGGCTCATGCAAATTGAAATAGTTATATGAAATTCTTGCTTGAAACAGTCTGGTCTGCCTGACCACTCATCTGAAAAGACTGTGCCTGTTAGTCAGTCTAGCCCAGGACTGTAGAAAAGGACACCAACAAACAGCTCTGCCTTGGCAATGGTATTGTCACGGATGCGGTGTGGGTGGGAAACTCTACTGAGCACAGGAGGAAAGGGGATAGGAACTAGGCCTGGGAACTAGGGTAAAGGAGATGGTCACCTCCTAGAACAACCCTATTCCAAGTCCTGATTAACTATCAGTATGAACTGACCTGGATGGTAGGAAAGTTCATACACAGAAACCTAGAGCCCTAACACACCCTGTAGTGCCCTGGTATAGTGACAGGACTTGAGACAGCCTATTCCTCCACTAGAAGGAAGAACGGGAGTCTCTCTCAGGCCTAGATACAAAAGACAGGGAAATACAGCAAACAAAATACAAATAGGGAAGACGACACTGAACTTCACGTGGAGCAAAGGCAGCACCAGGAGCTTAATCGAGATCCAACAACCAGCTAGCCCAGAGTCCAGAAACTGAAGCTATAAAACGCACCCCCAAAAGGGGTAAGCAGTAATAAATTGTGGAAGTTAAATGACCACACCAACAGCACCTGCCAGAGGTGTGGTCATTACCAAAACAACACAGACACAAATGATCCACAAGGAACCATTCAGATTGACCCACATGTTGCCAGTCTCTCTGATCTCCTGGCACCTGTCACGGGAGTGTCCGTGACAGGTATTTATATACAGTGCCAGAACTAGGGACTAAATCTTTGCTCTGGCAAAGGTAATCTTAGCTGGTGTCGAGAGGAACCTGTCTGCATCATATGCTGTCCATCTCAAAGCTAAATTGGTATCAGAAGTGAGAGGTGGAAATTTGGACAGTGACAGGGCATCACATCAGTCCTCATCTAATTCTATATAACAGCTTGTGTTATTAATCTGATTTTTCTATACAAGGAGGGCACAAAAATCACCCTTGATTTTCAATATATATAGAATGTAACCTTATTGGAACATTCTTGCACATTGGCAGCTACAGTTGCATCAACTCATAACTCTTCATATGGTATCGGTTGGTATCACTTATAAACTCCATATGCTCCTTTTTTATGCAGTAGATGTCATCTTCAGTCCTACGTAACACCACAGATAACACAGTGATAACTCTCTGAGTAAAGATAATGTAGTAGATGGGTGTGAGACCCCATAATTCAGAACACACACAGTGTGACCTGAAGTCTGGGGCCAAGCTGCGGCAGTGTGGGCCAAATTCTATATCCATCCCACCCAAACCCTACTGTAAATAGATATGTGAATGGACATCTGTATTATTATAATGGCCGCTCTGTATTATTATGATTATAATGGCCCCTCGGTAGTATTATAATTATAATGGCCCCTCTGTATTATTATTATGGCCCCCTCTGTATTATTACTATGGCCCCCTCTGTATTATTATAATGGCCCCTCTGTGTTATAATGGCCCCCACTTTAGTATTATTACTATGGACCCTCTGTATAATTATTAAATATAGGGGCCATTATATATTATTAATTATACAGCGTGTCCATTATAATAATAAAAGTGGTCCCTCAAGTTACAATATTAATTGGTTCCAGGATGACTATTGTATGTTGAAACCATTGTACTTTGAGTAATCGGTTCCAAAGCCCCAAAATGTCATCCAAGATAAGAGAAAATGAAGATTTAAGAAGAATAAGCAGATAACTAAGACAGATAAAACAAGTCATGACATATAACAGTCAGGAATAGCTGCTAACTAGCAACTAATACAGCTATTTTAGCAGAGAAGTGGCCTTGATTGGTAGGATCTGAGTCTGAGGCATTGTATGTTGAGTCTGGTTTCAACTTACGATGGGTGAGAAAAGACCATTGTATGTTAAAAATATTGTATTCTGAGGCCATTATATCTTGAGGGACCACTATACTACAGTAGGGGCCATTATAATACAGAGGGGCCATTATAATAATACTGAGGGTCCATTCTGTATTTGGAATTTTCAATTTGGCACCCGGGGCAACGGCCCACCATGCTACACCACTCATTGTACCGCATAAATATAGGGGCCATTATATTTAATAATTATACAGAGGGTCCATAATAATAATACAATAGTAGGGGCTATTATAATAGAGAGGGGGCATTATAATAATACAGAGGGGGCATTCTGTATGATTATAATGGCCCCTATGTATTATAATTGCCATAAAGGTCCATAATAATAATACTATAGTAATATGTTAAAAATATTGTATTCTGAGGCCATTATATCTTGAGGGACCACTATACTACAGTAGGGGCCATTATAATACAGAGGGGCCATTATAATAATACTGAGGGTCCATTCTGTATTTGGAATTTGCAATTTGGCACCAGGGACAACGGCCCACCACGCTACACCACTCATTGTACCGTATAAATATAGGGGCCAATTATATAGCGGGTCCATAATAATAATACTACAGATGGGGGAATTATAATAAAGATGGGCCATTATAATAATACAGAGGGGCCATTTTGTATTATTATAATGGTCCCCTTCTATATATAAATGCCTCCTTTATCTTCTGTTATAACCCCCCCCCCCCCCCACCACCTCCATAGTTCCCCCAGTGTGGCCTTTCCTAGGGTGCTTGTATTAAAAAAAAAATACTCTTTTCCTCACTTCATCACCACTTGTGGCATCCTGATGCAGGTGGTCATGCACCGATTCATCACGTCATATCCCGAGACCCGACGCAGGAGGTCACAGTGAGGTAATCGAGATCTCCTGTGCCACTCTACTGCCTGTAAGGCACAACAGAGGGAATGGGAGCTATAGGCTTCCATTGCCCTTATTTTACTGCCTGCTGCCTGGCGCCCCCTGTAATTTAGCACCCAGGTCAACCCCCCCCCAGCTCCCACACAACGCCACTCATTGCATCGCCCCCTGTCATTGAACCTGTCAGATGCCATGTTCATCGCTGATTGCGGCTTCTGAGAATAATGGAAAGGGTTTTCAGGGGTTAAACTATTGAAAAAAAATACTCACCTTATCTTTTTGAATGGAAAGAGGCCACCGCGGCCATCTTGATTGAAGGTCCCATGTGAAATCTCGCCTGGTTCATGATGATGTAAGCACTCTGTCCAGGGAGATTTTACAGCGAGTTGATTTTCCTTGAAATTCGGATCGAAGTCCACATCGGATACGTCGATTCGCTCAGCCCTAGTCAATATGCATAATAAAAAATACATTTCCTAAATGCTCGAGGCAAATCAAGATCACAAAAAAAACTTACAAAATGAGAATGCTTTTCCTTTAATATCTGCGAGCTGCACCTCAGCAAAAAAAAGTAACTTTCAATTTTCCTTTTTGTAAAGAAATTACATGTCTAGCGCAGAAAAAAGATTGATGAAGACATAAAAATATACAATTGCAAATAGACAGTGAAAAAAATGATATTATAAAATATGAACAATATATCACTCTTGATGATTTAATAACCACAATCTATCACCTTGTTGATTAGGTACATCTATAATTGGTGATATGTACTCATTTTTCAAGCTGTTTTTTCTTTTCTTGTGATTTTTTTTCTTAAAATCAATTCAAGCAAATTTGCATTAAAGGGGAGAGAAACACAATTAAAAATGAATCATTAAAAGTGTTGCTATAAAAATTTAATACAAAATGAGAAGTGAAGTAAAAGCAATAAAGGTACCACTACCACAGTATCTAGAGAAATAGTTATGTTTTCCATTTTAGTTGCATACGTAGACTTGATCAGCAAATGATGTATGACAGATATATAGTAGGCTAGCGTTCTTTATATACTTTAACCTACACATTTTCTGGCACATGTGCAGTTCAGTGAATGAGGTCACTGGCCACAGAAGAACACAGACGGTGCAGGCGCAGACATAACGGAGACGTGTGCCTGCACAAGGCATGATGATGTCGAGGAGAGTAGGAGGTGAAGAGAAAAAGAGGGGAGGAGCGGGGCTTCTTTCAAATGGGCTTGGGCAGGTCACCTCGGCGATTAGTACAGGGCTTAGGCTCTTTTATCCTTATTTGTATATTTTGTGAGGCAAAATAAGGGGGATCAGGACACAAAGGTATATTTGGATATGACATTAAGAGAGCTTCTGTGAAAACTTTAATGTAGAACTTTTTTTTCTAATCCTAGACAACCAACTTAATCATAACAGTCATAAGAGAAGACTATAGCAGATACAATAAATACACTTAATGTACAAAAATGTTTGGGAAGTTTGTGAATACACTGTTTTACATCCAATATTCACAGTTCTGCTAGTTTCCGTTGAGAACAGCCAAACACTGTGTCTTCAATCAAGATGGCTGAGACGGCCTTTACGCAATCAAATGGATAAGGTATTTTTTTTTCACCCTGATTAACCCCTTGAAAGACCTAAATGGTAGCCTCAGATGCTGTGACTAGAGAATCTAATTTCTCAAAATTTGATTTGTCCAGTTCGAAGAATTATTTGAAAAAATGTGGTTCGACATGAATTTATTTGTGGCAAATCACGTTAAAAAACGTCTATTTCCTGGCTGCAGAGAGCCTTTATAGTGGTGTAGAACACTGTGCCTTACAATAATACGCATAGGGAGTCTGCTGTGGCAGTGAAATAATACTATGAGTCAGTATGACATGCAGATCACAGGCGTCGCTCTTTCATGTCAATCCACAGTCCTCACCCTCAACATATAAAATATCTATACCACAAATAACAAATTAAAATAGCTGATGAAAGCAAAAACAACTAATAAAGATAGCAACATATCTATTATAAGTAGAGATGGCCTTGCGGTTCGCCCGGCGGTCGTTTCGTGGAGAACTTTGCACGTTCGTGATTCGCCGAACATGCGAACATATGGTGATATCCGCCAGCACCATATTCTTTTGCATTGCGCCAAACTTTGACCAATGACACATCCATAAGGTTGGACAGGACAGCCAATTGAGATGTTTCAGCACATGGACACACCCCCACCCTATAAAAGAACCCGATCTTGCAGCCATTTTACATTCTATGTTTTGCCAGTGTAGGGAGAGGTTGCTTTTTGGATCAAGGACAGGCTGTCAGGGACACCAAATGCTAGCTAATAGGGCCACAAAAGTCCTTTAAAGGACTGGCATAGGTGTACTATCAATATGTGTGATATACTTATAATATACTTTCTAACATAGAAAGTATATTATAGTGCATTTGCATTGTGCAGCAGTTGTGTGCAGCTCTGCTGCGATACCGCAGCTATATAGAGGGACAAACGCCATTGGAACAACTAATTGCAACGGGTGTGATATACCCAAAGGAAACTGATTGAGGTGTGTGATATACCTTCTTCCTCAAAATACTGATTGAGGCCTGTGATAAACCTGCTTCCACAAAATACAGATTACCATCAGATCTGGTACCATTTCTAATGCGGAAGGGGGTCAAGAGGGTACTGTTGACTGAAATGGAGGCAGAGGCATTGTGTTACATGGCGTCAATGGCATAAAAGGAGTTTGGAAATCTTTGTGATGATAGAGCGTGTTTCATGAAGGACCCTGTTTCCAGCAAATATTGATTGAGGGGTAGCATATAACTGCTTTCACAAAATACTGATTAAGGGGTTTGATATACTTGCTTCCGCCAAATATTGATTAAGGTCTGCGATATACCTGCTTCCACAAAATACTGATTAAGGGGTTCAATATGCCTGCCTGTTAACACCAAATATTGATTGAGGGGTGCGATATACCTGCTTCCACAAAATACTGATTAAGGAGCTTGATATAACTGCTTCCACCAAATATTGATTAAGGGGTTCGATATACCTGTTACCACCAAATATTGATTGAGGCCTACGATATACCTGCTTCCACAAATTCTGCTTTTCTCTAGGGACTTAGGCACAGGGTCATTTTGAAAATAACAGGCAGAGGAAGAAGCAGGCCATTCCACAGGGGTGTTAGGGGTCAGACAGGTTTCTACACCCTCCTCATCCTATGTATCTGCACCCTCCTCACTCTCTGCTGTGTGCACCCCCAAATACACCACCACCATAGGCCCTCCACTCGAGTCAGAGGAATAATTTTCTCATTCATTCCCAGACCTTACTGATGAACAGCTATTCTTGACATCGGACGAGGAAGAGAAGGTAGCAACGACCTCCACCCAGCGAACAGTACCCAAATCAGCCCAAGGAGAGAGGTCCCCGCTGTTGCTGCCTACTTGGAGATCACAAATGTCTGTGGTGGTGAAGGTGATGATGATGACGTGTCGATGGAAGTCACGTGGGTGACCACAAGAGAGGAAGAGGCGCGGAGTTCAGAGGGAGAGACGGAGCAGGAGTTAGGGAGGAGAAGGAGAAGCAGGTAGAACTCAAAGCGCACAGGAGGCAAAAAGCAGACTGCAAATGTATCTGGAGCAAGCCATCCACCATGCACGGTCACATCTTGCGCTCCCAGGACGCTAGCACTTGGCTCCGCAGTGTGGGCTTTTTTTAGCGTGTCAGCTGCTGACAATACTGTTGCCATCTGCAGCCTGTGCTGTCAACGCATAAGTTGCGGTAAGGCCAACACCCACATTGGAACGACTGCCTTAACCACCTCAGCTCCCCTAGCTTAAACACCCTTAATGATCAGACCACTTTTTACAATTCTGCACTACACTACTTTCACCATTTATTGCTCGGTCATACAACATACCACCCAAATGAATTTTACCTCATTTTCTTCTCACTAATAGAGCTTTCATTTGGTGGTATTTCATTGCTGCGCACATGTTTACTTTTTTTGTTATTAATCGAAATTTAATGAATTTTTTGCAAAAAAATGAAATTTTTCACTTTCAGTTGTAATTTTTTTTTTTACATCTATATATAAAATTTTCTCTAAATTTATTGTTCTACATGCCTTTAATTAAAAAAAAATGTTTGGGTAAAAAAAATGGTTTGGGTAAAAGTTATAGCGTTTAAAAACTATGGTACAAAAATGTGAATTTCCACTTTTTGAAGCAGCTCTGACTTTCTGAGCACTTGTCATGTTTCCTGAGGTTCGACAATACCCAGACAGTAGAAAAACCCCACAACTGACCCCATTTGGGAAAGTAGACACCCTAAGATATTTGCTGATGGGCATAGTGAGTTCATAGAACTTTTTATTTTTTGTCACAAGTTAGCGGAAAATGATGATTTTTTTTTATTTATTCTTTTTTTTCTTACAAAGTCTCATATTCCACTAACTTGCGACAAAAAATAAAAACTTCAATGAACTCACTATGCCCATCATGAAATACCTTGGGGTGTCTTCTTTCCAAAATGGGGTCACTTGTGGGGTAGTTATACTGCCCTGGCATTTTAGGGGCCCAAATGCGAGCAAAGCAGTTTGAAATCAAAATCTGTAAAAAATGGCCTGTGAAATCCGAAAGGTGCTCTTTGGAATGTGGGCCCCTTTGCCCACCTAGGCTGCAAAAAAGTGTCACACATGTGGTATCACCGTACTCAGGAGAAGTTGGGGAATGTGTTTTGGGGTGTCATTTTACATATACCCATGCTGGGTGAGATAACTATCTCGGCAAAAGACAACTTTTCAATTTTTTTTATACAAAGTTGGCATGTGACCAAGATATTTATCTCACCCAGCATGGGTATATGTAAAATGCCACCCCAAAACACATTCCCCAACTTCTCCTGAGTATGGCGATACCACATGTGTGACACTTTTTTGAAGCCTAGATGCACAAAGGGGCCCAAATTCCTTTTAGGAGGGCATTTTTAGACATTTGGATCCCAGACTTCTTCTCACGCTTTAGGGCCCCTAAAATGCCAGGGCAGTATAAATACCCCACATGTGACCCCATTTTGGAAAGAAGACACCAAGGTATTCAATGAGGGGCATGGCGAGTTCATAGAATTTTTTTTTTTTTTTGGGCACAAGTTAGCGGAATTTATATTTTTTTTTCTCACAAAGTCTCCCTTTCGCTAACGTGGGACAAAAATTTCAATCTTTCATGGACTCAATATGCCCCTCAGCGAATACCTTGGGGTGTCTTCTTTCCAAAATGGGGTCATTTGTGGGGTGTTTGTACTGCCCTGGCATTTGAGGGTCTCCGCAATCATTACATGTATGGCCAGCATTAGGAGTTTCTGCTATTCTCCTTATATTGAGCATACGGGTAATGAGATATTTTTTTTTCCGTTCAGCCTCTGGGCTGGAAGAAAAAATGAACGGCACAGATTTCTTCATTCGCATCAATCAATGTGGATGAAAAAATCTCTGCCCAAAAAAAAAGGAGGGGAAAGGCGTCTGCCAGGACATAGGAGCTCCGCCCAACATCCATACCCACTTAGCTCGTATGCCCTGGCAAACCCGATTTCTCCATTCACATCAATCGATGTGGATGAATTAATCATTGCCGGGATTTTTATATATATATATATATATATATACAAAGTGTTTGCCAAAGCATATGAACACCGCCGCCCCCTCAGCTAATATGCCTCGGCAAATGTATCTTTTACTGCAGAGGAGAAATCTCGTCTTGCAGCGCCGCATACACCGACTTTTGTGTAATCTGACAGCAAGCGCAATGCTTCTGTCAGAATGCACATCAGTACTGCAGCTAGTCGATCGGTTGGTCCACCTGGAAGGTAAAAAAAAAAAAAAAAACAGGCCGCAACGCAATAAATTTATTAACTTTATAATAACATTTGAACGGAACATATAAACGTCGTTCTAGAAACAAATGCCTAAAGAGGGCCACACTTGTGTAAAAATTGTCCACATAAAGATGGTACCCCTTGCCGAATAAGGGTGACACCAAGTCCCAAACTGTCTTCCCATTGCTCCCCAGGTAGTCAGGGCAACCGACCGGCTCCAGGGTCTGATCTTTTACCTCATAGATCCGAAATTTGTGGGTATAGCCTGTGGCCCTTTCACAGAGCTTATACAATTTGACCCCATACCGGGCGCGCTTGCTTGGGATGTATTGTTTGAAGCCAAGGCGCCCGGTAAAATGTATAAGGGACTCGTCTACGCAGATGTTTTGCTCTGGGGTATACAAATCTGCAAATTTGGTGTTGAAGTGGTCTATGAGGGGCCGAATTTTGTGGAGCCGGTCAAAAGCTGGGTGGCCTTTGGGACGGGAGGTGCTGTTATCACTAAAGTGCAGGAAACGCAGGATGGTCTCAAATCGTGTCCTGGACATAGCAGCAGAGAACATGGGCATGTGATGAATTGGGTTCGTGGACTAATATGACCGCAATTCATGCTTTTTGGTTAGACCCATGTTAAGGAGAAGGCCCAGAAAAATTTTAATTTCGGAAACTTGGACGGGTTTCCACCGGAAAGACTGGGCATAAAAGCTTCCCGGGTTGGCGCTATAAATTGAGTGGCATACCGATTTGTTTCTGCCACAACTAAGTCCAAGAGCTCCGCAGTCAAGAACAGCTCAAAAAATCCCAGGGCCGAACCGATCTGAAATGTCTCAACCCGAACTCCAGACTGGGCGGTCAAAGGGGGAACTAATGGTGCGGCTGAAGTTGGGGACTGCCAATCAGGGTTTGCCAGCACCTCAGGGACTCTAGGGGGTCTACGGGCCTGTCTGTGCGGTGGCTGCGACGGGGTAACTATTGCACGTGCCACCGTACCAGCTTCAACTGCCCTTCTGGTGCTCGCCACTTCACCATGTTGTACGGCAGTGCTGGTACTAGGTCCAGGATGGGCTGCGCTGCTGGTGTATGCCTCACCACGTAATCCGACAGCGCCAGCCCCACTCTGCTGCCCTTGAAGCGGATCCTGCGCAACCTGTGGTCATGGGGCCAGGTACGCATGGTGCTATCAGGGACCTCAACCTCCTCATCCGAACTTTGGGTCAGACTGCCACTGCTTTCTACAGGTTCATATTCTGACCCGCTAGATTCGTCAGATGAGGGTTCCCATTCCTCATCCGACTGGGTCAGAAGCCTGTAGGCCTCTTCAGAAGAATACCCCTTGTTTGCCGTTTGGTCAACTAAATTTAGGGGGTATTCCCTGAGACTACCCAAGAAAAAAAGCAAGCCTGTCTTACAAATGGGAGGCTAGCGAAGTACCGGAGGACGCTGCGATTGATAAAAAATATCAAAACTGATTTTTTTATCGCCACAGCGCTTGTAAAGTGATTGTGCAGTGATAAAAAAAATAAATAATTGGCACTGCGGCGGGGCGGGCGTGGGTGAACGCACGTGTGGGCGACCGATCAGGCCTGATCGGGCAAACACTGCGTTTTGGGTGGAGGGCGAACTAAGGTGACACTAATACTATTATAGATCTGACTGTGATCAGTTCTGATCACTTACAGATACTATAAAAGTACAAATGCTGATTAGCGATACGCTAATCAGCGAATCAGTGACTGCGGTGCAGTGGGCTGGGCGCTAAACGATCGCTAACTACCTAACCAAGGGGCCTAAACTATCCTAAAACTTAACAGTCAATACCAGATCACTTTTTCCTCTTTCACTAGGTGATTGACAGTGGCGATCAAGGGGTTAATTGGGGTGCTGGGGGCTGATCTGGGGCTAAGTGAAGTGTTTGGTGGCTACTCACTGTGAACTGTGCTCCTCTGCTGAGACCAACCGACAAAAAGGACCAGCAGAGGAGCAGAGAAGCCATTTAACACATTATTTTTATAAATATAAAGTGTTAACTGTCTTGTGATTTTTTTTTTTTTTAAATCATCAGCCTGCCAGTGACGATCATTGGCTGGCAGGCTGATGATGTAACCCCCCTCAAACTTTTGCCGGTCCGCATGCGCGGGCCGGCTGTGAGTGAAATCTCGCGTCTCGCGAGATGACGCACCGGCGCGTCAAGGAGGAATGAATCGCCCCACCGCCAGGACGCATCCCTGCGTTAGGCGGTCGAGAAGCAGTTAAAAAGGCACCTGGTCTCTCTTCACCGAGCCCAGTGGAAGCAATGCCGTCAGAACCCACAAAGCCACACTCCCGTCCAGGGGCGGACACAGACAGCAGTGGGCCCCTGTGCAAAGAATGTGTCTGCCCCCCCCCAAGCCAAATTCGCAACCTATTCCATCCTAACATTAATTATAGCAATACAAAACATACAGAGTAAGGCCTCATGCACACAACAGTGTTTTTTCTCGGTCCGCAAAACTGGGTTCCGTTCGTCCGTCATCCGTGTCCGTTTTTTCTTCCGTTGTGCATCCGTGTGTCTGTTTTTTTTTTTGCGGACCGTCAAAAAACAAGGATTTGAGAAAAAAATGAAATTTTACTATCTCCACCCAGGATACTGGTATAAATCAGGGGCACCTGAGTATGCATTTGTGGCCATTTTCTGTAGTCTTTCCAGAGTACAGAGGTTATTTTGGCTGCTCTCTTTGCTGTATCACCATGTCTGATTCTGAGGACGAGGTCTTGCTGCATTGGCTGGTTTCTCGGCGTTGGGGACAGCGCACTCCTTTGATGGATGAGGAACCGTGTAGAAGACAACGATTTTGGGTCCATCCGATTGTTTCACAACGTTACCGGAAAGGACACTTCCATGCCCTATACCAAGATCTGCGGCTGCATCCAGAGAAGTTCTTTTCCTTCTGTCGGATGTCAGTGGGTACATTTGATCGATTGCTGTCGTCTCTACGTACTGTCCTTACCTTTATGGACACCAATATGAGGCGCAGCATTACTCCTGAGGAAAGGCTCATCGTCACGTTGAGGTAAGCAATATTTTAAAATTAAATTATCACCAGTATAATATGCACTGCTTCTGTCAGGGATAACATGTGCTACAAAATGGCTGCCGTTAGACATGTGCTTCTGCTTGCTGAAGTAATTTTTCTTTGCCCCTAATGGTTTCTGGAAATATTTATCTGGGTTTTGTTTTATACCATTAATCCCTGCCACATAACCTCCCTAAATTGTTGGTTTTTTGTTTGAAAGTCCAAATTTCCAAATTGAGTTCATCTAACAGACTCCAGACACTCTGCACTAGTTTTCCCAAAAATTGTGTTTTATTCGTTCAGACAGCCATGTTACAGCAGGCTGTAACCTGCCTGTCTGAGTGAATAAATATTCTTTTTGGAACTATTACTGGTGAGTGGAGATGATTATTAAAGTGTCTGTGACAATTGGGCCCCTCAGTCAGGATCCCTATCTGCATGCACCTCCCGCACCGAAGCCTAGATACAGGTCTGTACACTATTTAGGTGGATTGTGGTGCTGCCAACCCCCTTGTTTTTTAGTTCACAACCTCCTCATGCATAATGTTCCCATAAACTTTCAATCTGTCTTATTACTTGGAGCAGTCCAAAGGGGCTTAAGTCACTTGTTGTCCCTTAGACTTGTGGTAGTACTGCCCACACCCCAGTATTCGGAAAGTGTTTTCCTCCAAGCCACCCTTTTTTTAAAAGTATTTATTTGTGTCTATAAACGCCAATGGTCAGTGGTGGGGATCAAATTCAAAGCTGAGTTTCTCCAGTATTACCAAAAACACTTTTTTTTTTAAATACAAAAGTGACAAAATGGCAATTTTCAGAGAATTTATATAGTCCAATTTAGTTTATATTCCATGTATTAGATCATTGTGCTATATTAGCCTGCTTACATGCAGTGCTGCCTGTCCCGATCCTAGTGCGCCCTGCGCATGTTTTTTTGGCAATCTTGAAGGTAGATTGTAAAACTGAAGACTTTTTCAAGTGTGTGGGTGCCCACAGAGAGGGCCCCGAGTGCTGTCTCTGGCACCCGTGCCATAGTTTTGCCACCACTGACATATGGTGTCTAATATCATGTCTTGTATGCAACATTATAAGTGTTTCATGAATCTTGTTTTTTCAATTTTGATGTCCTGCTTATTATTATTTTTTTTGTCCAACAGATTCCTTGCCACGGGGAACTCATTTGCATCCCTGCATTTTGAGTTTCTTTTGGGAACCTCGACGATATCTCAGGATTGTCCGACACACTTGCCAGGTCATCTGGCAGCAACTCCGAGAGACGGTGATGCCGCAGCCCAAGGTGGACGACTGGGTTCGGATTGCTGAGGGCTTCCAAATTTCTGCGCAGTTTCCAAACTGCATCGGGGCAATGGATGGCAAGCACATCCGTGTGAAGAAGCCGCCACACTCAGGGTCCCGATACTTCAATTATAAACAGTTTTTCTCGGTAGTGCTGATGGCTGTTGCTGACAGTAACTACCGGTTTATAATGGTAGATATCGGGTCCTATGGAAGCACTGCGGATGCTCGCATCTTTAGTGCTTCTAGAATGGGTGAGCGGCTTCGTGCCAACCAGCTTGCCCTGCCAGAGTCCAGAAGACTGCCCGGATATGCAGGTCCGCCGGCTCCATTTGTCATTGTGGCGGATGAAGGGTTTGCATTGACTCCCCATGTTATGCGGCCCTTTCCTAAGCGTGGTTTGGATGACCAAAGGCGTATTTTCAATTACCGGTTGACTCGTGCACGTCGGTATGTTGAGTGCGCTTTTGGGATACTCTCTAGCAAGTGGAGGGTGTTTTTGTCATCCATACAGATGGATCCGGAGAATGCTACCCTGGTGATTCAAGCTTGTGTTGTTCTGCACAACTTCACCAGGATTCACGAGGCTTCCTCTTCTGTTGACCTGGAAGATGTTCCAACGTCATCAGATTTGGGTTTGGAAAGGACCCTGCGTAGACGACCTGGGACTGCAGGCATTGCACTTCGGGAACTCTATGCAGACTACTTTTACAGCCCAGAGGGATCCTTGCCATGGCAGAGGGACGCTATTCGTGGCAGTTTTTAATTTCTTCTGGGCTCTGTAGTTTCTTTTTATTTTCTAGATAGATTAATGACATTTATTGCAGTAGTTGAGTGTAGGGACTCGCAAGAGACTGAGGACCCTTGACGTGGGCTTGCGGGCTGAGGTTTTTTCACCATCAGATTTTTTAAAGTACATATCCATACTAATGATGTTTGAATGGAACTGTGAACCCCATTCACATCATTAGAAATTTATGTCATTGGCCAAAAAATCTTCTAATACCTCATGTACACATAATACCCTTTACCTAATCTGTCCCTACCAAATAAATATTCTGTTCATTGAGACCTTGTGTGCGTCTATATGTCTGTATGAATTGCATTTATGAACTGTCAATATTGTTTGGTTAAATATAAAATCAGACGAGGAAATAAAACATTTTGGTTCATTTTTTTTTATTGAACACATATCTCGAACCCATAAAGAATAAGGCATTAATGAAACATACACATAAAAAAAATTACAGATCAAACAGTTCTCTGGTAAATGGCCCAGGATGAAAATCAGCTTGTGGCCGCACATGGCCAGGATCACTGGCCCGAGTTGCCATCCTAGTTTGACTACTGGATGTTGTTGGCCCTTGGAACCGCTGGTAGGTCGGTTGCTGTGGGAATGATGGGCCAGGCTGTTGCATGGGAGTCTGGTAGTAGCCTGGGTCACGAACTTGAGGAGCAAGATTTAAGACTCTCCGCCGGAGCTCATTAAGTTCTGTCAAGAGGTCTCCTTCATAATTTGATGAGTACATATGGATTACCATAGCCAGTGCTGTCACGCATTCGGGTTGTTTGGCCAAAGGAACTTGCCAGAAAATATTTCCTAGGCCCCTCAGCGTAGACCCCTCAATGCCGTCACTCCTCCTCTGGGCGAAAATTCACCACTCAATGCCTCCTCTGAGTCTTCGGCCTGTTCCAGACTGTCCACAGTACTGTATAGGAAAAAGACAGAAAACATTTTTTTGCAATTTTGACAACTCTGCAATGGCATTTTGACAAGTTATTTGCAAACCCAATATTTTATTTGGGCTTATATATTTTACAAGGCCAATTAGCTTACAATGGCAAATTCCAAAGTACTGAAACCTATGATTGCCTGTGGAATTGGAGAAGCACAAAAGAAGGTCTACACATTCATGGACCAAAATCGGTGCTGAAATTCAGTCCGCCTCATCTATATATAGGGGCTGCTTTGACCTGCCTACCATCTTGATGTAATGCTAATTGTGGAATTCCAAAATTGTGCAAAACAGTGCAAAATTGCAAACTTTCACGCAGAACAAGGCCATTTTGGTAGTAGCAGCTACAATTCAGCAGTACGAACACTGTGGGGGCATCATTATGCTCTTTTTTTATAAAGTGGCTTTATTTTTTGGCTTTCTCTTTAATAAAAATTTAGGGGATAAAAAATATAAGCAGAGTGTTGGATCTTATACCCCAAAAAAAAAAGGAACTGTCATTTAAGCTCCACAGAGGTACTTGCATGTATGTCCCATGAATTTCAAAATATCCACCAAGCTTTTCAAAAAATTGCTACGATATTCTGTGCCTCACAAAAACAGGCATCTTGTTCAAATTTTAACATTAAGACCAATATACACAGGATAACTACCCCTGATTTTTGGGGTCCATGAAAAATAATCAACCACCATGACGAACAACTGAATGAGGAGACAATGCGTGCAGGGTGCATGGGCCATCTTCATTCCCGATTCCTGCTGTAATTGGCAGAGATCTATGTGAGCTTTGCTGAAAAATGGTGCCACTCTGGGAAAATGAAAATACAACAGGTGGCATATGCGCTGTGCACATGTCGTGTCATCATACTTCTTCGTCATCGATGGGGGATGGTGTTACTAACCCACACCAAAGAATAGGTTCGCACACACCATGGCAAAAGTTCGACAATTGTTCAACGTCCATGGGCGTTACTCTAGGGCAGTGGTGGTGATCCTCTGGCACGGGTGTCAGAGGCGGCACTCCGAGACATATCTGTGACACTCGGCCCCTGCCCAAAGAATATGGGGTATCAATATGCCTTTTAAGACTTTTCACGCCATACATCTGCGCCGGGCACGCTATGAACAGCACAGGCAGAACAGTGAATGCAGGCAGGCTATTCCAGCATAATGATAAAGTCCATGGGAGATATACTATATTGGACTGCGGCATTTCTGCGAAAATGACGTGTGGGTAGTTTGTATAAAATAATGGGTTTAGGGTTGCAGATTTTGCACTCGGTCTGGAAAAGAATCACCATCACTGCTCTAGGGGGTGCTGAGGTACCAGTCACTTATGGCCCCAGGAGCCTGAGGTGGCTGAAATACACTTGGACCACATTAGAAAACACAATGCACTGAGGGAGGTGGGCCAAAGCTGAACTCTTGCACCAGGCCACATGAGCCGTTAGATATGCCCCTGGCAGCGCCACACTACTCATTTTTGGGTCAAACACTATGGCTTAATTTTAAATTAGGTAGTAATAAATAGCTGGAGAAACACTTTTTAGTAACATCAACCAGACTTACGGCCTCAAATCCATGACCGGGCGAAGAAACATTAACTGCTGGGTGTACAGATATGGCCGTTTTCTTGGAACCACCTTCTCCACTCCGGCCCTGTGAATTGAGTTCACGCCGAAACTGGTCCCTGCAGCTGTTCCAGCGCGTTTTAGTTTGCTTGACTAAAAAAAAAAAAAAAAAAAACTATTGGTGGTAACAAAAGCCAGGTTAAACTTTTAAAAAATATCATGCGAAATAGAAAAAGGCACAAATTAATATAATTAATAAAGGAAAATTAGAAAAAAATGAAGAAAAGGACCAATATTTAAAGCACATGGTACTGTACTGCAGGTGTAGGGATACTAATGAACAATAAGTTCAGGAAGGAGGAGATGAGTTGTTCAAGCCATTTGTCCTTCATGAATTTCGAATATGACATTGAGACAAGTAAAATAAGATGCTCAATTTAAAAAGGGACATGGAAAAAAAAGTGCACAGACAGGATTGTGACAGGAGTACTGTTTGCTGTAGCAAAGGGAGACTCCACCATTTAACCGAAAAGATATGGGGTATAGCATTTAGTGCACGACAGATCCATAAGCCCTGTTTATGTTGGAAGCCAAATGAAGCTGGACCACAAACTAAAATTTAGGCAGAACGCATGGAAATTATAACATAACTTTATAGGGACAGACTAGGCAAGGACAGTACAATGACATTGCTGGCACTTACCTAAAGATGCACGGCCATGGCCATCTGCTTTGGCCCATTCGTCACGCCTCATGTGACGGGCCACCTGCTCCCACGCAGCATCTTTGCGGACACGGTCCTGGTAATTCCGGGACCGTGTGTCCCACAATTCTGGCCTCTCCTGCACCAGACAGATTAGTTTGTCAACATTCCACCTTGGCATTTTGGCAAAAAGCAAAGAGGAAAATGGCACCAAAGATAAAGGACAGTAGACAGACAGATATGTCTCCACAGTCTGAAAATTCTCCTCAGGTGCCTAGCAATTTGCATATCCTGTTTATTAAGCTTCCTGTATCTGTTTTCTTTTTAATTTATTGGCACAAGTTTTGGTTGACAATTTTGCCATGGCCAACATGAGAAATAAAACGGACGCGGACACGGACGCGGATGACAATCGGATGGGCTTCCGTGTTTTTTCACGGACCCATTGACTTGAATGGGTCCGCGAACCGTTGTCCGTCAAAAAAATAGGACAGGTCTTATTTTTTTGACGGACAAGAAAATCGGTTCACGGACGCAGATGCCAAACGGTGCATTCTCCGAGGTTTCAACGGACCCATTGAAAGACAATGGGTCCGTGGAAAATGACGGAAAACGGATCAACGGACACGGAACACAACAACGGTCGTGTGCATGAGGCCTAAGGCTAATTTCACACCTGCAGCACTACGCTCCGGCCACCTGATCCGGCTGAAAATGCAAGGAATCGGCCGGACACAAACTTCAGCATGCAGTCCCGCTTATTCTCAGCATTTTAGCCAGATTGTGGCCGGATCTCTGCCGTACCCAATTATGGTCAATGGGGCCGGCGGGCATTCTGTCTGCATCCAGCAATGCTGTATCCAGTGAATTCCAGCAGGCTGTTCTCTGCTGGAACAGACTGCCAGAATCACTAACGCAAATGTAACAGTAGCCTAATACAGCACCACATACCTCTTCCATCCAGTGACGTTTTCTTTGATGTAGTTGTTATCTGTCCCCATCTTCTCCTTTCAGACCAGACCGGCATGATTTTTCAGCCATCTCTTCTCTCTGCAGAGTTTGACAGACAGACATCTTAGTTTCCTACTTTTCCTTCATCCTCCCACCTTCTGAACACCCCATCCTGCCACCCCCAATACTGTAACCGCTGTGCTCCCTATACAGGTTACACACAGATAGTTCCCCTTCAATAATTATTGGCACACAGTGTCCTAAAAAAATAACTGTGCCCAGGAAACAGTGTCCCTGATACTAATAGTGTAAACATAATGTTCCCCAAAAATAATTGTGCTAAGCTGACATCGTGCCAGGGTGCCCCCAACAGTAATACTGCTCCCCAAAGTCCCACCAATAGAAATAATAATCTACCAGACAACACGTAGTAGTAATAGTGCCCCTACAGTAATAAATTCCCACTGTGTCCCAGAAGTAATAATGCTCCCATAGTGCTCATACTAGTATTCAGTTTCCTCATAGTCCCCCAACTGTAAAAAAAAGCCCACCATAATGCCCTGGTACTAATAATTCCCTTTATAATGTGTTTCAGTAAAAAAAAAAGTGCCCTGTTGTGTGGCAGTATAACAAATACCTCCTCTTGGTGCCCCCTGTAGAGCCAATGTGAACATAGTACCCTCATAATGTGTGCCAATGCCCCTTACTTTGTGCCCCAAAAAACTCTTAGTGCCCCAGTTGAGACAAGGTCCCCATAGTGCCCTATAATTTGCGCCAGTATAAAATACTCCTATATCATGCCCAAATAGTGCGTCTCCCCTTATCCCTATGGTGCCTGACAATGTGCCAGTATAAAATGCCCCCATAATGTGTGCCAGTATAATTCCCCTATATAATGACCCCAATAGTGCTCCTCTTCTCCCTTCTCCATAGTGCCCCCCATGTGTGCCAGTATATAAGATAGGGCCCTCAAAGTACTTCTCCCCTCCATTGTGCCCCCCATGTCTGCCAGTATATAAGAGAGGGCCCCAGAAGATACCCCCATAGTGCTCCTTTCCTCCTTCTCTATAGTGCCCCCCATGTGTGCCAGTATATAAGATAGGGTCCCCATAGTGCTCCTCCCTCTCCATAGTGCCCCCCATGTGTTCCAGTATATAAGATAGGGCCCCCATATTGCTCCTCCCCTCCATAGTGCCCCCCTGTGTGCCAGTATACAAGATAGGATATCCGCCACCACCAAGAACAAAGATTGGTCCTTGTCTTTTGTATATACAGCGGCATAAAAGGCTTTTGTGTCAGGTGAATGAATAATTTTTGGGGCCTGTACTTGCCTACAGTAACATTTTTATCCAGTGACCGCCTAATGTACCTCCAGCCACATCATCACAAGTTCTTTTCTGTCAGATAAATGCCTAATTTTTGGGGCCTGTACAGTAAAAATGTTATCCAGTAACCACCTAATGTACCTCCAGCCACATAATCACAAGTTATTTTCTGTCAGGTGAATGCCTAATTTTTGGGTCCTGTACTCCTGTGGCCTAAAATAAAAAAATTCTAGGCTCCAGCAGGGCATATTTTTGAGAGTTTCCCTTTAAGATGCATAAATATGGCCTCTGATTAAAATACATATTTTTTGAGGGGATTTTTGCCAATGATCCCCCTCTGGTATGTCACTGTCCATGTTGTGGGACTATTTGTGCACTTCTAGTAAGTATTTGGTGGCTGCAAATATGACCTGAAGTTTTTTCAGGTTCACCTGCCATTAAAGTCAATGGGGCACGCCGCGTGGTTCGTGAACATTTGATCACTATTTCTAAGGTGGATCTTCTCCACAATTAATTATTTAATGGATATAGTGTTTCGTATATATTAGCCACATATGATGTGTGTCTTTCATTATTTCTATTTTGACAAAGAAGGAATGAGAGAAATAAAAAAAATTAATAAAACAACGCTCCTGCAGTTCAGATGCATTTTTTCTGGCAATATCTTGTAAAAAGAGTGTCTATTAAATTATCTGAGACTTTCTTATTCCTCTATTTCTTTTTTATTTATTCTTTTTCAGGTACGATAATTCAGCTAGAAGTGTGTGGGGGGGGGGGGCCTCTCATGGAGGAGAGATCGAGGTGATGGTAGAACAGCCTGACCTCGATGTCTCGTCCATGAAAGGCACCCACCCCATGTCTACAGAAAGTCAAAGAGTTCCATTTCTGCATTAAGTCTATTTGGTAATAATGTGTCAAATTCGAAAATTCTCGATACTATTCTTGACATCTGTGACAACTTTTTCTAAAGCTGCAAATGTAAGTATTGATGGATCTTTATTGTGACAGTCTTTAAAATTCTTTGATAAGCCCTTTCTTATATTATAAATATGTTCAGCTATTCTCTTTTTTAAATTTCATTTCATTCTTCCGATATATTGTTTGTCACATGGACACTGTGTAATGTAAATTACATCTGTTGAGTTGCATATTAGGCTCTCTTTTATTTCTAGATTAAAGGAATTCTTTGTGGACTGTATATTGGTAGTTTTCTTTGGGAATTTGGTAATCTTACACCCACTACAGACTCCGCATCTAAAGAAACCTTTTAGATGTAACCAATTGTGTATTGTCCCTGTCTTGGCCCATTTGTAGGTTGGGGCGACCTTTAGGCCTAAATTTGGTCCTTTGGTATAGGTTATTTGTGGAATTTTGGTTAATAGTGGCCCTACTGTTTTATCTTGCAAGATGTGATGCCAATGTTTTTTTATAATTTCCTCAATTTTTTTTTATATTGGTTATTGAGCGGGAGTATGATACATAAAATAGCCTCTTCACTTAAAAAGTATATGACTATTCTTCATAACTGGTTTCTGATATGTGTTTCATATTAGATGTTGATTTTGTATTTTGACTGTTATGTCAAAAAAAGTGTTTTTTACTTTTGTTTACCGCAAAGCTTAGGTTTCTATTGTTATTGTTAATTTCTTCTATGAATAATTCCAGTTCCTCTTCTGTCTTTCGCCGAATAAAAATAACGTCATCTATATATCGATGCCAGAGCACCAGACTCTCCCCCAGCTTTTATTTAACAATATCTTCCTCTCATTGCACTATAAACAAATTGGTGTATCTGGGGGCAATTCTGGTGCCCATGGCTGTTCCCCTTTTTTGGATTTAAAACTCTGATTCATAGAATAAATTATTACGAGACAATATGTATTTGACTCCATATAATATAAATTCAATTTGTTCATCTAGTAATTGACCACTATTTTGTAGTCTAATTTTTGTAGAGCTGCAACACCTTGGGTATGGTCAATTATTGTGTATAATGAATTGACGTCCATTATCCCTAGTATCCAATGGTCTTCAAAAGTTAGTTGTTCTAATTAGTTATGGACAAACATCTGCTGGGACGGTTCGTGAACGCGATCAAATGTTCCCATGGGTCCTATTAATTTTAATGGCAGGCAAAACTGAAAAACCTCCAGGTCATATTTGCAGCCACAAAATACTTACTAGATGTGCACACATAGTCCCACAACATGGCCACTGACATACCAAAAGTATTAAGTGAATCTGCAATCTACAAGCATTATTTTTTATATGCAACATTTTGGCAAAGTAGGAAGGCGTGGCCTACAGCAACCATGGATGCGATGGTTGGAACAAAGTTCAGTGACGAAGAGGAAGAACTCCTGGTGACTGTAAGTAATCTTACATTAAAGTAGTGTATTTGATTACATTTCACCTGCATTTCTGAACAATCGCTTTATATGCGTAAAGAGTGCGAACTTCTGCGATTCTAATTTTTCTTAAGTGCACTTAACTTCACATTTTATAAGGTCTCACTAGATAGTGATTGTTGCACTAAGTATTCCTGTGACAACACACCTACTATGTTAGTGGCATATTTGTATGGAAAGCAGAGAAATATATTTCACATGCACATTGCACATCCATTGTCATGCTGCACACTATATAACACACACACTATATACCGCGCACACACACTATATACCGCACACACACAGACACACACTATATACCGCACACACACACAGATTCTATAGATTATAATTTGTGTCCTTTTGGTCAGTAGTCAGGAGAAGCTTTCTTTGTCAGACCGCCAGTATTTGCTGGTTCATTTAGAGTTATCCAGGGTGCATCACGGGGAGGCGAACCAGCTGTACACCCCATACCGTACCGTCACTTCACTAGACAGGTACATCTCTGCTTAGCTGGACAATATCTGATAGCTCCTACCCCACCCACATACAGTCGTAATACAATCCCATCTTCTAACTGTAACAGTAAGGCCGCATGCACACACGCATGTTTTTTCACAACTACGGACTGTAAAAACCCAGGCTGCTGTCCTGCAGAGTGGACGAGCGCACGGTGTCATTGGTTGCTAACTCGCTATGACGCCGTGCGCTTCTTGCCGCCACCACTGTACAGTAATACACTTGTGTAGATCATACAAGTGTATCACAGTACAGCGGTGGTGGTAGCAAGCAATCAATGATGCCGTGCGCTCGTCCACTCTGCAGGAAGTCAGGCCGGGTTTGTATGGTCCGTAGTTGTGAAAAAAAAACACGCCCGTGTGCACGCGGCCTAAATGTAATATTTACACTTCAAAGACTTAAATACTTCTTGCAGTTTACTTGAGTAAATTATTTTCAATACTAATATTGTAAAAAATTGGGATTATATGCTTTCATTTTTATCTTGCAGCAGATTTTGGGGCGGGGAGAAGACCGCATCCGGTCCCACGTCGAGAAACAGCGGATTGTGCGGGAGCTGGCATTTGAGATCTGGCGCAAAACGGGTCTTAAATACTGATGTCTGGCCATCATTAAAAAATGGTCAGACATGAAACGCAGACACCCCCGGTTTATGAAAAATGCCCAGGTAGATGCGTAAATAACTTTTGTATATTTGCCAACACTCTGTAATGTATACAGTGCTAAGCAAAAGTATTTACCCCCCTTGACTTTTTTTTTTTTGTTGTCTCAGATCCTGGAATTAACATGGATTGTTTGGGGATTTGCATAATTTAATTTGTAGAACATGCCCACAACGTAGAACTTTTTTTAAAATTCTGCAAGGCATGATGGAAGTTGTAGTTTTACAACAGCTGGAGGGCCGCAGGTTGAGCATGCCTGTTGTAAAGCATACAACAAATAGGACAAAATAACAGAAAAAGTCAATGTGCATAACTATTAACCCCCTAAAGTCAGTACTTTGTAGAGCCACCTTTTGTGGCAATCAGAGCTCCAAGTCGCTTTGGATAAGTCTCTATGAGCTTGCCACATCCAACCACTGGGATTTTTGCCCATTCCTCCTTGCAAAACGTTTGTGAACAGAAATCTTTAAGTCTGACCACAGATTTTTTATTGGATTGAGATCTGGGCTTTGACTAGGCCATTCCAACACATTAATATGTTTACCATTAAACCACTCAAGTGTTGCTTTAGCAGTGTGTTTGGGGGCATTGTCCTGCTGGAAGATGAACCTCCATCCTAGCCTCAAATCACGCACAGAGTGGTACAGGTTTTGCTCAAGAATATCCCTGTCCATGTTTCCCTCAACTCTGACCAGTTTCCCAGTCCCGGCTGCTGAAAAACATCCCCACAGCATGATGCTGCCACCACCATGTTTCATTGTGGGGATGGTGTTCTTTGGGTGATGTGATGTGTTGGCTTTGTGCCAGACAAGTGACGGACTGAACCATCACTAGGTCTGCAGTAGAAGCCTGAGGGCTAGCCTCCTTCCTATGGGCTACGGACCCAGGACTATGGAGACCCCCACTCTGACCAATTTGGGTTATAGGGAACTATAAACCATGATATTTTAGTTAAGTTTATAGGCCACATCTTTCCTATTCCCCATTAAAGTTGCATGCTGTGAATCCATAAACACAATAAGGGTTAACTCTGCTCTGAGACTCCCAATGAATGTGTTTATTTGTTCCTTTGTTCTATTGTGTTAGTGATGGGATTAACCCCTTAGGACGTATAGGCGATATCAGCAAACCGCAGGTCAATTCAGACCTGCGGTTTGCTGCGCTTTCTCAAGATTCTGATCCCCGCGCTCCCTGACCGCGGGGATCAAACTTTAAAATGCTCCAAATAAAGTTTATTTCACCCCCCCCCTGAATGATTTTATGGCGGCGGGTGGTGCAGGGGGGGGGGGGGGTGTTGGAGGCGGTGCGGGCAGTGCGGGAGGCGGGATCGCGATCCCCCACCCGCCTCCTCTTGAATATTCATTGGTGGCCAGTGGTATACCAGAGAGTCAGCACATTGCTGACACTCTGGTATAAACAGCTGACATCTGTGCCGCGATGTCAGCCGTTTAACCCTTTCCATAATGCGGTCCGTAAGGACCGCTGTATGGAAAAAGTTAACAGTAAGAGCTCCCTCTCCCATCGGGGGGCTGCTGTGCCTTTGCAGCCCCCCGACAGGATGGGGTGACAGAGGGAGGGAGCCCCCAGACAGCCCCCCTCCTTACCCTTCCCTGTCTGCGAAGTTGTGGTCACAACTGAGCAGACGGGGAAGGTTTCCATAGCAACAGGATGCCTTCTCAGGCATTCTGCTGTCCATGGTGCTGAACAGATCTGTGCTAAGATCTGTTCAGACAAAGTGTAAGTAAAATACAGTACAATACCCTATATCAGTGAAGGCGAACCTTTTAGAGACCGAGTGCCCAAACTGAAACCCAAAACCCACTTATTTATCACAAGGTGCCAACACAGCAATTTACCCTGAATACTAAAGTCCAATATAGTGTATCTTCCATATACTTTATCACTTAGCTATAATAGCTACATTCAGGGTGCTGCCTGTGCTGTTCATAGTGCGCCCTGCGCTGATGAATGGCAGGAAAAGTCTAAGGCATATTAGACTTTTTCCAGGGCGTGGGTGCCCACAGGGAGGGCTCTGAGTGCCACCTCTGGCACCCGTACCATAGGTTCACCACCACTGCCCTATATAGTGTACTGTACTGAATTATACAGACATCAGACCCACTGGATCTTCAAGAACCAAGTGGGTCTGGGTCAAAAAAATGTAAAAAAAAAATGAAAAAAGTTAAGATAAAAAACAACACACAAATCACTGAATAAAAATTAAAAAAATAAAATACAGTACACATATTAGGTATCGCCGCATCCGTAACGACCTGATCTATAAAATGGTCATGTTACTTTCCCCGCAAGGTGAACGCCATAAAAATAAAAAACTAGGAGGAAATTTAAATTTTGCCCACCTTACTTCCCCAAAAAGGTAATAAAAGTGATTAAAAAGTCGCATGTACACCAAAATAGTACCAATCAAACCGTCATCTCATCCCGCAAAAAATCATACCCTACCTGAAGATAATCGCCCAAAAAATGAAAAAACTATGGCTCTTAGACTATGGAAACAGGAAAACATGATTTTTTTTGTTTCAAAAATGAAATCATTGTGTAAAACTGACATAAATAAAAAAAAAGTATACATATTAGGTATCTCCGCGTTCGTATCGACCGGCTCTATAAAAATATCAAATGACCTAACCCCTCAGGTGAACACCGTAAAAAAAATAAAAATAAAAACGTGTAAAAAAAAGCAATTTTTTTTCATCTTACGTCACAAAAAGTGTAATAGCAAGCGATCAAAAAGTCATATGCACCCCAAAATAGTGCCAATCAAACCGTCATCTCATCCCACATAACTTGAGACCCTACCTAAGATAATCGCCCAAAAACTGAAAAAACTATGGCTTTCAGACTATAGAGACACTAAAACATGATTTTTTTTTGCTTAAAAAAATGAAATCATTGTGTAAAACTTAAATAAATAAAAAAATTGTATACATATTAGGTATCACCAAGTCCGTGACAACCTGCTCTATAAAAATACCACATGATCTAACCTGTCAGATGAATGTTGTAAATAACAAAATAAAAACAGTGCAAAAAAAGCTATTTCTTGTTACCTTGCCTCACAAAAAGTGTAATATAGAACCAAAAATCATATGTACCCTAAACTAGTACCAACAAAACTTCCGCTCTATCCCGTAGTTTCTAAAATGGGATCACTTTTTTGGAGTTTCTACTCTAGGGGTGCATCAGGGGGGCTTGAAATGGGACATGGTGTCAAAAAAACCAGTCCAGCAAAATCTGCCTTCCAAAAACCATATGGCATTCTTTTCCTTCTGCGCCCTTCCGTGTGCCCGTACAGCAGTTTACGACCACATATGGGGTGTTTCTGTAAACTACAGAATCAAGGCCATAAATAATGAGTTTTGTTTGGCTGTTAACCCTTGCTTTGTAACTGGAAAAAAATCTTAAAATGGAAAATCTGCCAAAAAAGTTAAATTTTAAAATTGTATCTCTATTTTCCATTAAATCTTGTGCAACACCTAAAGGGTTAACAAAGTTTGTAAAATCAGTTTTGAATACCTTGAGGGGTGTAGTTTCTTAGATGGGGTCACTTTTATGGAGTTTCTACTCTAGGGGTGCATCAGGGGGGCTTCAAATGGGACATGGTGTAAATAAACCAGTCCAGCAAAATCTGCCTTCCAAAAACCAAACGGCACAACTTTCACTCTACGCCCCGCTGTGTGGCCGTACAGTAGTTTACGGCCACATATGGGGTGTTTCTGTAAATGGCAGAGTCAGGGCAATAAAGATACAGTCTTGTTTGGCTGTTAACCCTTGCTTTGTTAGTGGAAAAAATGGGTTAAAATGGAAAAATAGGCAAAAAAAATGAAATTCTCAAATTTCATTCCCATTTGCCAATAACTCTTGTGCAACACCTAAAGGGTTAACGAAGTTTGTAAAATCAGTTTTGAATACCTGGAGGGGTGTAGTTTCATTTTTAGGTGGTTTCTATTATGTAAGCCTCGCAAAGTGACTTCAGACCTGTAGTGGTCCCTAAAAATTGGGTTTTTGTAAATTTCTGAAAAATTTCTAGATTTGCTTCTAAACTTCTAAGCCTTGAAACATCCCCAAAAAATAAAATATAATTCCCAAAATAATTCAAACATGAAGTAGACATATGGGGAATGTAAAGTCATCACAATTTTTGGGGGTATTACTATGTATTACAGAAGTAGAGAAATTGAAACTTGGAAATTTGCATTTTTTTATGCAAAAATAATTTTTTTTTTTACTTCATTTTACCAGTGTCATGAAGTACAATATGTGACGAAATGGCCTGGATAAGTCAAAGCGTTTTAAAGTTATCAGCACTTAAATTGACACTGGTCAGATTTGCAAAAAAATGGCCTGGTCCTTAAGGTTAAATAAGGCTATGTCCCTAAGGGGTTAAGATAGCTAATGAAGAGGTTTTTTTTTTTTTTTTTTGAAAAAAATAAATAAAGTGCAGAATCTGCACTTTAAATTGCTGCTAACTCACACAGTAGTCCTTAATCTCTTAAGGACACAGGGCAGACAGGTACGCCCTGATGTCCCAGTACTTAAGGACACAGGGTGTAACTGTACGTCCTGTGTATTTCCAATCCTGCGGTGATCGGAACTAGGTGCCTGCTCAAATCATTGAGCAGGTACCTTGGGTAAATGCGCGGGGGGGGGGGGGGGTCCCGTGACCCCGCCGTGTCGGCGATCGACCTGCAGTTTGTGGCTTTTACCTATTGCGACGGCGGTGCCATCGGGTCCCCATGTGGCTGTAGGGGGGACCTGATGGAATGGAAGGCAGCGCGATGCCTTCCTTAGGCATCTGCGCTGTCTTCCGGTGATGAGCCTGTGAGATCCAGCCCCCTGGATCTCACAGGACAGATGCTGTATGCGTAATACTCACTGTATTACTCATAGAGCCAAAGCATTCCAATACATAAGTATTGGAATGCATTGTAAAGGATTAGACCCCCAAAATTTGAAGTCCCAAAGAGGGACAAAAAATGAAGTAAAAAAAAATTGAAAAAATAAAGTTTCCCGCTTAAAAAATTAAAAGTTTCAAGTAAAAATAAACAAAAACGTAATTTTCTCCAAATAAAGTTAAAAAAAATGGTAAAAAATAGGGGAAAATAAAAAAGTTGGCATATTAGGTATCGCTGCATCCGTATCGACCGGCTATATAAACATATCACATGACCTAACCCCTCAGACTAACACCGTAAAAAAAAAAAAAAAAATACTCTGCTATATAAAAAATTTTTGTCACCTTACATCTAGGGATGAGCGAACTCGAACTGTATAGTTCGGGTTCGTACCGAATTTTGGGGTGTCCGTGACACGGACCCGAACCCGGACATTTTCGTAAAAGTCCGGGTTCGGGTTCGGTGTTCGTCGCTTTCTTGGCGCTTTTGTGACGCTTTCTTGGCGCTTTTTGAAAGGCTGCAAAGCAGCCAATCAACAAGCGTCATACTACTTGCCCCAAGAGGCCATCACAGCCATGCCTACTATTGGCATGGCTGTGATTGGCCAGAGCACCATGTGACCCAGCCTCTATTTAAGCTGGAGTCACATAGCGCCGCCCGTCACTCTGCTCTGATTAGCATAGGGAGAGGTTGCGGCTGCGACAGTAGGGCGAGATTAGGCAGATTAACTCCTCCAAAGGACTTGATTATTGATCGATCTGCAGCTGTGGGTCATTGAGCTGCTGATACTCAATTGCTCACTGTTTTTAGGCTGCCCAGACCGTTTGTCAGTCACATTTTTCTGGAATGATCGGCGGCCATTTTGTGTCTTGTGGTGCGCCAGCACAAGCTGCGACCAAATGCATTTAACCCTCAATGGTGTGGTTGTTTTTTGGCTAAAGCCTACATCAGGGTGAAGCTGTCACACCAAGTGCATTTAACCAGCAATAGTCTGTTTATTTTTTGGCCATATACTACATCAGGGGCAAGCTGCGCCTGTCACCAAGTGCATTTAACCCTCAATGGTGTGGTTGTTTTTTGGCTAAGGCCTACATCAGGGTGAAGCTGTCACACCAAGTGCATTTAACCAGCAATAGTCTGTTTATTTTTTGGCCATATACTACATCAGGGGCAAGCTGCGCCCGTCACCAAGTGCATTTAACCCTCAGTAGTGTAGTTGGTCAAGCTGTGACACCAATTGCATTTAACCAGCAATAGTCTGTTCATTTTTTGGCCATATACTACATCAGGGGCAAGCGGCGCCCGTCACCAAGTGCATTTAACCCTCAGTAGTGTGGTTGGTCAAGCTGTGACACCAAGTGCATTTAACCAGCAATAGTCTGTTCATTTTTTGGCCATATACTACATCAGGGGCAAGCTGCACCCGTCACCAAGTGCATTTAACCCTCAGTAGTGTGGTTGGTCAAGCTATCACACCAAGTGCATTTAACCAGCAATAGTCTGTTCATTTTTTGGCCATATTCTAAATCAGGGGCAAGCTGCGCCCGTCACCAAGTGCATTTAACCACCAATAGTCTGTTCATTTTTTGGCCATATACTACATCAGGGGCAAGCTGCGCCCGTCACCAAGTGCATTTAACCAGCAATAGTGTGGTTATTTTTTGGCCATATCCCAGTCTAATTCTGTCACTAAATCCATACCGGTCACCCAGCGCCTAAATACTAGGCCTCAAATTTATATCCCGCTAAATCTGTCGTTACCGCTGTACTGTTGTGGCTGGGCAAGTTATTTAGTGTCCGTCAAAGCACATTTTTTGTTCAGGGTTGAAATACAATTCCCAATTTAGCAATTTCATAATTTAGTGGTTTCTGCTATATCAGAGCTATTTGAAATCTATCCCTAAAAGGGTATATAATATTCAAGGTGCACATAGGGTCATTCAGAATAACTTCACACACACGCTACTGTGCATTTCCAAGTCTAATTCTGTTAGTAAATCCATACCGGTCACCCAGCGCCTAAATACTAGGCCTCAAATTTATATCCCGCTAAATCTCTCGTTACCGCTGTCCTGTTGTGGCTGGGAAAGTTATTTAGTGTCCGTCAAAGCAAATTTTTTGTTCTGGGTTGAAATACAATTCCCAATTTAGCAATTTCATAATTTAGTGGTTCCTGCTATATCAGAGCTATTTGAAATCTATCCCCTGTGCATTTCCAAGTCTAATTCTGTTAGTAAATCCATACCGGTCACCCAGCGCCTAAATACTAGGCCTCAAATTTATATCCCGCTGAATTTGAATACAATACATTGGGCCAAATAATATTTTTGTTGTTGTGGTGAACCATAACAATGAGGAAAACATCTAGTAAGGGACGCGGACGTGGACATGGTCGTGGTGGTGTTAGTGGACCCTCTGGTGCGTGGCTGGGGGGAAAGGCAGGACGATGACGATACGCCTCCCACAGAGGACAGCTTGTCCTTACCCCTGGGAAGCCTGGCACACATGAGCGACTACATGCTGCAGTGCCTGCGCAACGACAGCAGAGTTGCCCACATTTTAACGTGTGCGGACTACTGGGTTGCCACCCTGCTGGATCCACGCTACAAAGACAATGTGCCCACCTTACTTCCTGCACTGGAGCGTGATAGGAAGATGCGCGAGTACAAGCGCACGTTGGTAGACGCGCTACTGAGAGCATTCCGAAATGTCACAGGGGAACAAGTGGAAGCCCAAGGCCAAGGCAGAGGAGGAGCAAGAGGTCGCCAAGGCAGCTGTGTCAATGCCAGCTCCTCTGAGGGCGGGATTAGCATGGCAGAGATGTGGAAAACTTTTGTCAACACGCCACAGCTAACTGCACCACCACCTGATACGCAACGTGTTAGCAGGAGGCAACATTTCACTAACATGGTGGAACAGTACATGTGCACACCCCTCCACGTACTGACTGATGGTTCGGCCCCATTCAACTTCTGGGTCTCTAAATTGTCCACGTGGCCAGAGCTAGCCTTTTATGCCTTGGAGGTGCTGGCCTGCCCGGCGGCCAGCGTTTTGTCTGAACGTGTATTCAGCACGGCAGGGGGCGTCATTACAGACAAACGCAGCCGCCTGTCTACAGCCAATGTGGACAAGCTGACGTTCATAAAAATGAACCAGGCATGGATCCCACAGGATCTGTCCGTCCCTTGTCCAGATTAGACATTAACTACCTCCCCTTAACCATATATTATTGGACTCCAGTGCACTTCCTCATTCAATCCTATTTTTATTTTCATTTTACCATTATATTGCGAGGCTACCCAAAGTTGAATGAACCTCTCCTCTGTCTGGGTGCCGGGGCATAAATATATGCCAATGGACTGTTCCAATGTTGGGTGACGTGAAGCCTGATTCTCTGCTATGACATGCAGACTGATTCTCTGCTGACATGAAGCCAGATCCTCTGTTACGGGACCTCTCTCCTCTGCTGGGTGCTGGGCCTAAATTTATGAAAATGGACTCTTACAGTGGTGGGTGACGTAAAGCCTGATTCTCTGCTATGATATGAAGACTGATTCTCTGCTGACATGAAGCCAGATTGTCTGTTACGGGACCTCTCTCCTCTGCCTGGGTGCTGGGCCTAAATATATGCCAATGGACTGTTGCAGTGGTGGCTGACGTGAAGCCTCATTCTCTGCTATGACATGCAGACTAATTCTCTGCTGACATGAAACCAGACTGTCTGTTACGGGACCTCTCTCCTCTGCTTGTGTGCTGGGCCTAAATATATGCCAATGGACTGTTGCAGTGGTGGCTGACGTGAAGCCTCATTCTCTGCTATGACATGCAGACTGATTCTCTGCTGACATGAAGCCAGATTGTCTGTTACGGGACCTCTCTCCTCTGCCTGGGTGCTGGGCCTAAATATATGCCAATGGACTGTTGCAGTGGTGGCTGACGTGAAGCCTCATTCTCTGCTATGACATGCAGACTAATTCTCTGCTGACATGAAGCCAGATTGTCTGTTACGGGACCTCTCTCCTCTGCCTGGGTGCTGGGCCTAAACTTATAAAAATGGACTCTTACAGTGGTGGGTGACGTGAAGCCTCATTCTCTGCTATGACATGCAGACTAATTCTCTGCTGACATAAAGCCAGATTGTCTGTTACGGGACCTCTCTCCTCTGCCTGGGTGCTGGGCCTAAATTTATGACAATGGACTGTTGCAGTGGTGGGTGACGTGAAGCCTGATTCTCTGCTATGACATGCAGACTGATTCTCTGCTGACATGAAGCCAGATTGTCTGTTACGGGACCTCTCTCCTCTGCCTGTGTGCTGGGCCTAAATATATGCCAATGGACTGTTGCAGTGGTGGCTGACGTGAAGCCTCATTCTCTGCTATGACATGCAGACTGATTCTCTGCTGACATGAAGCCAGATTCTCTGTTACGGGACCTCTCTCCTCTGCCTGGGTGCTGGGCCTAAATATATGCCAATGGACTGTTGCAGTGGTGGCTGACGTGAAGCCTCATTCTGTGCTATGACATGCAGACTAATTCTCTGCTGACATGAAGCCAGATCCTCTGTTACGGGACCTCTCTCCTCTGCCTGGGTGCTGGGCCTAAATTTATGAAAATGGATTCTTACAGTGGTGGGTGACGTGAAGCCTGATTCTCTGCTATGACATGAAGACTGATTCTCTGCTGACATGAAGCCAGATTGTCTGTTACGGGACCTCTCTCCTCTGCCTGGGTGCTGGGCCTAAATATATGCCAATGGACTGTTGCAGTGGTGGCTGACGTGAAGCCTCATTCTCTGCTATGACATGCAGACTAATTCTCTGCTGACATGAAACCAGACTGTCTGTTACGGGACCTCTCTCCTCTGCTTGTGTGCTGGGCCTAAATATATGCCAATGGACTGTTGCAGTGGTGGCTGACGTGAAGCTTCATTCTCTGCTATGGGACCTCTCTCCAATTGATTTTGGTTAATTTTTATTTATTTAATTTTTATTTTAATTCATTTCCCTATCCACATTTGTTTGCAGGGGATTTACCTACATGTTGCTGCCTTTTGCAGCCCTCTAGTCCTTTCCTGGGCTGTTTTACAGCCTTTTTAGTGCCGAAAAGTTCGGGTCCCCATTGACTTCAATGGGGTTCGGGTTCGGGACGAAGTTCGGATCGGGTTCGGATCCCGAACCCGAACATTTTCGGGAAGTTCGGCCGAACTTCTCGAACCCGAACATCCAGGTGTTCGCTCAACTCTACTTACATCACAAAAAGCACAACAGCAAACGATCAAAAAGGCGTATGCACACGAATATAGTACCAATCTAACCATCACCTCATCCCGAAACAAATTAGCCCCTACCTGAGACAATCGCCCCCCAAAAAAATATGGCTCAAAATATTGAGACACTAAAACATCATTTTTTTTGTTTTAAAAAAGGTTATTGTGTAAAACTTTCATAAATAAGTAAAAAGTATACATATTAGGTATCGCCGCGTCCGTATCGACCGGCTCTATAAAAATATCACATGATCTAACCCCTCAGCTGAACACCGTAAAAAATAAAAACTGTGCTAAATAAATAATTTTTTGTCACCTTACATCACAAAAAGTGTAATAGCAAGCGATCAAAAAGTCATATGCACCCCAAAATAGTACCAATCAAACCGTCATCTCATCCCGCAAAAAAAGTTACTCTAGCTAAGATAATCGCCCAAAAACTGAAAAAACTAGGGCTCTCAGAATATGGAGACACTAAAACATGATTTTTTTTTTTGTTTCAAAAATGAAATCATTGTGTAAAACTTACATAAATAAAAAAAAGTATACATATTAGGTATCCCTGCATCCGTAATAACTAGCTCTATAAGAATATCACATGACCTAACCCCTCAGGTAAATACCATAAAAAAATAATAAAAAAATGTCACCTTACATCACAAAAAGTGTAATAGCAAGCGATCAAAAAAGTCATATGCACCCAATAATAGTGCCAATCAAACCGTCATCTCATCCCGCAAAAATCCTACCCTACCCAAGATAATCGCCCAAAAACTGAAAAAACTATGACTCTCAGACTATGGAAACACTAAAACATGATTTTTTTTGTTTCAAAAATGAAATCATTGTGTAAACTTACATAAATAAAAAAAGTATACATATTAGGTATTGCCGCGTCCGTGACAACCTGGTCTATAAAATAACACATGATCTAACCTGTCAGATGAATATTGTAAATAGCAAAAAATAAAAACGGTGCCAAAACAGCTATTTCTTGTTACCTTGCCTCACAAAAAGTGTAATATAGAGCAACCAAAAATCATATGTACCCTAAAATAGTAACATCTAAACTGCCACCCTATCCCGTAGTTTCTAAAATGGGGTCACTTTTTTGGAGGTTCTACTCTAGGGGTGCATCAGGGGGGCTTTAAATGGGACATGGTTTCAAAAAACTGTGCAGCAAAATCTGCCTTCCAAAAACCGTATGCCATTCCTTTCCTTATGTGCCCTGCCGTGTGCCCGTACAGCAGTTTACGACCACATATGGGGTGTTTCTATAAACTACAGAATCAGAGCAATAAATATTCAGTTTTGTTTGGCTGTTAACCCTTGCTTTGTAACTAAAAAAATTATTAAAATGGAAAATCTGCCAAAAAAGTGAAATTTTGAAATGGTAAATCTATTTTCCATTATTTCTTGTGAAACACCTAAAGGGTTAATAAAGTTTGTAAAACCAGTTTTTAATACCTTGAGGGGTGTAGTTTCTAGAATGGGGTCATTTTTGGGTGGTTTCTATTATGTAAGTCTCACAAAGTGACTTCAGATCTGAACTGGTCCTTCAAAAAAGTGGGTTTTTGAAAAACTTTTAAGCCTTGTAACATCCCCAAAAAATAAAAATGTCATTCCCAAAATGATCCAAACATGAAGTAGACATATGGGGGATGTAAAGTAATAACTGTTTTTGTGGGTATTACTATGTATTATAGAAGTAGAGAAATTGAAGCTTGGAAATTAGCAATTAGCTCCTTTTCCTCTGCTACCACTAGTGATGAGCAGCAGGGTCAATATTCGTATTTGCAATATTTCGCGAATATTTTGTAGAATATTTGTCATATATTTGTGAATTCGAGATTATATTCTTGATTACGAAAAGCGGCAATTTATTATTTGTGTAATGCACGCGAAATACCGGCGTGGGGTAGGCAACTTTTCTATTGGTTGCTAAGGATGTTGCTAAGCTGTGACAAAGCCTTCTCATTGGCCCACAAGTTAGAAGAAGGGAGGAATGATCACCTGATATGTAAAAAAATAAAAATAAATGAATAGTCATCATTACGAATATATTGCAATATATTCTACATATTCCCGAAATTCTCGAAGTGGCCATATTCGCGAAAAAAATTAGTTTTTCGAATATTTGCACTCCACACTCACTACCACCTCTTCCAATGCACCTTGTGTAAAAATAAATTCCCCATTAAAAGTGTCCTGTCTGACCCAGGAAGAAGTGCAACAGCGATTAAAATAGACAAATCGCCAGGCCTGGATGGCATACACCCCCGTATCCTAAGGGATTTAGGTAATGTCATTGCCAGACCCTTATTTATGATATTTGCGGTCTCTATACTGACAGGGAATGTCCTACAGGATTGTCGCATAGCAAATGTGGTGCCAATATTCAAAAAGGGTCCAAAACCAGAGCCTGGAAAGTATAGGCCAGTAAGTTTATCATCAGTTGTGAGTAAACTGATTGAAGGTTTTCTAAAAGATGCTATCTTAGAGCATCTCAACAGAAATAAGCAAATAACATCATATCAGCATGTCTTCATGAGGGATCGGTCATGCCAAACTAATTTAATCAGTTTCTATGAGGAGGTAAGTTCTAGACTTGACAGCGGCGTATCAATAGATGTCGTATAGCTGGACTTTTCCAAAGCATTTGACACTGTACCACATAAAAGGTTAGTATATAAAATGAGAATGCTAAGACTGGGAGAAAATGTCTGTATGTGGGTAAGTAACTGGCTGAGTGATTAGAAAACAGAGGGTGGTTATTAACAGTACACACTCAGATTGGGTCACTGTCGCTAGTGGGGTACCTCAGGGGTCAGTATTGGGCCCTATTCTCTTCAATATATTTATTAATGATCTTAAAGGCTTGATGACACTAAACTGTGTAAAGTAGTTAACACTGAAGAAGACAGTATACTGCTACAGATGGATCTGGATAGATTGGAGGCTTGGGCAGATAAGTGGCAGATGAGGTTTAACACTGACAAATGTAAAGTTATGCACATGGGAAGGAAAAATGCAAGTCACCCGTACATACTACATGGTAAAACACTCAGTAACACTGACATGGAAAAGGATCTAGGAATTTTAATAAACTGCAAACTAAGCTGCAAAAAACAGTGTCAGGCAGCTGTTGCCAAGGCCAATAAGAAAATGGGTTGAATCAAAAGGGGCATAGATGCCCGTGATAAGAACATAGTCCTACCACTTTACAAATCGCTAATCAGACCACATATGGAGTACTGTGTACAGTTCTGGGCTCCTGTGAACAAGGCAGACATAGCAGAGCTAGAGAGGATCCCGAGGAGGGCAACTAACGTAATAACTGGAATGGGGCAACTACAGTACCCTGAAAGATTATCAAAATTAGGGTTATTCACTTTAGAAAAAAGATGACTGAGGGGAGATCTAATTAATATGTATAAATATATCATGGGTCATACTAGTAACATAGTACATAAGGCCGAAAAAATACATTTGTCCATCCAGCTCGGCCTGTTATCCTGCAAGTTGATCCAGAGGGTCAGTACAGAGATCTATTTCATCATCAATTTATCCCCAGGACTGTGAATGTGATGAGGGGACATCCTCTGCGTCTGGAGGAAAGAAGGTTTGTACACATAGAAGAGGATTCTTTACGGTAAGAGCAGTGAGACTATGGACCTCTCTGCCTGAGGAGGTGGTGATTGTGAGTACAATAAAGGAATTCAAGAGGGGCCTGGATGTATTTCTGGAGTGTAATAATATTACAGGCTATAGCTACTAGAGAGGGGTAGTTGATCCAGGGAGTTATTCTGATTGCCTGATTGGAGTCGGGAAGGGATTTTTTATTTCACTAAAGTGGTGAAAATTGGCTTCTACCTCACAGTTTTTTTTTTTGCCTTCCTCTGGATCAACTTGCATGACAGGCCGAACAGGCTGGACAAATGTCTTTTTTCGGACGTATGTACTATGTTACCTTCCAAGCTCCCCAAAACCTATTCGACGTGCCAGGTGAGACATTGCCATGCTATGCTTAGGCTGTTGTGCCTGGAAGCCAAGATCCACACCGGTCCTGCACTGCTTTCAGCTCTGAGGTCGCAGGACGATCAGTGGCTAACCCCGCTCAATTTGACAGTTGGTAAAGTGGTGTGCGACAACAGTGCCAATCTGCTAAGCGCTCTGAAACATGGCACACATCCTGAACTTATTCGTGCAGCGATTAGTTGCCAAATAACCCAGGGCCCAGGACGTCTTGCGGCAGGCCAGGAAAATCTCTGGCCTGCTTATTACATGGTCATGGCTCGTCTTGCTGAGGTTCAGTGGCGCACCACCTGCCTGTCAGATGTCTGATTTGTGACAGGCCGACGCACTACAATTCCACCTTGTATATGCTTGATAGGCTGCTCCAGCAGCAACATGCCATTAACGACTACCTGTACGAACTCTGAAGCAGGACAGGTTCTGGGAGCTTGGTTTATTTTCCCCGGGCCAGTGGCTGCAGTGGCTGCTCACTTCTGCAGCCATTTGATGAGATCACCAAACTGGTCAGTCATAGCCAGGGCACCATCAGTGACATTGTACCTTACGCCTTCTTTCTGGAGCGTGCATTGCATCGTGTCATTGATCAAGCCGTCGAGGAGCAGGAGCTGGAAGATGAGGAAGTCGCAATGCTGAATGAATTCCGGGGGGGGGGGGGGCAGCAGGAGTCTGAAGAGGAGTCAGAGGAGGATGTTGGCTGGGGGGAGCAGGAGGTGCAAGAAGAACAGGCTTTAAACTTTTTGGGGATCCCTTGTGTTGTCCATGGCTGGGGGGAGGAGACTGAGGATGGCATTCTCCTGTGCGATAAGCAGGAGCCAGGGCGCTCCACATCTTCCAATTTATTTCAAATGGGGGCCTTCGTGCTCCAGTGTTTGAAGAGGGATTACCGTATACAAAGCATAAATGGCAAGGATCTGTACTGTGTGGCAATGTACTGAGACTCCCGGTACAAACACAAAATGGCGGGCATGTTGTCAACATCACAGAGGGCTGTCAGAATGCAGCATTTCCAGGCCTTGCTGTGAGACATACTGCATTCTGCTGTTGCGGGAGCTGGCAGAGGAATTTCCACCCACAAACAGGTGTGGGTACCAATCCTACAGCGCATGCAAGAAGAGGGCGGCTTGAAGATGTGTTGGTCACTTTGGATATGAGATCATTCTTGCAGCCAATTCATCCACAGCCGCCCTCAAGAACCAGCCTCAGGGAACGCCTAGACCGACAGGTGTCCGACTACATCAGGTTATCACCTGATGTGGACGCTCTGAGAAGCGAGGAACCCCTGGACTACTGGGTGTGCAGGCTTGACCTGTGGCCAGAGCTGGCACAATTTGCCATGGAACTCTTGGCTTGCCCCTCGTCGAGTGTCCTGTGAGAAAGGACGATAAGCGCAGCAGGGGGGATCGTGACCGATAAGCGCACTCGCCTAGCTCACGACAGTGTGGACTACCTCATATTTCTAAAAATGAATGAGGCATGGATCTCGGAGTAATTCAACACCTGGGATGACCACATTTAATTGAATTTCCTCATGCCAGCCCACACATATCCGCCACTACCCAAAACAAAGAATGGTTTCTATCTTATGTAAATACAGCGGCATAAAAGGCCTTTTCTGTCCGGTGAATTCCTAATGTTTGGGGTCTGTACTCCACTGGCCTGCAGTAAAATTGTTATCCATTGACCGTCTAAAATACCCCCAGCCACATAAAAGTGTCCAGTCCAAAATTATTCATACCCTTCACAAACTGTCACAGTCTGTGGGAAAATCAAACGGTCTATACCATTCGAAATAGTCCAAGCTGTTCCAAAGCATCATAATTACCCTGATTAATTGGGAACAGCTGTTTTAATCAACTCAACAGGTGAAAAACAGCAGCTCTCTGCAGTTGGTTTGTGGACAGTCATGGCTAAGACGAAGGAGCTCAGTGAGGACCTGCAGCTGCGCATTGTGGCTGCTCACAAGTCAGGAAAGGGCTACAAGGACATTACTAAATGTTTTCAAGTTCCAGTGGCTACAGTGCAAAGTATTATTAAAAAATACAAGATGTTCGGCACAGTGGAAAATCTCAGAGGACGTGGTAGGAAGCCAAAGGTGACATCTGTGCTGGCCAGGAGGATAGTTAGAGAGATGAAAAAGAATCCAAGGATCACCACCAAGGCCATCCTGGTGAATCTGGGCTCTGCTGGTGGCAATGTCTCAAGGCAGACAATCCAACAGACACTGCAGATTGCTGGGTTCCACGGATGCAGATGAAGGAGGACGCCACTTCTCCAGATAATGCAAAGAAGTGAGGAAAAGATCAGACCAATCTCGGGGGCGCTGGTGCAGTAAGGACTCGATGCTCAGAGGGTACCAATAAAGGTAATCTTTTTATTAAAGTAGGTCTACGCGTTTCGGGGGCAGGACCTCCCCTTTCCTCAGGACATTAAAACTTATTACATGAATGTAATAAGTTTTATTGTCCTGAGGAAGGGGGAGGTCTTGCCCACGAAACGCATAGACCTACGTTAATAAAAAGATTACCTTTATTGGTACCTTCTGAGCATCGAGTCCTTACTGCACCAGCGCCACAAAGAATGGTCTGATCTTTTCCTCACTTCTTTGCATACAACTTATCCTGACAACCGCAACCATGGCAAGGGATACAGACCAGGGGCAGCAGACGCAGTCTTCTCTTCTCCCGTAAACTGGACGGGTAATCATCCAGACAAGCGATTCGGAGGCGTTGTGACCTTTCACAACCCCTTCTGGTAAGCATAATCAGTAGCTTCTGTGCTTATACACAGTGCTGTAAGGTTCTTCACACCTTCCTCTGGATCAACTTGCAGGATGACAGGTCGAACTGGATGGACAAATGTCTTTTTTTGGCCTTATGTACTATGTTACTATGTTACACGAGGCGCTGCCTCCTATGTTTTTTCTTTTCTCCTTTTATGTACTTCTCCAGATAAGGCACACACAATCTCGCTTGGCCTTTGCAAAAGCTCATCTGTTCAAAGAAGAAGACTTCTGGTCTTCTGTGTTATGGTCAGATGAAACCAAAATTGAATCGCTTGGTCACAATAATGTTTCCTTCATTTGGCTTAAAAAAGTAGAAGCCTTCAACCCAAAGAACACCATCCCCAATTTCAAACATGGTGGTGGGAACCTAATGCTTTGGGGGTGTTTTTCAGCCAATGGACCAGGGAAACTAATCACAGTAAACAACACCATGAAAAAAGAGCAATACATGAGGATTCACAACGACAACATGAGACAGTCTGCAGAGAAACTTGGCCTTGGGCACCAGTGGACATTTCAGCATGACAATGACCCAAAACACACAGCAAAAGTGGTGAAGAAATGGTTAGCAGACAACAACATTAACGTTTTGGAGTGGCCCAGCCAGAGTCCAGACTTGAATCCAATTGAGAATCTGTTTAGGGAGCTAAAGATCAGGGTGATGGCAAGAAGACCCTCTAACCTGAAAGATTTGGAGCTCATTGCTAAAGATGAATGGGCAAAAATACCTGTGGAGACATGCAAAAAGCTGGTCTGCAATTATATGAAGCATAAGTCCTGGCTGATGTTCGTCCATCACTAAGGAGCACTATGGGGACCCTATCTTATATTCTGGTACACATTGGGGCCACTGTGGAGAATGGGAGAATAGGAGCACTATTAGGGTCATTATATAGGTGCATTATGGGGGCATTTTATACTGGCAAAGTGTCAGGCACCATGGGGACAAGTGGAGGTGCACTTTTGGTGCAGGATATAGGAGTATTTTATACTGGTGCAAATTATAGGGCACTATGGGGACCTTGGCTCAACTGGGGGCACTAAGAGGGTTTTTTGGGCACACAGTAAGGGCCATTGGCACACATTATGAGGGTACTATGGGGACACTGGCTCTACAGGGGGCACTAAGAGGAGGCATTTTTTATACTGCCACACAACAGGGCATTTTTATGTACTGGCACACATTATAAGGAGGCATTTTACTACTGTTACACATTATAAATAGAATTATTAGTACGGGGGCATTATGCTGGGCTTTATTACAGTTGAGGGACTATGAGGAACTTGAATACTAGCATGAACACTATGGAAGCATTATTACTTCTGGGACTACGTGTTGTCTGTAGATAATTATTTCTATTGGTGGGACTTTGAGGAGCACTGTTACTTTAGTGGGCACCCTGGCACGGTATCAGCTTAGTACATTTATTTTTGGGGAACATTATATTAACACTATTAGTGTCAGGGACACTGTTTCCTGGGCACAGTTAATTTTTAGGACACTGTGTTTCAATAATTATTGAAGGGGAACTATCTGTGTGTAACTAGTATAGGGAGTACAGCAGGCACAATATTAGATGTGGCAGGATGGGGTGTTCAGAAGTAGAGATGTCCCGAACTATTCGCCGGTGAACAGTTCCCGGCGAACATCGCTTGTTCGCGTTCTCCGTGGCAGGCGAACATATGCAATGTTCGGTCCGCCCCCTATTTGTCATCATTGAGCAAACTTTGACCCTGTACATCACAGTCAGCAGACACATTCCAGCCAATCAGCAGCATACCCTCCCTCCCAGACCCTCACACCTCCTCGCAAAAAGCAAGGACAGCATCCATCTTAGATTCATTCGGAAGCTGCAGTCTTAGTGAGAGGAGGGTACAATGCAGCTGCTGCTGATTTAATAGGGAAATCGATAACTAGGCCAGTGTATTCAGTGTCCACTACAGTCCTAAAAGACTCATCTGATCTGCTGTAAGGACAGTGTCCTGACAGCACCCAAAACAGCCCTTTTTAGGGCTAGCACATCAGTCTTTTTTTTTTTTTCTCTGTAATCTAATTGCAGTTGCCTGCCAGCGTGTGTGTCAGGCCCACAGCGTATACTGTGCCCACTTGCCCAGTGCCACCACTCATATCTGGTGTCACAGTAGCTTGCATTAAAAAAAATAATCTTTTTTGACTGTAATATAATTGCAGTTAGTTGCCTGCAAGCGTGTGTTTCAGGCCTTTAGCGTCAGCGTGTACTGTGCCAACTACTGCCAGCGAACAGTGCCACTCATATCTGGTGTCACAGTAGATTACATAAAAAAAAAAAAAAACTTTTTGGACTGTAATATAATTGCAGTTAGTTGCCTGCAAGCGTGTGTGTCAGGCCTTTAGCGTCAGCGTGTACTGTGCCAACTACTGCCAGTGCACAGTGACACCAGTGCCACTCATATCTGGTGTCACAGACAGTAGATTACCACGTACCCTGAACTCGAAAAGTTCTGAGGACATAGGTGACTGGCTAACACAGGACACCCAATCTTCTACAGCTTCCGCTCGGAACCTTGATGCACCATCCTCCTCCAGCTCAGCTTCGGGCACCTCTCAAGTTACCACTCACACGCCTGCCGCCACCACCAACACTAGCACCACAGCTGCTTCACTTGATCTGTCAGAGGAGTTATTTACACATCAGTTTGAAGAAATGAGTGATGCGCAACCATTATTGCCAGAAGATGTAGATAACAGGGATATGTCTCATCAGGCAGCATTACACACATGGACGTATGGCGTGATGATGATGATGTTGTACCCGCTGCTGCTTCCTTTGCTGAATTGTCAGATACAAGTGAAGCGGTTGATGATAACGACGTGTCCGTGGATGTCACATGGGTGCCCGCTCGAAGAGAAGAAGAAAAGGGGGAAAGTTCAGATGGGGAGACAGAGAGGAGGAGGAGACGAGTTGGAAGCAGGGGGAGGTCATCGCAAGGAGCTAGTGGCACAGTCAGACAGCATGTATCGGCACTCGGGGTCAGCCAGATAGCACGCCAATCAACGCATGCTGTTGCCACCACCAGAATGCCGTCATTGCAAAGCTCAGCAGTGTGGCATTTTTTGTGTGTGTCTGCCTCTGATAACAGCGATGCCATTTGCAGACCACAAACTCAAAGCCACCATCCTCCTCCTGGTCCAGCATCTTCAGCCACGTCAACCACTGCTGTCATCCTTGCCCCCTCTCAACCACCCGCCACTCCGCCTCTCGCCTTGAGCAGTTCCTGCTCATCTGCCCACAGTCAGGTGTCTGTCAACGACATGTTTGAGCGTAAGAAACCAATGTCACAGAGTCACCCCCTTGCCCGGCGTCTGACAGCTGGCTTGTCGGAACTCTTAGCCCGCCAGATTTTACCATACAAGCTGGTGGAGTCTGAGGCCTTCAAAAAATTTGTAGCTATTGGGACACCGCAGTGGAAGGTACCCGGCCGAAATTTCTTTGCACAAAAGGCAATCCCCAACCTGTACTCTATTGTGGAAAAGGAAGTCATGGCTTGTCTGGCACACAGTGTTGGGGCAAGGGTCCATCTGACCACTAATACCTGGTCTGCAAAGCACGGTCAGGGCAGGTATATCACATACACTGCGCACTGGGTAAACCTGCTGATGGCTGCAAAGCATGGAATGCATGGCTCTGCAGAGGAGTTGGTGACACTGCCACGACTTGCAGGCAGGCCTGCTTCCACCTCCTCTACTCCTCCTACTCCATCCTCTTCCATAACCTCCTCGGCTGAGTCCTCTTCTGCTGCTGCGTCTTGCTCTACATCAACTGCACCCCCCCAGCTCCCTATGGGCTATTCTACATCCCGGATACGACAGTGTCACGCCGTCTTGGGGTTGACTTGCCTGAAAGCAGAGAGTCACACCGGACCAGCACTCCTGTCCGTCCTGAACGCACAGGTGGATCAGTGGCTGACTCCGCACCAACTGGAGATGGGCAAAGTGGCGTGTGACAACGGAAGCAATTTGTTGGCGGCATTGAATTTGGGCAAGTTGACACATGTGCCGTGCATGGCACATGTGTGTAATCTGATCGTACAACGCTTTGTGCATAAGTACCCAGGCTTACAGGACATCCTCAAGCAGGCCAGGAAGTGTGTGGCCATTTAAGGTGTTCCTACATGGCCATGGCGCACTTTTCAGATACTCCTAATGTTCGACCGCCTGCTCCAACAAGAAAAAGCCGTCAACGGGTATTTGTATGACCGGGGTGCTAGGACATGCAGAGATGGGTATTTTTTTGCCACGTTACTGGATGCTCATGCGCAATGCCTGTAGGCTCATGCGTCCTTTTGAGGAGGTAACAAATCTAGTCAGTCGCACCGAAGGCACCATCAGCGACATCATCCCATTTGTTTTCTTCCAGGAGCATGCCCTGCGAAGAGAGTGCTGGATCAGGCCGTAGATGAGCGTGAAGAGGAAGAGGAAGAGTTCTGGTCACCATCATCACCACCACCAGAAACAGCCTTATCAGCATCGCTTGCTGGACCTGCGGCAACACTGGAAGAGGAGTCTGAGGAAGAGGAGTCAGAGGAGGAATGTGGCTTTGAGGAGGAGGAAGTCCAACCACAGCAGGCATCCCAGGGTGCTCGTTGTCACCTATCTGGTACCCGTGGTGTTGTACATGGCTGGGGGGAAGAACAGACCTTCAGTGAGATCAGTGAGGATGAGGAACGGGAAATGAGTAGCTCGGCATCCAACCTTGTGCAAATGGGGTCTTTCATGCTGTCGTGCCTGTTGAGGGACCCTCGTATAAAAAGGCTGAAGGAGAACGACCTGTACTGGGTGGCCACGCTACTAGACCCACGTTATAAGCAGAAAGTGCCTGAAATGTTATCGAATTAACGGAAGTCAGAAAGGATGCAGCAGTTCCAAAACAAGTTAAAAAGTATGCTTTACACAGCGTATAAGGGTGATGTCACAGCACAACGGGAATCTAACAGGGGAAGAGGTGAAAATAATCCTCCTACTACCACGACCACGCCGGCAAGGACAGGATGCTTTACAGACATGTTGTTGATGGAGGACATGCAGAGCTTTTTAAGTCCTACGCATCACCACAGCCCTTCGGGGTCCACCCTCAGAGAACGTCTCAAGTAGCCAGTAGCAGACTACCTCGCCTTAACTGCAGATATCGACACTCTGAGGAGCGATGAACACCTTGACTACTGGGTGTGCAGGCTTGACCTGTGGCCTGAGCTATCCCAATTTGCGATAGAACTTCTGGCCTGCCCCACTTCAAGTGTCCTGTCAGAAAGGACCTTCAGTGCAGCAGGAGGTATTGTCACTAAGAAGAGAAGTCGCCTAGGTCAAAAAAGTCTAGCTTACCTCACCTTTATTAAGATGAATGAGGCATGGATCCCGAAGGGACTGACTGTGGGCGATACATTTGACTAAAAAAGGCCTGATGAGATGAGATGCCGTGGGCTAAAAATGGTCCACACGCTGCTGTATTTTATCTCCACCACCAACTAGGGTTCAAGCCGCAATGTTTTAGGGCACTTTCTGCTACAGCAGCGGCTGCAACAGTACCAAATTTTTAAGGCATGTGTACATGCCTAATTGTTCTGGCCTCTGGTGCTGCACTGTGGCTGCAAAAACAAAACAAAAAAAAAGGCACATACATGTGTCAATTCCCCTTCGTGATCATTACCTTGTTGTGGTGAAGGGGTTTGCGTATCACAATGAAGTGATCACCTCTATGAGTGTGTTGGCAATAGCAATGTTGGCACACCCCAGATGATTAGGTCGTTGCTTCATTGTGAACAGACCAAAAGTGATCGGCTGGATAAGTTTGCATAGAAAAAAACATAAATTTTCTTTGTGATCATCTAAGGTGATCATTAAAGCCTACTAGGTCAACAATGGGCCCACACTGCAGAATCATTGTTTTCTGGGTCACTTAACTGTCACTGAACTACCTCAGCATGACCATAGGCTTTGAAAAACCGCCATCGCCTGCAATCTCCCAAACGTGCGCATGAGCACAGTCATCACCACACCAAGATTGACGCATAGAGGAATAAAATTAATGTCATGAGTGTGTCAACTATTGACAACTCTTTGCGGTTGTCTACAATCTATTCGATATACGTCCCCTGATAGGGGACCTAACAGGGATTAAACTGATAGGAATAGTACTACTTAACACACCACTCATATTGGGATTGTACAGTAGATTGCACGGCGCACGCGCAGTGCCCCAAATTGGAAGTGAGAGGACTGACCAAGCATCTTTTTCCATCTCCCGGTTCCTAAAATCTATTCCATACACCGGCCCCTGATAGGGAACGTAACAGGGATTAAACTGATAGGAATAGTACTACTTAACATACCACTCATATTGGAATTGCACAGTACATTGCACGGCGCACGTGCAGTGCCCCAAATTGGAAGTAAGAGGAACGACCAAGCATCTTTTTCCATCTCCCGGTTCCTAAAATCTATTCCATACACCGACCCCTGATAGGGGACAAAACAGAGATTAAACTGGCAAAAACAGATTTTTTTTTTATTTTAAAAAAAGAGGACAGCCTCTGCGGAGCTGGGTATTTTTTGGCCGCTTTACTGAACGCTCATGCACAATGGCTGCAGGCTCACGCGTCCTTTTGCGGAGGTGACAAACCTGGTCAGTCAAACCCAAGGCAACATCATCAACCTCATCCCATATGTGTTTTTTCTGGAGCGTGCCCTGCAAAGAGTGCTGGATCAGGCTGTAGATGAGCATGAAGAGGAAGAGTTGTGGTCACTATCACCACCAGAATCAGCCTTGTCGTCGTCGATTGCTGGACCTGCAGCAACACAGAGAGAGGAGTCTGAAGAGTCAGCGGAGGAAGGTGGCTTTGAGGAGGTGGAAGACCAACCACAGCAGGCGTCCCAGGGGGCTTGTTGTCACCTTTCGGGGACCCTTGGTGTTGTACGTGGCTGGGTGGAGGAAGAGACCTTCAATGATGTCAGTGAGGACAAGGAAAGGGACATGGCTAGCTTGGTATCCAATCTTGTGCAAATGGGGAGTTTGCGGTTGTGCAAATGGACTGTTTGCGGTTGTTTGCGGTTCGTTAAACGGTGAGTTTGGTCTGTCAGAGTTTGGTCTGTCACTGTGAAGCGGGCATAACCCTTACACTACCTGATCGATACAATATCATACCTGATCGTATACACACACTGGATGTTTTAAAGCATGTTATTCCAATCAATTTAGGAATGTTAGGTGATTTATGCCCTTTATGGATTAAAACCCGACTCTGCATCAACTACGTAATTTTCCATGGGAGTTTTGCCATGGATACCCCTCCAGCATGCCACAGTCCAGGTGTTAGTCTCCTTGAAACCACTTTTCCATCACTATTGTGGCCAGAAAGAGTCCCTTTGGGTTTTAAAATTCGCCTGCCTATTGAAGTCTATGGCGGTTCGCCTAGTTCGCCCGTTCGCGAACATGTGTGGAAATTCGCGTTCGCGAACGGAAAATGTTATCTTTGCAACATCTCTATTCAGAAGGTGGAAGGATGATGGAAAACTAGGAAACTAAGATGTCTGTCTGTCAAACTCTGTAGAGAGAAGAGATAGCTGAATGTCTGATCTGAAAGGAGATGATGAGGACAGAGAACATCTACATCAATGGAGACATCACTAGATGTAAGAGGTATGTGGACCTGTATTAGGCTACCTTCACATCTGAGTTAGTGATTCTGGAAGGCTCTTCCAGCAGAGAACAGCCTGCCGGAATGCTCCAGCACTGCTGGATTGCAGACAGAATGCCCGCCGCCCCATTAACTATAATGAGGTCTGGCAGAGATGCAGCCACAATCTGGCAAAAATGCAGAGAATCAGCGGGACACAAACCGCTGCATGGCTGAGTTTGTGTCCAGCAGATTACTTGCATTCTCTGACGGATCAGGTGGCCAGAGCGTAGTGCCACAGATATGAAAGTTGCCTTACCCTGTATGTTTTGTATTGCTATAAGTAATGTTAGGACGGTATAGGTTAGGTTGAGAATTTGGTTTGGGCAGTGCTAGGCACATTCTTTGCAAAGGAGCCCTCTGCTGTCTGTGTCCTCCAGTCATAGACTTTAATGTGCGTGAGGAATATGTAATCATGGACAAAAACAGGGCATGCTGGTGTCACCAGAGAACCATAATGCATGAAAAACCACTGATGTGTGAGTGTGCACATTAAATTCAGTACTTGTGCTGTCCATGGATAACAAAACATCACACATTTGAGATTCACTTATGTGTGAAAGAGGACTTAAAGTATACCTATATGGTAGTAATCGCTTATTGGGGGAGATTCATCAAACTGGCGTGAAGTAGAACTGGTTTAGTTGCCCATAGCAACCAATTACAGCTCCTTTAGAAAAGGAAAGGTGGAATCTGATTGGTTGCTATAGGCAACTACTTTACACCAGTTTGCTAAATCTCCCCCATTGTTTTAATACATATGCAAGTAGTATTATTCCTCATCATTTTCATTCTGTATGTTCAGTGGTATTTTACTTATGTCCTACAGTATCTGGTCTTTGATCTCCAGCCAAGTAAATGGCACCTTCTTAGTTTAGTTTTAATAACGAGGTACAGCAATAAAATTGGTCTTATATAGTGTCAGGAACCATGCTGCTGCTTTCACTACAATAATTTAATAAGTAGTTGTTTTATTAATATTGTTTATACTATGATGAGGGAAATGTCTTGCTTCCTTTATAGCAATGACTGGACGCATTTTTATTGAAGGTTATCTCGATTTTTTTCTAAAATGTTTAGTAGTAGTTATTTATTTGGGTGACCACTAAAGTGCAATTTTTTTACATTTATTTCTATGTACATTTTAAAATCTTACTATTTAATCTTATCTATTTAATCTTACATACTTATATATCAATTTATGCCAGGCTGCAACCTTCAATGAAATTAACGGAGTTGTCCAAGTTTTTGATATTGCTGACTTATCCTCAGTGGCCAGCAGTATCAGCGGGGGTCTGACTCCTGTCACCCCTGCTAATCAACTGCTTGAAGAGACCACGGTGCTCGGTGAACACTATGGCCTCTTCTTAGGCAAGCAACGTCACATTCATCTGTCACATGGCCTAGGCTCAGCTCGTTCCCATTCAATTAAATGTGGATGTACTGCAATACGAAGTACAGACACTATCCAATTGACGATACTGTGGATAATAAGCTGCAAGGAGTTCTATGGTCTCTTCAAATCTTTGGGGGTGCTGGGAGTTGGACCCCTACTGATCTGTTATTGATGACCTATCTTGAGGATAGGTTATCAATAGAGTTGAGCGAACACCTGGATGTTCGGGTTCGAGAAGTTCGGCCGAACATCCCGGAAATGTTCGGGTTCGGGATCCGAACCCGATCCGAACTTCGTCCCGAACCCGAACCCCATTGAAGTCAATGGGGACCCGAACTTTTCGGCACTAAAACGGCTGTAAAACAGCCCAGGAAAGGGCTAGAGGGCTGCAAAAGGCAGCAACATGTAGGTAAATCCCCTGCAAACAAATGTGGATAGGGAAATTAATTAAAATAAAAATTAAATAAATAAAAATTAACCAAAATCAATTGGAGAGAGGTTCCATAGCAGAGAATCTGGCTTCCCGTCACCCACCACTGGAACAGTCCATTCTCAGATATTTAGGCCCCGGCACCCAGGCAGAGGAGAGAGGTCCCGTAACAGACAATCTGGCTTCATGTCAGCAGAGAATCAGTCTTCATGTCATAGCAGAGAATCAGGCTTCACGTCACCCACCACTGTAAGAGTCCATTTTCATAAATTTAGGCCCAGCACCCAGGCAGAGGAGAGAGGTCCCGTAACAGACAATCTGGCTTCATGTCAGCAGAGAATCAGTCTTCATATCATAGCAGAGAATCTGGCTTCCCGTTACCCACCACTGGAACAGTCCATTCTCAGATATTTAGGCCCCGGCACCCAGGCAGAGGAGAGAGGTCCCGTAACAGACAATCTGGCTTCATGTCAGCAGAGAATCAGTCTTCATATCATAGCAGAGAATCAGGCTTCACGTCAGCCACCACTGCAACAGTCCATTGTCATAAATTCAGGCCCAGCACCCAGGCAGAGGAGAGAGGTCCCGTAACAGACAATCTGGCTTCATGTCAGCAGAGAATCAGTCTGCATGTCATAGCAGAGAATGAGGCTTCACGTCACCCACCACTGCAACAGTCCATTTTCATAAATTTAGGCCCAGCACCCAGGCAGAGGAGAGAGGTCCCGTAACAGAGGATCTGGCTTCATGTCACCAGAGAATCAGTCTGCATGTCATAGCAGAGAATCAGGCTTCACGTCACCCACCACTGCAACAGTCCATTTTCATAAATTTAGGCCCAGCACCCAGGCAGAGGAGAGAGGTCCCGTAACAGAGGATCTGGCTTCATGTCACCAGAGAATCAGTCTGCATGTCATAGCAGAGAATCAGGCTTCACGTCAGCCACCACTGCAACAATCCATTGGCATATATTTAGGCCTAGCACACAGGCAGAGGAGAGAGGTCCCGTAACAGACAATCTGGCTTCATGTCAGCAGAGAATCAGTCTGCATGTCATAGCAGAGAATGAGGCTTCACGTCACCCACCACTGCAACAGTCCATTTTCATAAATTTAGGCCCAGCACCCAGGCAGAGGAGAGAGGTCCCGTAACAGAGGATCTGGCTTCATGTCAGCAGAGAATCAGTCTGCATGTCATAGCAGAGAATCAGGCTTCACGTCAGCCACCACTGCAACAGTCCATTGTCATAAATTTAGGCCCAGCACCCAGGCAGAGGAGAGAGGTCCCGTAACAGACAATCTGGCTTCATGTCAGCAGAGAATTAGTCTGCATGTCATAGCAGAGAATCAGGCTTCACGTCAGCCACCACTGCAACAATCCATTGGCATATATTTAGGCCTAGCACACAGGCAGAGGAAAGAGGTCCCGTAACAGACAATCTGGCTTCATGTCAGCAGAGAATCAGTCTTCATATCATAGCAGAGAATCAGGCTTCACGTCAGCCACCAATGCAACAGTCCATTGTCAGATATTTAGGCCCAGCACCCAGGCAGAGGAGAGAGGTCCCGTAACAGACAATCTGGCTTCATGTCAGCAGAGAATCAGTCTGCATGTCATAGCAGAGAATGAGGCTTCACGTCACCCACCACTGCAACAGTCCATTTTCATAAATTTAGGCCCAGCACCCAGGCAGAGGAGAGAGGTCCCGCAACAGAGGATCTGGCTTCATGTCAGCAGAGAATCAGTCTGCATGTCATAGCAGAGAATCAGGCTTCACGTCAGCCACCACTGCAACAGTCCATTGTCATAAATTCAGGCCCAGCACCCAGGCAGAGGAGAGAGGTCCCGTAACAGACAATCTGGCTTCATGTCACCAAAGAATCAGTCTGCATGTCATAGCAGAGAATGAGGCTTCACGTCAGCCACCACTGCAACAATCCATTGGCATATATTTAGGCCTAGCACACAGGCAGAGGAGAGGTTCATTCAACTTTGGGTAGCCTTGCAATATAATGGTAAAATGAAAATAAAAATAGGATTGAATGAGGAAGTGCCCTGGAGTCCAATAATATATGGTTATGGGGAGGTAGTTAATGTCTAATCTGGACAAGGGACGGACAGGTCCTGTGGGATCCATGCCTGGTTCATTTTTATGAACGTCAGCTTGTCCACATTGGCTGTAGACAGGCGGCTGCGTTTGTCTGTAATGACGCCCCCTGCCGTGCTGAATACACGTTCAGACAAAACGCTGGCTGCCGGGCAGGCCAGCACCTCCAAGGCATAAAAGGCTAGCTCTGGCCACGTGGACAATTTAGAGACCCAGAAGTTGAATGGGGCCGAACCATCAGTCAGTACGTGGAGGGGTGTGCACACGTACTGTTCCACCATGTTAGTGAAATGTTGCCTCCTGCTAACACGTTGCGTATCAGGTGGTGGTGCAGTTAGCTGTGGCGTGTTGACAAAAGTTTTCCACATCTCTGCCATGCTAACCCTGCCCTCAGAGGAGCTGGCCGTGACACAGCTGCCTTGGCGACCTCTTGCTCCTCCTCTGCCTTGGCCTTGGGCTTCCACTTGTTCCCCTGTGACATTTGGGAATGCTCTCAGTAGCGCGTCTACCAACGTGCGCTTGTACTCGCGCATCTTCCTATCACGCTCCAGTGCAGGAAGTAAGGTGGGCACATTGTCTTTGTAGCGTGGATCCAGCAGGGTGGCAACCCAGTAGTCCGCACAGGTTAAAATGTGGGCAACTCTGCTGTCGTTGCGCAGGCACTGCAGCATGTAGTCGCTCATGTGTGCCAGGCTGCCCAGGGGTAAGGACAAGCTGTCCTCTGTGGGAGGCGTATCGTCATCGTCCTGCCTTTCCCCCCAGCCACGCACCAGTGATGGACCCGAGCTGCGTTGGGTGCCACCCCGCTGTGACCATGCTTCATCCTCATCCTCCTCCACCTCCTCCTCATCCTCGTCCTCCTCGTCCTCCAGTAGTGGGCCCTGGCTGGCCACATTTGTACCTGGCCTCTGCTGTTGCCAAAAACCTCCCTCTGAGTCACTTCGAAGAGACTGGCCTGAAAGTGCTAAAAATGACCCCTCTTCCTCCTCCTCCTCCTCCTCCTCCTGGGCCACCTCCTCTTCCATCATCGCCCTAAGTGTTTTCTCAAGGAGACATAGAAGTGGTATTGTAACGCTGATAACGGTGTCATCGCCACTGGCCATGTTGGTGGAGTACTCGAAACAGCGCAACAGGGCACACAGGTCTCGCATGGAGGCCCAGTCATTGGTGGTGAAGTGGTGCTGTTCTGTAGTGCGACTGACCCGTGCGTGCTGCAGCTGAAACTCCACTATGGCCTGCTGCTGCTCGCACAGTCTGTCCAGCATGTGCAAGGTGGAGTTCCACCTGGTGGGCACGTCGCATATGAGGCGGTGAGCGGGAAGGCCGAAGTTACGCTGTAGCGCAGACAGGCGAGCAGCGGCAGGATGTGAACGCCGGAAGCGCGAACAGACGGCCCGCACTTTATGCAGCAGCTCTGACATGTCGGGGTAGTTGTGAATGAACTTCTGCACCACCAAATTCAGCACATGCGCCAAGCAAGGGATGTGCGTCAAATTGGCTAGTCCCAGAGCTGCAACGAGATTTCGCCCATTATCACACACCACCAGGCCGGGCTTGAGGCTCACCGGCAGCAACCACTCGTCGGTCTGTTGTTCAATACCCCGCCACAACTCCTGTGCGGTGTGGGGCCTGTCCCCCAAACATATGAGTTTCAGAATGGCCTGCTGACGTTTACCCCGGGCTGTGCTGAAGTTGGTGGTGAAGGTGTGTGGCTGACTGGATGAGCAGGTGGAAGAAGAGGAGGAGGAAGCCGAGAAGGAGGAGGTGGCAACAGGAGGCAAAGAATGTTGCCCTGCGATCCTTGGCGGCGGAAGGACGTGCGCCAAACAGCTCTCCGCCTGGGGCCCAGCTGCCACTACATTTACCCAGTGTGCAGTTAGGGAGATATAGCGTCCCTGGCCGTGCTTACTGGTCCACGTATCTGTGGTTAGGTGGACCTTGCTACAGATGGCGTTGCGCAGTGCACACTTGATTTTATCGGATACTTGGTTGTGCAGGGAAGGCACGGCTCTCTTGGAGAAGTAGTGCCGGCTGGGAACAACATACTGTGGGACAGCAAGCGACATGAGCTGTTTGAAGCTGTCTGTGTCCACCAGCCTAAATGACAGCATTTCATAGGCCAGTAGTTTAGAAATGCTGGCATTCAGGGCCAGGGATCGAGGGTGGCTAGGTGGGAATTTACGCTTTCTATCAAATGTTTGTGAGATGGAGAGCTGAACGCTGGCGTGTGACATGGTTGAGACGCTTGGTGACGGAGGTGGTGGTGGTGGTGTTGGTGGTACATCCCCTGTTTGCTGGGCGGCAGGTGCCAACGTTCCTCCAGAGGCGGAGGAAGAGGCCGAGGCGGCAGCAGCAGAATAGGCCGAGGCGGCAGCAGCAGAAGAGGTAGCAGGGGGAGCCTGAGTGACTTCCTTGGTTTTAAGGTGTTTACTCCACTGCAGTTCATGCTTTGCATGCAGGTGCCTGGTCATGCAGGTTGTGCTCAGGTTCAGAACGTTAATGCCTCGCTTCAGGCTCTGATGGCACAGCGTGCAAACCACTCGGGTCTTGTCGTCAGCACATTGTTTGAAGAAGTGCCATGCCAGGGAACTCCTTGAAGCTGCCTTTGGGGTGCTCGGTCCCAGATGGCGGCGGTCAGTAGCAGGCGGAGTCTCTTGGCGGCGGGTGTTCTGCTTTTGCCCACTGCTCCCTCTTTTGCTACGCTGTTGGCTCGGTCTCACCACTGCCTCTTCCTCCGAACTGTGAAAGTCAGTGGCACGACCTTCATTCCATGTGGGGTCTAGGACCTCATCGTCCCCTGCATCGTCTTCCACCCAGTCTTGATCCCTGACCTCCTGTTCAGTCTGCACACTGCAGAAAGACGCAGCAGTTGGCACCTGTGTTTCGTCATCATCAGAGACATGCTGAGGTGGTATTCCCATGTCCTCATCATCAGGAAACATAAGTGGTTGTGCGTCAGTGCATTCTATGTCTTTCACCGCTGGGGAAGGGCTAGGTGGATGCCCTTGGGAAACCCTGCCAGCGGAGTCTTCAAACAGCATAAGAGACTGCTGCATAACTTGAGGCTGAGACAGTTTCCCTGGTATGCATGGGGGTGATGTGACAGACTGATGGGGTTGGTTTTCAGGCGCCATCTGTGCGCTTTCTGCAGAAGACTGGGTGGGAGATAATGTGAACGTGCTGGATCCACTGTCGGCCGCCCAATTGACTAATGCCTGTACCTGCTCAGGCCTTACCATCCTTAGAACGGCATTGGGCCCCACCATATATCGCTGTAAATTCTGGCGGCTACTGGGACCTGAGGTAGTTGGTACACTAGGACGTGTGGATGTGGCAGAACGGCCACGTCCTCTCCCAGCACCAGAGGGTCCACTAACACCACCACGACCATGTCCACGTCCGCGTCCCTTACTAGATGTTTTTCTCATTGTTATGGTTCACCACAACAACAAATATATTATTTGGCCCAATGTATTGTATTCAAATTCAGCGGGATATAAATTTGAGGCCTAGTATTTAGGCGCTGGGTGACCGGTATGGATTTAGTGACAGAATTAGACTTGGAAATGCACAGAAGCGTGTGTGTGAAGTTATTCTGAATGACCCTATGTGCACCTTGAATATTATATACCCTTTTTGGGATAGATTTCAAATAGCTCTGATATAGCAGGAACCACTAAATTATGAAATTGCTAAATTGGGAATTGTATTTCAACCCAGAACAAAAAATGTGCTTTGACGGACACTAAATATCTTGCCCAGCAACAACAGTACAGCGGTAACGAGAGATTTAGCAGGATATAAATTTGAGGCCTAGTATTTAGGCGCTGGGTGACAGGTATGGGTTTAGTGACAGAATTAGACTTGGAAATACACAGTAGAGGGTGTGTGTGAAGTTATTCTGAATGACCCTATGTGCACCTTGAATATTATATACCCTTTTTGGGATAGATTTCAAATAGCTCTGATATAGCAGGAACCACTAAATTATGAAATTGCTAAATTGGGAATTGTATTTCAACCCAGAACAAAAAATGTGCTTTGACGGACACTAAATATCTTTCCAAGCAACAACAGTACAGCGGTAACGAGAGATTTAGCAGGATATAAATTTGAGGCCTAGTATTTAGGCGCTGGGTGACAGGTATGGGTTTAGTGACAGAATTAGACTTGGAAATACACAGTAGCGGGTGTGTGTGAAGTTATTCTGAATGACCCAATGTGCACCTTGAATATTATATACCCTTTTAGGGATAGATTTCAAATAGCTCTGATATAGCAGAAACCACTAAATTATGAAATTGCTAAATTGGGAATTGTATTTCAACCCAGAACAAAAAATGTGCTTTGACGGACACTAAATAACTTTCCCAGCTACAACAGGACAGCGGTAACGAGAGATTTAGCAGGATATAAATTTGAGGCCTAGTATTTAGGCGCTGAGTGACAGGTATGGGTTTAGTGACAGAATTAGACTTGGAAATACACAGTAGCGGGTGTGTGTGAAGTTATTCTGAATGACCCAATGTGCACCTTGAATATTATATACCCTTTTAGGGATAGATTTCAAATAGCTCTGATATAGCAGAAACCACTAAATTATGAAATTGCTAAATTGGGAATTGTACTTCAACCCAGAACAAAAAATGTGCTTTGACGGACACTAAATAACTTTCCCAGCTACAACAGGACAGCGGTAACGAGAGATTTAGCGGGATATAAATTTGAGGCCTAGTATTTAGGCGCTGGGTGACAGGTATGGGTTTAGTGACAGAATTAGACTTGGAAATACACAGTAGCGGGTGTGTGTGAAGTTATTCTGAATGACCCTATGTGCACCTTCAATATGATCTACCCTTTTAGGGATAGATTTCAAATAGCTCTGATATAGCAGAAACCACTAAATTATGAAATTGCTAAATTGGGAATTGTATTTCAACCCAGAACAAAAAATGTGCTTTGACGGACACTAAATAACTTTCCCAGCTACAACAGGACAGCGGTAACGAGAGATTTAGCAGGATATAAATTTGAGGCCTAGTATTTAGGCGCTGGGTGACAGGTATGGGTTTAGTGACAGAATTAGACTTGGAAATACACAGTAGCGGGTGTGTGTGAAGTTATTCTGAATGACCCAATGTGCACCTTGAATATTATATACCCTTTTAGGGATAGATTTCAAATAGCTCTGATATAGCAGAAACCACTAAATTATGAAATTGCTAAATTGGGAATTGTATTTCAACCCAGAACAAAAAATGTGCTTTGACGGACACTAAATAACTTTCCCAGCTACAACAGGACAGCGGTAACGAGAGATTTAGCAGGATATAAATTTGAGGCCTAGTATTTAGGCGCTGGGTGACAGGTATGGGTTTAGTGACAGAATTAGACTTGGAAATACACAGTAGCGGGTGTGTGTGAAGTTATTCTGAATGACCCAATGTGCACCTTGAATATTATATACCCTTTTAGGGATAGATTTCAAATAGCTCTGATATAGCAGAAACCACTAAATTATGAAATTGCTAAATTGGGAATTGTATTTCAACCCAGAACAAAAAATGTGCTTTGACGGACACTAAATAACTTTCCCAGCTACAACAGGACAGCGGTAACGAGAGATTTAGCAGGATATAAATTTGAGGCCTAGTATTTAGGCGCTGGGTGACAGGTATGGGTTTAGTGACAGAATTAGACTTGGAAATACACAGTAGCGGGTGTGTGTGAAGTTATTCTGAATGACCCAATGTGCACCTTGAATATTATATACCCTTTTAGGGATAGATTTCAAATAGCTCTGATATAGCAGAAACCACTAAATTATGAAATTGCTAAATTGGGAATTGTACTTCAATCCAGAACAAAAAATGTGCTTTGACGGACACTAAATAACTTTCCCAGCTACAACAGGACAGCGGTAACGAGAGATTTAGCAGGATATAAATTTGAGGCCTAGTATTTAGGCGCTGGGTGACAGGTATGGGTTTAGTGACAGAATTAGACTTGGAAATACACAGTAGCGGGTGTGTGTGAAGTTATTCTGAATGACCCAATGTGCACCTTGAATATTATATACCCTTTTAGGGATAGATTTCAAATAGCTCTGATATAGCAGAAACCACTAAATTATGAAATTGCTAAATTGGGAATTGTACTTCAACCCAGAACAAAAAATGTGCTTTGACGGACACTAAATAACTTTCCCAGCTACAACAGGACAGCGGTAACGAGAGATTTAGCAGGATATAAATTTGAGGCCTAGTATTTAGGCGCTGGGTGACAGGTATGGGTTTAGTGACAGAATTAGACTTGAAAATACACAGTAGCGGGTGTGTGTGAAGTTATTCTGAATGACCCAATGTGCACCTTGAATATTATATACCCTTTTAGGGATAGATTTCAAATAGCTCTGATATAGCAGAAACCACTAAATTATGAAATTGCTAAATTGGAAATTGTACTTCAACCCAGAACAAAAAATGTGCTTTGACGGACACTAAATAACTTTCCCAGCTACAACAGGACAGCGGTAACGAGAGATTTAGCGGGATATAAATTTGAGGCCTAGTATTTAGGCGCTGGGTGACCGGTATGGATTTAGTGACAGAATTAGACTGGGATATGGCCAAAAAATAACCACACTATTGCTGGTTAAATGCACTTGGTGACGGGCGCAGCTTGCCCCTGATGTAGTATATGGCCAAAAAATGAACAGACTATTGCTGGTTAAATGCACTTGGTGTCACAGCTTGACCAACCACACTACTGAGGGTTAAATGCACTTGGTGACGGGCGCAGCTTGCCCCTGATGTAGTATATGGCCAAAAAATAAACAGACTATTGCTGGTTAAATGCACTTGGTGTGACAGCTTCACCCTGATGTAGGCTTTAGCCAGAAAACAACCACACCATTGAGGGTTAAATGCACTTGGTGACAGGCGCAGCTTGCCCCTGATTTTGTATATGGCCAAAAAATGAACAGACTATTGCTGGTTAAATGCACTTGGTGTGACAGCTTCACCCTGATGTAGGCTTTAGCCAAAAAACAACCACACCATTGAGGGTTAAATGCACTTGGTGACAGGCGCAGCTTGCCCCTGATTTTGTATATGGCCAAAAAATGAACAGACTATTGCTGGTTAAATGCACTTGGTGTGACAGCTTCACCCTGATGTAGGCTTTAGCCAAAAAACAACCACACCATTGAGGGTTAAATGCACTTGGTGACAGGCGCAGCTTGCCCCTGATTTTGTATATGGCCAAAAAATGAACAGACTATTGCTGGTTAAATGCACTTGGTGTGACAGCTTCACCCTGATGTAGGCTTTAGCCAAAAAACAACCACACCATTGAGGGTTAAATGCACTTGGTGACAGGCGCAGCTTGCCCCTGATTTTGTATATGGCCAAAAAATGAACAGACTATTGCTGGTTAAATGCACTTGGTGTGACAGCTTCACCCTGATGTAGGCTTTAGCCAAAAAACAACCACACCATTGAGGGTTAAATGCACTTGGTCGCAGCTTGTGCTGGCGCACCACAAGACACAAAATGGCCGCCGATCACCCCAGAAAAATGTGACTGACAAACGGTCTGGGCAGCCTAAAAACAGTGAGCAATTGAGGATCAGCAGCTCAATGATCCACAGCTGCAGATCGATCAGTTAATCAAGTCCTTTGGAGGAGTTAATCTGCCTAATCTCGCCCTACTGTCGCAGCCGCAACCTCTCCCTACGCTAATCAGAGCAGAGTGACGGGCGGCGCTATGTGACTCCAGCTTAAATAGAGGCTGGGTCACATGGTGCTCTGGCCAATCACAGCCATGCCAATAGTAGGCATGGCTGTGATGGCCTCTTGGGGCAAGTAGTATGACGCTTGTTGATTGGCTGCTTTGCAGCCTTTCAAAAAGCGCCAAGAAAGCGTCACAAAAGCGCCAAGAAAGCGACGAACACCGAACCCGAACCCGGACTTTTACGAAAATGTCCGGGTTCGGGTCCGTGTCACGGACACCCCAAAATTCGGTACGAACCCGAACTATACAGTTCGAGTTCGCTCATCCCTAGTTATCAATATATAAAACCCAGAAAACTCTTTAATCTAATGAAAACCCTTAATGATTATGTTTGCATTCCCGCTGTAGTCCTAAAGAAGGACTATGGACTAAATTACCCATGTATACTATTCTATATGGCCACAGAGGCTACAGCATAGTGACTATGGGTGTAATAGATACAACGGGTTTAATAGATATGACTGAATTACAACAAATGAGATGGTGGGATATTATAGGGAAGCTTCTATGTAAATTAGAAAAATTGCAAACTTGATCACTGAGACAGTTCTCCAAGGTCTTTAAAATGGTTGTTGAAATGTCTTCTCTAACAATCTCGAATCTCTAAACTAATATAACAGAAGCATTCGTAAGTGTATGATCCTCTATCTCTAACAGACTAGACATTTCTTCTAAGTGAAAATATCTCTATTTTAGGGGCCACATGGAGACACCATACACCAGAATATGGATTGCTATGGCTTACAGGGAATTTGTGGGGCTATGAATAGCTTTAGTGGATTGTTTATAGTTGTGATAATGATTGTTTTGTAATCCTCATTGTTAGGGAGATTTGCTAAAATGAATCATTCGTGTTTTATGTTGTTTTCTGTTTGTAAACAAAATACCTTTTCAGAACCAACAAATATGTTATTGTTCATTTTAATTGAAAATCATCTCTTGTGTAATCAGAGACTTCCTCTGGAGTTTAGGTTGACAATATTCCCATACTTCGTATGAAAACAATCTCTTTATAGACATTACATATGTATTTTAGTGTCTTGGGATGGTTTCCTGGTAACAGTGAGAAGATGCGAACTGTAGCCATATATATATATATTTGATGGTCATGGCATATGTAGAGATAGATAGCAACATTAAGTCAAGAGATTTTGGGAAGGTGGACAAAAATAGGTTTTGTTAAGATTCTGCAGAATTAGTACACTGCAAACCCTTATGCACAAAATGCGTTATAACTGCATACAGAATCCCCAGGGTTTCATAGCAGTGTGCCACTGTATGGTGCCTCCTTGAGTCACTGTATTCTTTTCCAGAGCAGTGCATTAGGAGGTCATAAGTCCATAACATTGCAAATGCTAGAAAATGTGTTGGCTGCTGGATTGCAGAGTGGTCGTAATTCCTGGATATGAGCAGGGTAGACTCTAATGGAAAAATTAATCATAAAAGATTATGGACATCTGTACATCCATTTCAGCCTGTTATCCTGCAAGCTGATCGAGTTTTTTTTTTTTTCCCTTCCTCTGGATCAACTTGCAGGATAAAAGGCTGAACTGGATGGACAGATGTCTTTTTTCAGCCTTATAAACTATGTTACTATGTTATAAACTATGTTACTATGTTACTAATTACAGCTGCATATCTTTTAGGGTATGTCTCTACCAGCTTTGCATATCTAGAGGCTGAAACTTTTGCCAATTCTTCTTTGTAAAATAGCTCAAGCTAAGTCAGATTGGATGGAAAGTGTCTGTGAACAGCAATTTTCTAGTGGTGTCACAGATTCTCAATGGGATTTAGGTCTAGACTGACTGGGCTATTCTAACACATGAATATGTTTTGATCTAAACCATTCTTTTGTAGTTCTGGCTGTCTGTTTAGGGTCGTTGTCCTGCTGGAAGGAGAACCTGCATCCCAGTCTTAAGACTTTTGCAGTCTTTAACAGGCTTCCTCCAGGATTGCCCTGTATTTAGTTCCATCCATCTCCCAATCAACTCTGACCAGCTTCCAAGTTTCTGCTGAGGAAAAGCATCCCCACAGCATGATACTGCCACCACCATGTTTCACAGTGAGGAAAGTGTGTTCAGGTTGATGTGCAGTGTTAGTTTTCTGTCACACATAGTGTTTTGCACTTAGGCCAAAAAGTTCAACTTTGGTCTCTTCTGACCAGAGCACCTTCTTCCACATGTTTGCTGTGTCCCCTTCATGGTTTGTGGCAAACTGCAGACGGGACTTCTTAAGGCTTGTGTTTAAAAATTCTTCTTGCAACCAGATTTGAGGAGTACAGGACTAATAATTATTGTGTGGACAGATTCTCCCACCTGAGCTGTGGATCTCTGCAGCTCCTCCTAAGTGATCATGGGCCTCTTGGATTCTTCTCCAATTAGTGCTGTCCTAGCCTGGGCTGTCAGTTTAGTTGGACGGGCATGTCTTGGAGGTATGCAGTTGTGTCACACTCCTTCCATTTTTGGATTATGGATAGAACAGTGCTTCATGAGATGTTCAGAGCTTGGGATATATATTTTTTGAAGAACAAAACCCTGCTTTAGACTTCTCAGCAACTTTATTCCTGACCTGTCTGGTGTGTTCCATGGTTTTCTTGATGCTGTTTAATCACAATGTTCTCGAACAAACCTATGCTCTGAGGTCTTCACAGAACAGCTGTAGTTATACTGAGAATAAATTACACATTGGAGGACTCTATTTACCAATTTGGTGACTTCTGAAGGAAATCGGTCACACTAGATTGTATTTAGGGGTAACAACTTACAGGGGGCTTAATACAAATGCAGGTCACACTTTCCGGATTTTTATTTATTAAAATATTTTTAAAATATGTATTATTTTTTTTCAACTACACACATACTTGCTACTTTGCGTTGGTCTATCATGTAAAATCCCAATAAAATACATTTAAGTTTGGTGCGATAATGTGAAAAAATGTGGAAAAGTTCAAGAGGTATGAATACTTTTTCAAGACAATGTGAATGCTATTTGTTGAAGTGAAACAACCACTTTAAAACAGAATAAAAATGTATATGATGTATAATATTATTTAATTCAACACCCCTGTCTCTTTGATAAAGAAAAACATTATATTATTTTGTATATGTATATAGATTTGTAGTTATAATTTGATTACATTGTTTTATTGGAAACTGCCTAATAAATATAACAAATGTTTTGTGTATAAAGTATCACTTTCAGCACATGAAAACTTGAATTATGTTCTTGTATGCTTTTAAAATATCTGATTTGATTGCAGGCTGATTAAGTACATAATCTTTGTCGGCTTTTTAGATGAATAAACTAATTAAATCTTCTGTCTGTGCTTAATGATTCCTTTCCATATTACTACATTGAAATTATATCAACCTTTTATATAATTAGAATGATTGTAATATTGTAAAGTAGATTAATGTGTTCATTATATTAGGTATTTCATTAAGTTGCTATTATATTATGTTCTTTGAAACTCAGTAAAGGTGTGGGCACTATTCACATGTTTTGGGTCTGAAATCTATTAAATATTTTTCATATGTATTTTAAATGTATGACTGGTAGAAATATTACATACTTATGATTGTCTTCATTCATATTTCTATAAATACATATTTAAAGGGTTTCTGTCACCAGAATTATCAATGGTAAAATGGCTGACATTAGCGATGTGCTAATGTCAGTTGAACCTAACTAGCCTATTCTTGTTTTTATTCATGCCCACGTTACTTCATAATTTGTACTTTTATAATAGGCAAATTAGCCTCTAGGAACAGGAGGGTGGGGATTGCTTCTGCTCCTAGATGCTCAGTTCTCTCACCTCATTCTACGTACTTAAAGTATTGATTGACAGGGCCAGGGTGGCGTTTGCCTCATCCTGACGGCCCTGAGTGCGGGATATTCGGCGTAGGCGTAGTGAAGGAAGGACGCTCACCAATGAAATGTTTATTCCTATTTTTTTTTATATTTATAAATTGTACTGAGGTATTCAATTTTTTGCCCTATAAGACACACCTTCCCATAAAATGCACCTAAGTTTTAGAGGAGGAAAATAATAAGAAAAAAAAATTCATCAGACCTCAGCTCACCCCCCCAGTGTTAATCAGACCTCCAGTCAGACCCCCAAAGTCAATCAACTCTCAGCTCAGAGCACCAATCAAACCCCCAATGTTAATCAGACCTCAGAACAGCCCGCCATTGTGAATATAACCCCCAATCCAATGTTAATAAAGCCCCTATTTAGAGCTCAGATCAGACCTCCAATAAAACCTTAGATGAGATGCCCAATTTGTATAAGTCCCCCAATCAGACCTCAGATCAGATCTCCATGTTTATAAGTCCCCCAGTCATACCTCACATAAGACCTCCATATTAATAAGTCCTCTAATCATACCTTACTTAAGACCTCCATGTTAATCAGACCTCAGATCAGAGAAAATAAATCACCTTACCTCTCCTGCTCCAGATGCCGCCGCTGGCGCTCCTGAGATCCAGCGCTCTCCCTGGTCTTCCTGCTGAGCTGTGTTTTGACCCAACTCTGCACAGCGTGAGGGCACAGAGCGTCGACATCTTCACACTGTGCGCAGGACACAGCACAGTAAGCAGCCGAGAAAGACCAGGTTGTGGTGAGTACAGAGACTGGGGAGAACTGCATTCACCACTTTCCGGTATTCTTGCACTAATGAACGCTTCCATAATAGAAGCGCTCATTAGTATTCACTCCATAAGACTCACTGACATTTTATCCCAAATTTGGGTGGGAAAAAGTGTGTTTTATAGGGTGACAAATTTTGTGATTTTTTTAATGCTATCCTCTGGTATATGTTAAACTTTGTATTTTATACTAACTTGGTTCATTATCATCATAAGTGCAGCAAAACGTTAGAGTTTTCAGTAGTATTATTTAATGAGGAGGCTCATTGTCTGATTAATCAAACACAGGAAAAGGGTCTTGCAAAGGTAATTTTTAAGGTAAGGTGTCATCATTTCATTATTTCATATAAAAAATTTACATAGTGGGTCTAGATCATGTAAAAGAAATTTAAGATTTTTATGCTATATGAAAACGTACAAAAAAGGTATTTTCACTCTCTAAGGTATGATAACTTTACATTTTCTGTTATGTTTCTATCACTAGGGAAAATATAAAATAAGCAAAATATGAAATGGATTTGGTTTAGGGTACTTTCACACTAGCGTGTGATGCGGATGCGGATCCGTCTGACAAATGCATTGTAATACCGGATCCATCTCTCCAGTGTCATCCGGAAAAACGGATCCGGTATTTATTTTTCACAGATTTAAAAGTCTGCACGTGCGCGTTTTTCCGGAACACTTGGTACATTTCAATGGAAATTAATGCCGGATCTGGAAATCTTCTCCGGCCGAATACCGTAAAAGGGACTGAACTGAAGACATCCTGATGCATACTGAATGGATTGCTTTCCTTTCAGAATGCATTGGGACAAAACTGAAGCGTTTTTTTTTCCGGTATTGAGCCCCTATGATGGAACTCAATACTGTAAAACTTTAACGTTAGTGTGAAAGTAGCCTAAGTCCTCATGCACACAGTCGTAGTTTCCATCCGCATCCGACTAACATTTTTTGCAGATCGGATGCGAAATGGTGCTGCAAAAGATGCGTACAGCACACAGAAAGTCTGTTCTAGGGCACCGCGAAAAAAAATGTAACTTGTTCTATTCTTGTCCGTTGCTGACAAATATAGGAAATTTCTGCAGGTGTAAAAAAAAATTGCAGCATGCAATCTGCAGCAACCGGGCTGCAGGGGCAATATGTGACTTACGGTGGGCCAATGGGGGTAGTAGTAGTACTCACAGTTCTGTAGAGCTCCCTGGGACAGCGTGCAGTGAAAGGAAAGACAGAACCAGTTCATTCGAGGCATACTCTTTTGTCCTGTGACTCCCACAAGATGGTGGTTGAGGTGCCTGTGGTGGTGTGGTTTTTAAGGTGCCATGGAGGCAGGATCCCTAGTGTTCGTGACGCCAGTACCATAAGGTGCAATGAGAGATAGTGCTGAATAAGGAGAGAGTCAGGAGTTAAACAAACTGGAACTTTACTTGAATAGTTGCCTTGAGGTAGGTATAATCCAGTAGTAGTGCTTTGTTATACAATAATATGGCATAGCTGCAAATCCCAACAACAGGTTCAGTAGGGCTGGTTAATACAGGCTTAGGTTTGGCTGGGTTGCCTTGACAGGTTGCCTTTACACACAAAAGTCCACTTCGTCACTGGCTGGACAGTGGAACTACAGAAAGGATCCAGTAACCTTGGCCTTGATTCCCTCTCTTTATTGCCCTACTGGAGAGTGCCCCGGGCACACATCAGTAGCTACAAGCTACACATCTCTCCTCTCCTCCACTAACCTCTCATCTTCAACTTCCGGTGACCTGTTCTATATATATAATGCTATGGCACCTAGTGGTGAATATGTGTAATGCAGTTACCAGCCTGCTGTGAGGAATTTGTAGATATTACAGACAGAATTGACATTAGCATAACATGACATTATAAAAGGTTTAGGGGCCCACTTCTAGCAAGGAGTGGGACACTGCAATTCGGCCAGTACATGTGTTTTTCAAATCCGCGATTTGCGGACTGCAAAACACTTAATACTGTGTGCATGAGCCCTTACAGTTCACATAACCATTTAGCTTTCTTCTAGTCCATCATAAAAACTGAAAATCTGTTGTTTTGAGCTTCAGTTATGATCAGTTTGCATCAGTTTGTATCACTTCCGTCAGAGATCAGTTATTTTTGATAAAGAAAAAAGTCCTGCATGCTGTATTATTTCTCCCATCAAAGTAACTGGTCTCTTATGGAAGTGACAAAAACTGATGCAAACTGATGTAAAAACAAAAATGGATAAGTTATTTTTAGTGCAAAATGATGCTAATTGAGCATAACTGTGCGATTCTCAAAATAATGGATGCGTTTATTTCATTTCAGTTTTTCTGACAGATCAGAAGAAAGGAAAGCTAAACAGTGATGTGAACTCAACCTTAGGGCTCATGCACATCACCGTTGCCTGTTTTGCGGATCCGCAAGACATGGATACTGGCCATGTGCGTTCCACATTTTGTGTAATAAAATGTCCAGAACTGTCCTATCCTTGTCTGTAATGTGGACAAGAATATTACATTTTCTAAAATTTTCCGGATTCCATGGAACAGATGACGGAAAAAAAGATACAAAACATCCTGCACGATATGATAGTAAATATGTGTATGTACATGGCTACATTGATAAAGTCACAGAAAATAATGCACTATATTAATAGATGCAAACATAACATATGGACTAAGCCCTTACTCTAATGATAAAATCTGAGACTCTCAGCCAATATAGTTTGATCAAAACACTTCTGTGCCCACCTAACCAGTACCACGGTGGTCTCAACTTGCCATGGAACGGACATACGGATGTGGACAGCGCACAGTGTGCTGTCGGCATCTTTTGCTGCCCCATTGAAGTGAATGAGTCTACTTCAGTTGGATCAGATGTAGACAAAAAATATGTGTGTGTGTGTGTGTGTGTATGAGCCCCTAGTTGAAAGTTGTCAAGTCATTAGTCCTCTGATTGCTAATTGCATAATAAAATTCTACAGTAAATCAGGAAAACATATAAATGATATAAAAAAAGGAGAAAATAAAATAAATAAATCGCGCATCCAGCTGCCATGCTTTGATCTCATCCCTGCTACTTTAGCAGAAAACAGCACTAAATAGCGCATGTGTACCGCCTCCTATACTACATGATAAATGAGGCATTAGTGTACATTTTGATCAAAAGGCATAAAGAAGTATAAATGATGGTGGCTCACCTAGCTAGTCTAGTATAAATAGATGCTCAGGTTCACCCGATCAGAGCTAATTATCGCAAGGTAAGTAAATATTGTGAACCGGCACTCTACAACTAGCACCAGGCAGAGAGCAATATATGTATAAACACAGTTAATTTTTTTAAATAAAAAATAGCCCCAAAAAATATACATGCAATGACACTACTGTATCTTAACAATGGTATCTTAATTTGGGTCTAAAAGTTGCCCCATCTATTAAACCATTTAATAAGAAACCAGGGGCGCACATAGAAATCACTGGGCCCCATAGCAAGAATTTAAATTGGGACCCCATTCCCCGTTTATAGCCCCTCCCACTACTCATTCCAGGCCTCTCCCTTTGTTCCATGAAATATTCTTGCTGCTGAGTTTTATAATTTATGTCATCAGGGCTGGATTGGGATTACAAAACAGCCCTGGCACGCAAAAGAGCTATAATAGATGCAGTGTGTACAGATGTATAGTTTATATAACAGTGTACTGTTATGTGAGGTTTGAGGTATATATGCAGTGTGTATAGGTATATAGTATATACAGTAGTGTAATATGTGAGGTACAAGCTATAATAGATGCAGTGTGTACAGATGTATAGTTTATATAACAGTGTACTGTTATGTGAGGTTTGAGGTATAATATATGCAGTGTGTACAGGTATATAGTATATACAGTAGTGTAATATGTGAGGTACAAGGTATAATGGATGCAGTGTGTACAGATATATAGTATATAAAGCAGTGCACTGAAATGTGAGGTACAAGGTATAATAGATGCAGTGTGTACAGGTATATAGTAAATACAGCAGTGTAATGACAGCTCATACCTCACATATCAGTACATTGCTGTATATGCAATATATCTGTACACACTGCATATATTATACCTCATACCTCACATATCAGTACACTGCTGTATATACAATATATCTGTACACACTGCATCTATTATACCTCATACCTAACATATCAGTACACTGCTGGATATACTAACTATATCTGTACACACTGCATATATTATACCTCATATCTCACATATCAGTACACTGCTGTATAAAATATATACCTGTACACATTGCATCTATTATACCTCATATCACACATATCAGTACACTGCTGTATAAAATATATACCTATACACACTGCATCTATTATACCTCGCCCCTCACATATCAGTACATTGTTGTATATACTATATATCTGTACTTATTGCATCTATAATACTGTGTGTGTGTGTATATATATATTTGCCTGAGGAAAATCCCATTGAGAGGATTGAAACGTCGCATGCTTGGTGAATAAAGTCTTTTTTTACTTTCTTACAACCTGGATGTGCTGCGGAATTTCTTAATTTTATATATATATATATATATATATATATACAGAGCAGTGTATTGATGTCAGACATAGAAGGTATAATACTGTAGATGCAGTGTTTACAGAAATATGTGGTCAGTTATACATTATGGTCACTGTGTGTGAGGTCGGGTACATGAGGTAGTGGTCACTGTAACTGTCTGAAGTATTATACATGAGTTAGCAATGAGTAAAAACAGGGCATGGGGGGAAAATGAACATAAAAGTGGAGGAGCTCCTCTTACCACTCCATTCTGTATAGATTGATGCAGAACAGATTGTGAACTTCTAATACTTGCTGTTAGGGGTTGAAGGACCTGTGATGATGTCATCACAGGTCCTGGCAGATGTACCTTTCAAACATAGGAACTACACAATTTTTGGTGCAGTTCCTTTGCTAGATCCTGCAGGACCTGTGATGTTGAAGATGATGTCATCACAGGTCCTGGCAGATCCACTGTTCTGACCTGGGAACTACACTTTACACTGTGCAGTTCCCTTACAGGACCTGTGATGACATCATCAAAAGTACTTTAGCTTTAGAAAGATAGACAGGAGCAAATAGGGGGTGGGGCCTCTCCTCCACTTCGGGTCCCTCGTTCTCACGGACCCCATAGCAGCTGCATGGTCTGCCTATATAATAGGTAAGCCACTGTAAGAAACAAAGAACACAAGAAAAATTAAGAGGATTCTACAGATGCAACCAATGTTGCAATTGTAAAATCACTTCATTTGCATTACATTAGCCAGCCATAATACAGCAGTCAAGGCCCGCAAGATCGCTAGAAAAGGTACCAGCAGTTAGGGTATCATTGCCACGTGGGACACCACAATAGGCACAATACCCGACGGCCTTCATTAGAACTGTTTTGGATTTACAGACTATTGATGTGCTCACAGCACCAGTATTGGGCCAATAGATTTGGTGAAATCTACTACTACATTATGGATGGAGGACTCCATCTGATTATATCACGTCACCTATGAACACACTAACTTTCATCCAAGTAAACAGTGATTTAAATTGCCACATACAAGCAATTAAAATTGCCACATAGCAACAACATTACCATTACTACATTGTGGCAACAAAGTTGTGACATTTTTCATGGTGGTAACACTTTGATAACATAGGGGGATACTGCATCTATTTCAACAGCCATTTATTAGCCTCTAGCAGAGACTTTTTAGTATTTCCTCCCCTTTTTATATATTTTTTATTATTAATTTAATTATTTTTTTATCCTTTTATCGCTATATTTCAATACCATTGATAAGATACAGTATTGTCATTGCATGTATATTTTTTGGGGATATTTTTTATGAAATAAAATTAACTGTGTTTATACATATATTGCTCTCTTCCTGGTGCTAGTTGTAGAGTGCAGGTTCACAATATTTACTACCCTTGTGATAATAATATTCTAATTTACCAGGCATCCAGTTCAGCCTAAATTTGTCCATACACATTGATCTAACATTGAATGAAACAGATTTCAACCAAAATGATCAGAAAATTATTTCCATACAAAATTGTTGTACTGTAGTTCGATGAAAGATTGTTTGTGAATGGAAGAACATACTGAGGTCTTTGAAAGAGCGTTTGATCTTTCATCCATTGCCTGATTTCATTGAACATATACGGCCAGTTTGAATAACTGTAACATCCAATATAGACTAAGATGTGTGTGGTCGTGTCTGTGAAATGGTTTTCCACCAGATCATGGTATGTTCATTTGCTGTTTGCCATTAACCAACTTGTGTCTAATGGGTATGGGTAGTTTTGACTTGTGTTCGTTGGTATACTTTTTTATGAAGTTTATTTTAAAAAAAAGGCAATTGACTGGGCATTTCATTACTACTTTATGCAAAAAAACAGACCAAGCAGCATTTTCTTTAAGTACAGTCATGTCAAAAAATTAGGACACCCTTTGAAAGCATGTGGTTTTTTGTAACATTTTTAATAAAAGGTTATTTCATCTCCGTTTCAACAATACAGAGAGATTAAAGTAATCCAACTAAACAAAGAAAACTGAAGAAAAGTCTTTTCAAGATCTTCTGTAAATGTCATTCTACAAAAATGCCTATTCTAACTGAGGAAAAAGATAGGACACCCTTGCCCCTAATAGCGAGTGTTACCTCCTTTGGCTGAAATAACTGCAGTGAGACGGTTCTTGTAGCCATCTACCAGTCTTCGACATCGGTCTGAGGAAATTTTACCCCACTCCTCAATGCAGAACTTTTTCAGCTGTGAGATGTTTGAGGGGTTTCTTGCACGTACAGCCCTTTTCAAGTCACCCCACAGCATCTCAATGGGATTCAAATCTGGACTTTGACTTGGCCATTCCAGGACTCTCCATTTCTTCTTTTTCAGCCAATCTTTGGTTGATTTACTAGTATGTTTTGGGTCATTGTCATGTTGCATGGTCCAGTTCCGCTTCAGCTTTAATTTTCTAACTGATGGTCTCACATGTTCTTCAAGCACCTTCTGATACACAGTAGAATTCATCGTGGATTCTATGATGGTGAGCTGACCAGGTCCTGCTGCAGCAAAGCAGCCCCAAACCATGACACTTCCACCTCCATGCTTCACAGTTGGTATGAGGTTCTTTTCTTGGAATGCTGTGTTTGGTTTACGCCAAACATGTCCTCTGCTGTTGTGTCCAAATAATTCAATTTTGGACTCATCTGTCCAAAGAACATTATTCCAGAAGTCCTGGTCTTTGTCAACTTTATCTCTGGCAAATGTCAGTCTGGCCTCGATGTTTCTCTTGGAAAGCAAAGGTTTCCTCCTTGCACACCTCCCATGCAAGTTAAACTTGTACAGTCTCTTTCTGATTGTAGAGGCATGTACTTCTACATCAACAGTAGCCAGAGCCTGCTGTAGTTCTCGAGATGACACTTTAGGGTTTTTGGAGACCTCTTTTAGCATCTTGCGGTCTGCTCTTGGGGTGAACTTGCTGGGGCGACCAGTCCTGGGCATGTTGGCAGTTGTTTTGAAAGCCCTCCACTTGTAGACTATCTTCCGGACAGTGGAATGGCTGATTTCAAAATCTTTTGAGATCTTTTTAAATCCCTTCCCAGACTCATAGGCTGCTACAATCTTTTTTCTGAAGTCCTCTGACAGCTCTTTTGCTCTCACCATGGTGCTCACTCTCACTTCAACAGTCAGGAGCACACCAAACTAAATGTCTGAGGTTTAAATAGGGCAAGCCTCATTCAACATGCAGAGTAACGATCTACTAATTATGTGCACCTGGTGTGATATACCTGTGTGAGATCTGAGCCAATTTAAGAGGGAATACTTGTGAGGGTGTCCTATCTTTTTCCTCAGTTAGAATAGGCATTTTTGTAGAATGACATTTACAGAAGATCTTGAAAAGACTTTTCTTCAGTTTTCTTTGTTTAGTTGGATTACTTTAATCTCTCTGTATTGTTGAAACGGAGATGAAATAACCTTTTATTAAAAATGTTACAAAAAACCACATGCTTTCAAAGGGTGTCCTAATTTTTTCACATGACTGTAAATCTGTGCCACTGTTAGGCTAGTTCCACACTAGTGGCAGGGGAGTCTGGCAGGCTCTTCCGGCGGGTGAACAGCCTGTTGGATCCGTCCTGCTGCTAGTTCACGTGCGCCCCCGGATTGCCGCTCCATCCCCATTGACTATAATGGGGGGGAGTTCCGGCGGCAGCGCATGGCGAGAGGCAGCCGGACAAAAATTACGACATGCAGTACTTTCGCCTCTCGCCGTGCGCTGCCGTGCTGCCGCCGGAACTCCGCCCCCACCCCATTATAGTCAATAGGTACGGAGCGGCAGACCAGGTGCACACGTGAACTAGAGGCAGGACGGATCCGACAGTCTGTTCACCCGCCGGACTCCCTTGCCGCTGATGTAAAAGTACCCTAAGCTTTCATTGCTCTTTTTGTACAGTATCAGTCACATGAAAATAAAGAAAATAAGAACTTATTTTGTAACTTGTACTCATTTTTATAACTTTTACTGTATCTCGGTCATTGAACTGTGCATGCATATTGTTATTACTGAATATAAATTGCCAAAAGAGAATTGTTGTCTCCTGACTGACAGTCTTTAATATGGTGAATGCGTGGCACAAAATCACTCCTAGATATCAGGTTCACATTTGACACCAGAATTCATACAGCTGACATTGCAGAGACAAACAAGAATCAAAAACATACAATGACATACCGGATAATGCAACTATTACCAGTTCAACGATATAGCTGGGCTCAACTCGATATGAGGCTCGAGGTGAAATTTTACGATTTGTTACTTTGTTTCCAAGAAGTTTTAAAGAGGACCCATCATCTCTCCTGACATGTCTGTTTTAGTAACTATTTGCATTCCCCATGAAAGAACAATGTTGGAGCAGCTTTTCATGTAGCTCTATATTGTGCCATTCCTTTATTATTCCTTCTAGAAGTTTATGAATAAATTGCCAACTCTGTGTGCACAGTCTAATGCCTCATTCACACGTCTGTGTTTTGGTCTTTGACTTCATCAGTGTTTGTGAGCAAAAACAAGGATTGGAGCCTCCACAGACATATGGTATAAGGGAAGCATCTGCACTAGAAATGAGCAAAGTTTTAAAAAATGTTTTTTGGCCATTTCACTGAAAAGAAATTAAATTAGTTCTGAATTCATTTGTCCCAAATTCAGGCATCAGTTACACCCAGGCCACTCAGCCTAATCATATTCTTCCAACTTAGTGCCCCAATCTCAGTGTGAAGGCTTGGAAGTTAACCCTTTCCCAATCGCCGACAGTAAGTTTATCTCGGCAGCTGGGCATTTAAAAATGGCAATCACTGGTGCTGTTTTAAAGAGCAGACACCTGGCACTAATGTCTGCGATCAGCGGTAATGCCAGTCACAGACTTTTAACCCTTCACATTCCGTGTCATTCAGGTGTACTTCAGCTCCCCTCAGAGGGAAATGGGGGAGCCCCTGTCCTCCTTTGTGATGGTACCAGAGATGGGACCCAACATTGAGGCAGGAGAAACTTCTTCAAAGCATAAAATTGAGGGGTTCACAATAGGGATAACCATAATCCCATGTGGATCCCTCCATAAGGTCCAGGATCCCTCCCTACTATGAATTTAATGGTATTTCACAATTTTAATTACATTTTTTTTAAATGGCAGAACATGGTGGATGGATCAAACATGGCCACTGAATTCATGAGCACTTAACACGGTCTCCCTATGCTCAGCTCACAGGGCAATAGCAGAGACCACGCGGGATGAGGGTTTTATTGGGCTGGCTAACTGCGGATTGGCTTGCTACACAGTTTATTATGGGTGTTCTCACGTTCCAGGGCTTCATGATCTCACTTTTTAACACATGCAGCTGCCATTTTAGCAAAACTTGATTGGTTACCAAGAAGCACAAGGAAATTCGGCTTTGTTGTGAATCAAAGTTTTCCTTAACTTCGGACCTAATTCCGCTTCAAATGCTTTGCTTCACTCAACAATAATCTGCACCTGTTGTACATTTACAGTTACACCAGGTTTTGGCTCGAACTCACTGATGGAAATCACTGACTGAACACTGTGTGAATAAGGCATAACACTGGCAGCACTTATAGGGCAGTGTCAGATTGTGAAGGGACACCCCTCCAACTGGTAACACCCAGTTGTACCTTTATTCATACATTTCTGATGGGATAATAGAGGAATAGCACAACAGAGTTATTTTATAAGAATAGATGCAGAAAACAAGCTCTGTTATGTGTCGTTATATTTCTTTAAGTTCAAATGAGTCTTTGCAATTGTCATGTGGCTTTTCCTCTATAGGTAAACATTCTGGTTAGTCAATGGTCACAGTAACTATCACAAATGAACCTGTCTGGACTCCAGCAGCAAGATCTACAGCAATGTTCTTTCTACCTACAATGGGCATGTGCTGGAGGAGACTAGTGGTGGGCTGATTGCTCAGCTAATCTATTCCTGTGTGCTATTGTTCTGATTAATGGAGTGCTGAGTCATGGCCTATGAGGCCTATGAGGTCCTAACCCTGGGACTCGTTGATCTATTTAAACCCCTTTCCTGGCCTTATACCAGTGCCAGGAAAGGGGTCACTAGCCATGTTCCAGGTTGCATGTTTTGGATTACTGATGTTTTGATCTCGGCTTGTCCTTTTGATCACACTCTGTCTAATGTATTGGTACTGAGTTTTCAATATGATCTCAGCTTGGCTATCTGACTACTCTCTTACTCTGTCTCTCTATTTAATAAGTTGTTGTTCTCCTGGTTCTGACTCATTTCAGTATGATTCTGTCTCTGTGTCTTGTCTTTGTACCTTGGTGTTGTTTGTTTTGCGCCTTAGCAGAGTACGGAACGTCGACCAGTTGAGGACTTGCTACTTAGAGCTTGCATTTCGAGTAGGCAGGGAAATAGGGTGGGGTCCTAGTTAGGGCTCACCATCCATGTCCATCCCCTCCTACTGACATTACAGTAACCACCAATTCTTCTACAATAGTGTGACCAAAATTGGCAGCAGAGCCGTAGCCTAAAGGAACACTAACTCTAGAAATAAATGCTGGTTTATGTTAATATACATGAAAGACTGTTAAATGCAACCAAATCAGATGTCTGGAACCAAGAAAAGTGCAATATTCTGATTACAGCATGTATGCTTTAGCACCACTTATTAATGTATTTTATTTACTTATATAATGCTGATATGTCCTGCAGCACTTTACAGACATATTCATTGCTTGCTGTCTCCAATGGATCTCATCATCTACATTTATTATCAGTATGTCTTTGGAGTGTGGGAGGAAACCCATTAAACACAGGGAGAACATGCAAACTCCATGCAGATGTTGCTCTTGATTGGATTTGAACTCAAGACCTCAGTGCTCTAAAATTAGATAGGAATTAATTAGGGTTGAGCGAACCCAAACTACCGGTTCTCGGACACCAACCCAGACTTTTTCACTGAAGTTCGGGTTCGGTGTTCGGGTGATTTTATTATTTTCTATTATAACATGGTTATAATGGAAAATAATAGCATTCTTAAGACAGAATGCTAAATAAAATGGCCATTGAGCAGTTAGAAATAATAAAAAAAACTCACTAATCTACTTGATCGCACAGCAGTATCCTCTTCTTTCTTCAGGATCTGCAAAAGGACCTGCGATGACGTCACCGCGCTCACGCGACGTGACGTCATCGCAGGTCCTGCTGAATAAAGATAGAAGGACCTACTGTGACGTCAACGCGTTATGTTGTAACGGAAAATAATAAAGTGAAGTTTGGGTCCCCATTGACTTTAATGGGGTCCGGGTTCGGGGTCAAGTTCTGATCACGAACCCGAACTTTGACTTGAAGTTTGGCCGAACCTGGCGAACCCGAACTTCCACAGGTTCGCTCATCCCTAGTATTAATGTGTTAAGTTAACCCCCCCCCAACAATCATATTAAGGCCTCGTGCACATGACCGTGGTTTTGGTTCACATCCAGTCCGGACCCATTCATTACAATGGGGCCACAAAAAAATTAGAACATGTTCTATTCTTGTTTGTGTTGCGGACAAGAATAGGTAGTTCTAAACGAGGGCAGGATGTAACAATCTTCAAAATGCGGAACACACATGGGTCATCTGTGTTTTGTGGATCCCCAATTTTCGAACCGCAAATATGGCTATAGCGGTGTGCATGACGCCTAGAATTGGAAAAATCCTCCTGACAATGTAACTTTTTTATTTATTGTGGATTTGAAATTTTTGCCTGAAGTTGACTGACATGCATTTTAACCCCTTAGTGACATAACAAATTTTAACCTTATGGATCAGTAACATTGTTTCCCCTCTGTGTTTTCTCCAATTTAGCTATATGAGACCTTGGATTTTGTGGGATGGGTTGTAAATTTTTTTTAAACTATTTTGGGGTACATATAATATATTTTGGGGATGAAAGATAAAGAAGCATCAATTTTAACATTATTTTGTTAGATTAATATTTATGGCATTCTCTGTGTTGTATAACTTTACTCTGCGGATTAGTATATGATGATGATGCCCAATTTATGTACTTTCTAGTTTCTACTATGTTATATTACTTGGTTTTACGATGGACTACTTTAAGTCTTTAAATCTCAGGCTCTGTAAAATATAGTGCCTGTTCTTGTTTGAAAGATAGAAATCCCTTTTTCACGGGACAATTTAGCAGGCAATTGTTTGGAAGGAAGCGTTGTTCATCAGTGTATGGAGTGATCCATAATGCCATCGTTCCCCCCATACAGGATCGTTGTTTGCCGGTAACAGAGCGTTTTTAGACAGCACGATCTGCTGCCAGCAAACGATTTAGGTGACCGCATGAAAGATGTGATATCCTGATGAACTACCATTTTGCTAGTTCATTGGGTAATCAGCGGCACCTTTACACCTGCAGATAAGAATGCTTGTTAGTGATTATCTGGCCTATTCTTGGCCTGTGTAAAGGGCCCTTATTTTTTTATTTTATGCACTTATATATATTCCACAGCACTTTACAGACATTAGCATCACACTGTCCCCAAAGGGGCTCAAAATCTATGAGTGTGAGAAGAAACTGGAGTACCTGGAGGAAACCCACCCAAACACGGGGAGAATGTACAAATTTCATGCAGATGTTGTCCTTGTTCAAATTTGAGCCTGGGACCAGTGCTGCAAGGTACCAGTGCTAACTTCTGAGCCACCATGCAAGGGTTGTCCGGGTCCAGGGCTAAACCCGGGCATATCCCCTTTTCAGGCAGCTCTTCTCTCTCCCTTGCCCTGCGCTATATTGCTAAAGCCTGCCCATTATTGCTAGTATTGTCACTGGGAACACTGCTAGGTGGAAGCCTCCGTCTAGCAGAGACCTGATAAGTGCCCAGATCTGCAGAAAAAGTGCTTGCCCTGCGTGATTCAGCGCAGAGCAAGGGAGGGCATCGGAGCATGAAAAGCTCCGATGCTCATCTCAGAGGGGCTGCCTGGGTGAAGAAGGGGACATGTCCAGGTTCAGCTCTAAACCTGGACAACCCCTTTAAGCTTTATGGAATCACAGCATTATCATCTCTACTTTGGCAGATAAAGCCCTTAGAAATCAGGTCAGGAGAGAAAGCAGTTGACACCTGCTTTCACTTTCAACTGCTGTCATTCCTAACTCTATTTGTAAAGTCTATATCTCCAGATGTAGACGAGATTCAGTTTTTTTCAAACAAGACGCAAATATTTCTCTTCTACAAAGCCAGAGATATGAAGGTTTAAAGCATCTGTTCTGCCCACATCCTGCTGCCTGAGTTCTGCTGGGACTGAACTGTTAGGTCCTTTTCCCAAAGCCCCAGCAGAGCTCAAGCAAAACTGTTAAAGAGTTAATACCCACTTTCAGAGCATCAGGGTATAACCACGTGTTCAGCTTTATTTATTCAGTTTCGGAAGCCATAACCAGGAGATAATTCAAAAAGAGAAGAATTTTCTTTATATTTTCTCTTTTTTATGCTCCAGTCCTGATTTTGGCTTCCAAAACAGAATCAGGCAACCTGAACATGTACCTGTGACCTTAGGGTATGTACAGACAAAGCAGATTTGTTGATGAAATTTCTACGATCACTTATATTCATCTGAATGGTATTGTTTTGGTGGTAAGCATATACAGTGACTTGCAAAAGTATTCACCCCCATATGTTATTACATTACAGCCTTGATTTCAATGTTTTTTAAATCTTAATTCTATGTGATGGATCAGAACACAATAGTCTAAGTTGGTGAAGTGAAATAAGAAAAATATATAAATAAAACTGTTTAGAAATAGAAAACCCGTTTTGTTAGGAAGACCATAAAAAGCTCTGATGCAACCAATTACCTTCAGAAGTCACATATTTAGTGAAATGATGTCCACCTATGTGCAATCTAAGTGTCACATGATCTGTCATTATATATACACACCTATTTTGAAAGTCCCCAAAGGCTGTGCAACACCTAAGCAAGAGACATCACTAACCAAACACTGCCATGAAGACCAAGGAACTCTCCAAACAAGTAAGGGACAATGTTGCTGCGAAGTACAAGTCAGGGTTAGGTTATAAAAAAATATCCAAATCTTTGATGATGCCCAGGAGCACTAGCAAATCTATCATAACCAAATGGAAAGAACATGGCACAACAGCAAACCTGCCAAGAGACAGCTGCCCACCAAAACTCATGGACCGGGCAAGGAGGGCATTAATCAGAGAGGCAGCACAGAGACCTAAGGTAACCCTGGAGGAGATGCAGAGTTCCACTGCAGAGATTGGGGTATCTGTACATATGACAACAATAAGCGGTACGCTCCATAGAGTTGGGCTTTATGGCAGAGTGGCCAGAAGAAAGCCAATACTTTCAGCTAAAAACAAAAAGGCACATTGTAAGTTTGCAGAAAGGCATGTGGGAGACTCCCAAAATGTATGGAGGAAGGTGTTCTGGTCCGATGAGACTAAAATTGTACTTTTCAGCCATCAAATAAAATGCTATGTCTGGAGCAAACCCAACACATCACATTACCAAAAGAACACCATCCCCAGAGTGAAACATGGTGGTGGGAGCATCATGCTGTGGGGATGGGACTGGGAAACTGGTCAGAGTTGAGGCAAAGATGGATGGTGCTAAATACAGGGATATTCTTGAGCAAAAACTGTACCACTCTGCGTGATTTGAGGCTAGGACAGAGGTTCGCCTTCCAGCAGGACAATGACCCCAAACACACTGCTAAAGCAACACTTGAGTGGTTTAAGAGGAAACATGTAAATGTGTTGGAATGGCCTAGTCAAAGCCCAGATCTCAATCCAATAGAAAATCTGTGCTCAGACTTAAGATTGCTGTTCACAAGCGCAAACCATCCAACTTGAAGGAGCTGGAGCAGTTTTGCAAGGAGGAATGGGCAAAAATACCAGTGGTAAGATGTGGCAAGCGCATAGAGACTTATCCAAAGCGAATTGGAGCTGTGATTGCCGCAAAAGGTGGCTCTACAAAGTATTGACTTTAGGGGGTGAATAGTTACGCACATTGACCTTTTCTGTTATTTTGTCCTATTTGTTGTTTGCTTCACACAAAAAAAAATATATAAAAATTCAAAGTTGTGGCCATGTTCTGTAAATTAAATGATGCAAATCCTCAAACAGTCCATGTTAATTTCAAATTGTGAGGCACCAAAATACGAAAAAAGTCAAGGGGGGTGAATACTTTTGCAAGGCACTGTTGATGCCTTTAGAAGATGACTTACTTAATATATGAGTCATGTCTCAAGGCCTATTTAAAGGGTCAAACATTGACTTATAGGATAGCTGCCTTACATCTGGTGGCATTAGACAGAGCTTGTAAAGAGCTCATTTGCATGCCTTTCTTTCTAGCTACTGTACATTATCTAATTTAGCTAGATTTCAAACAGAAAACATTTCTATAATCCACAAAAGTACTGTATACTACTGCAGTATTGTGTATAAAACCCCAATATCCGTATATATTTTAGAAAATATTAGACATGTGTGTATGCCTTTTTTCCATGCTTCTTACTTCCAATGCTGTATTTCTACCAATAATGCTAAAAGCCATACTGTTGCTAGGGAACAGTATTCACAAACACAGGGTCTAGCTGATAATTCTATAAGTGCATATCAGCATGTTATAATACAAAAAAGCTGTTTCAAATAAGCCTGCTTGACTTAATTTATCAAGGAAATCACAAGTGTATTTTAAGAGTCCTTCTTTCTTCATTCATGGGAAGATTTATATGAGTTTAGCAGCAGCGATTTACTGATCTGCACTCATTTTTTTTTTTATCATTGTTATATCATAAATACTGTTATGCTGCTTTTTTAACTTTAGTGATAACAGCGATAAATTAAAAATTAAAAGGAAAACAAGATATTAAAATGGAAACTGTTTGCTCTATATTTTATACATCTATATTTAAAGTATGCAATAAAAAAAAAAAGTTAAGCACACATATGTGTCCACCCTTATCTGATATCCATTTTAGATAGGGACTGCAATTTTTCATGAAACTAATTCAGTACAATATCTCAACAGCGCAGCCAATCAACAAGCTTTTAAGCTGTGGGCACTTAGTGTTGGCATGGCTGTGATTTTCCGGCTTACCATGTCACCCTGCATCAGGGGCGGATTGGCCATAGACCTTACAGTAAAAATTTCCCTGTGGGCCGATGCCCAGGGTGCTGCATGGGCCCTCTTCAAGGCGGTCCAATGTAAGTTTTTGGGGATGTATTTTGTGCTGTGGGTGACCTATAGGCATTTTTGCACCAGTGACACAGAAATACAATACATAATCGTACTTTTCACCTGATGAAGCCGTTTAGCGAAATGCATTGGGTAAGTGAGGGACACTGGTATAGCAGAGGAATTTTTGGGTTTGTATATGGCTTTTGGATATATGTATCTGTAAAGAATAAATCAAGGCAACTGGACGTACTGTAGATTTCTTGAAAACGTTTCACTCGTTCTTCCAACAAGCTTTCTCAATTCTGAGTGACTGTACAAAAATTCTGGGAATAAATATGTAACTGAATCCACATCTGGTAATTATACCCAGCATTGGGTCAAAGGTGTTGATTCCATTAACCTAATCCAGGCAATGTGCTGACGAAAAGACAAGGGTGGTTTGCACGCTGTGCAGTCAGAGCCTGGTTTGCACCTGAGTACCACCTGCATGACCAAGCATCTAAATGCCAAAGCATGAGCTGCAGTGGAGTAGACACCTGAAAACCCACGAAAGATCTGAGGCTCCTCCAGCTCCCTCTTCTGTTGCGGTATCGGCCTCTTCCTCCCTCTTGGGAGTGACAGGGAAGCCTGGCACCCTGCAAAGAGAGGATGTGACAGCAACACCACCACCATTGTCACCAAGCATCTCCACACTGTCCCCTGGAAGAATTTGTCAGAACTATTGGGTATGAATATAGACCATAAGTATAAGGCATATATAAGAGTATGGACATGAGCCTAAAGGACAACCATTTTGTCTTATTTTAAAAGTGCAGGGTGAGTTCAGGATTTTTTTTACTCTGAAATTGCTAACCTAAGGTTTACGATATGTACCAAAGTGTTTACCTAAGTCTGTTTTTGTGAGAAGGAGATGTCCTAAGGTCTAATGAAAAGTAATTGCCTAGAAAGACAATGTATTAGAAATGTGCTGAGTTTTGATGATTTTCAGTGAATAGAAAGACTCTAATCTTTCTTTGTGATTTTATATTAATCAATGTATCCGTAGATTGATTTTATATTATCAATTTTAATATGTGTGCTGAATATATAGTATATAGAAGAGTATGGTCCTTATAGCTATATTCAGTTTTAAGATTAGAAACGAGGTACAAATTCCTCTGTTATTTTTAGAATCTCTCAGTGTAACACACAAGTTAATTATTTCTTTCCTTGAGGTTTTCTTGAATGGAGAAATGTGGACACAGGTGATCATGAACAAACCCTGTCTTTTCCCAGCACAATGACTTAAGAATAGTCATGTGTATCTTGATTTAATTAGGTCTGGTCAAAAGATTTAAGGATAAACAAGGTGGTTGACTAAGTATAAAAGTCATTGTCTATTCAAGATCTTCTCAAGGTTTTGTCTGAAACCTTAGATAAAATTTATTGCTAGTGTATAAATAAAAGAATGAAGTGAGTGCGTCGACTTTTGTATGGAGTACTAGTGCCATCTAGTGTTAGGGTAACATAAAGATTTAGGGAGGTTCTATTGAATAAAAAGTGAGGTCACTAGTTAAGGATAAAACTTGGCCAAGCCCTTTCCAAGAGAGGATAAAAAGATGGTATGGGCTGACAGAATCAATCGATCTCTAGAGCTCTCTCGCTCTCTCTCTGACCATCTTCAAAAGACCATCCGGAAGGGACGATCATCAAGGGAAAAGACCAGATCCAGCCCTGACCACCTTTTCAGTCATTGGAGGCAGCCATCTTAGAACCATTGAAACTGATTTCTGCTAGCTGACATTTTGGTATAGTATAACCTTACCTATATTTTATAGGATAATTCATTAATATAATACATATCTATATATATTCAATTAACCATACCTTGTGTATAGTATCTGTTTTGGAATAAGATTGGGGTGTACCTGCAGCATCATCCTGATAAATTATCCAATACACGGAGATTGAAAATATACTGGTGAAAACACGGTATTATCTCCAAGGAATTGAATTCAGTTCTAGACCGGTATGGTTGATATATATATATATATATATATATATATATATATATTTGTATAGAGAATAAGATAAACCAGTTTTGGGTTTAATCGGACATTTGTCGGCTGAGAGAAATCAAGTATTTAATTGATTTAAAATATAATTGAGGGGTATCATTATAAGAAGGCATAATTGTGTATATATATATTCTCAATTATTTTTGACTTTCTCACTATTTTGCATATCATTGATTGAATTCTATTATCATCAATTTTATTATATATTATTTTGCACTATAAATTGTATTAATAAATTACATATATATTTTGTCTGTAACTGGGTTTTGTCTTCAATTCAACGCAGATCACGAGCTTGTTTTAGCTTGATATTTATGATAATCTCCTTCATTGCAGATTTTAATTTATTCCCATAAATAATATAGACTGTCAATCGGAGACAGCATAAATATTCCGACACATTCAGCTGTCCATTCTCCAAAGACTGAAGAGAAAGTACCCCCTTACTCACCCATGAGCCCTGGCCCTGGATGCCAGCATTTTAAATTCCTGGCCTTTGAAATGCTGCCATTCCATTTGGTTGAGATGCGCACTACTTTTCAAGGTGGGCCATCCGTGCGCAATGCCATCTGTGGCAAGTTTCACATAACCACCAATACGTGGATCAGTAAGTACAGGCAGAGACGTTATATCTCCTTAACTGCCCACTGGGTAAATGTATTGGAGGCTGGGCCTGAGGTGGAAAGCGGTTTGGTGCATGTCCTATCACCAGCAAGAATTGTTGGACGTTTTTCAGTGCCTCCTGTTGCCTCCTCCTCCTACTCTGCTCATCCTTCTCTACCGCCCCTTCATCACTTGTACAACCAACTTCAGCACAGCCAAGGTGCACCCAAATCAGCTCACGGACATCAATGGAGGGTGGATGGGGGGGATGCAGAGGACACATACAATACACCACCCACCGAGGACAGCTTGTTGTAACCTCTGGGCAGCCTGGCACACATGAGCGAGTACATGCTGCAGTGCCTGCACAAAGACTTATTTTAATAAAAAACAAAACACAAAAAAGTGTTGCCTACCTCCTCTGCTTCTTCCACCTACACCGTCATGTCCACTCCTCTTCCTCCCCAGACCTCCACCCCCTGGTTCAAGATTGTTATTTTTCTGAGTAGAGAAGTATACAGGCCGCACCCAGCCATTGTTATACTCCAACGCAGTTTGTTCTGTTTGTCATTTCCCTACTTTTTATGGCCTCCCCAAATAAAATTTAAAAAAAGTAAATTAAAAAACAAAACAAAAACAGTGTTGGCTTCCTCTGGATGGTATATCGCTTTCAAAATGTATTAGGTCTGGGGATTCGCTCTAGTAGACAGGGTGTGCGGATGCAGTACAGAGGCAAATTACCAGTTCTTAAATCAAACTTCCGTTTTTATTCACACATAAGGCAAAACAAAACATCACTTTGCAGTCTTAGTGTTAGTTCACACACAATGGAAAGTCCACATAGCAAAAATCACCTTGTTGGCAGTTCTATCTCCAGCAGTCCATAGCAGGCTTTTGGAGGGCCTGTTTCCTCTAAACACGGGTCTCAGCCCTCCAGCACGGCACCAGCCTCAGATCCCAGCACACACACACTTTGCTGCTGAGCCCAGCTGTCTTTTAAGGACAGCTAGGTGCTGTCAAAACCCGGACCGGCACTTAAAATCCAGTCCAGTGTTTGACCCCACCTGGCTGCAAATCAGCCCAGCAGCACACGCTCAGAGGAAAATTCCTATTTTGCCAAACCATACCCTTCACTGTGTCACATAGGGTTACAACCAGATGGCTTAAACATGGTGGATGGGTCAACCATGGCTGCTGGATTATTGCCATAAGGGATAAGGAGCCTGAAAACTAGTAGCTGCCATAAGATATGTTAGCCAAAAACGGTCTGTTGCAGGTATGTGGTTTGGCTGGGTAGGTGCATGGCACAATATGTAAATTATTACTGTTGTTTACCTAATAATTAAAGCTATACTTACCCTTAACACTTGCATCCTAAAACTACATATGAAGTGTACCTTGTGGCGCAACAGGTGATTGGCGTTGGATCCAACAAACTGATGAAAGAGGAGAGAAAAACGGTTGTGGGGCATTCCTGGAGTGACAAAAGAAGAAAGACCCCCAGCCCCCCCCCCCCCCTCCCCCCTCAACAGTTGCAAACCCACTTCTCCAACACCAACCTCATTCCTGTACTACAGATTGAAGAACCCTTCTTCTGCAATCTGCTTTTCTCATTTTCCACATCATCTACAGTAATACCAATGATATGTCTTCAGGAATATCCAGCTCCTTCACTCTCTGCATCTTGCTGACTTTTCTTGGACATGGAGACCGCAAAGGATGATTTGGAAGAAGTAAAGGCAGCAAAAGATGAGGATGGTCATCATTGAGACCTGACCCCCCGAGGTGGTGCATAAAAAAAGAATGATTTTCATATTCCAAGTGTAAAATTGAAAACTATAGAACTACATACAATGAACCGGATGGTATTTTGCTTTAAACATGCATTACAGTTAATACCAGATGGGCTGATCATGGTGGATGGATCAAACATGGCCACTATATTATCGTAATAAGGGACAGGAACCTAAAAACTAGCTGCTATATAATATGGTGGCTGTTGCTAGTATGGAGTTTCGCTGGTTAGGTGTGTGGCACAATATGCAAATTATTGCTGTCGTGGCCTGCAGTCTCCTGAAAATGCCCCTATTTTATGAGAGTTACATAAAGGGGCCACATGAGGCCAATAGTTGACCACTATATACATTTTACCTAATAATTAAAATTATACTTACCCTTAACCCTTGCATCCTAAAACTACATATGAAAAGTACCTCATGGCGCAGCAGGTGAACGGCAGTTGGATCCAATGAACTGATGAAAGAGGAGAGAAAAAGGATGAGAATAAAGGATAATGGGACATTCGCAGATACACAATAAGAAAGCCCCCTCTTCCCCTAGTTGCAAACCAACTTCTCCAACCCCAACCGCTCTTCTGCCCTACAAGTGGAAGACCTATCTTCTGCCATCTGCTTTTCCTCCTTTCCCACATCATCTAACACTGATGATATGTCATCAGGAATATTCAGCTTCTCTATCTGCAGCTTCTCAGACATGAAGACCGCAACTTGGAAGAGGTAAAGCCAGCAAAAGAGGAGGATGGTCATCATTGAAACCTGGCCCCCCTAAAAGGTGCATTAAAAAAATGATTTCCATATTCTACTATATAGTGCGGATGCAGTGCGATTCTCACGCATGATTGCTAGGTGATGATCGGGCTGGGGACCCGATCTGTATTATTTTCCCTTATAACATGGTTATAAGGGAAAATAATAGCATTCTAAATACAGAATGCAAAGTAAAATAGAGATGGAGGAGTTAAAAATAAAAAAAAATTAACTCACCGATCACGTAGTTGCGGATCTCTGTCTTCTTCTGTAATGTTGAGCTGCCGGCTAAGTACCTGTGGTGATGTCACATCACATGGTCCAATCACATGGTACCTCACCATGGTGATAAACCATGTGATTGGACAATGTGATGAGCACAGTGACAGTCACCACAGGTCTTTTGCCAGGTCCTGAAGATAGAACAGAGACCAGCAGCTATGGAGCAGGTAATTTAACTTTTTTTTTAACCCCTCCATCCCTAATTTACTTTGCATTCTGTATTCAGAATGCTATTATTTTCCCTTATAACTATGTTAAAAATCTACACAACACCTAACCCAAACCTGAACTTCAGTGATGAAGTCCGGGTTTGGGTCTGGGTTCCAAACATGGCGATTTTTCTGATGTGCATTAAAACGCTTTGCACTCGTGCATTTTACCGCAACGCACCCACATCTTATTGGGCCCTCACACGCTACGCTCGTGTGAAAGAGGCCTTAGTGTATTCCTCACAGAAAGTCTCCAGAGTAACAAACAGTGTACCCCTCCCACGTTTGGCTGCAGATCTCCCATTGCTTCCACCCTACTTTCTCATGGGCACGCTTCCACCCTGCTGTCTCATGAACATGCTTCCACCCTGATGTCTCACGGTCATGCTGCCAACTTTGCCCCCTGATAATGACAATGCTCTTTCTTCACTCGGCTCCCATGTGCGATTGGTTACTCCAGGGATCAGCAACCTTCAGCACTCCAGCTGTTATGAAACTACAACTTCCAGCATACATACTTACTCGACTGTTCTTGTAACTCACATACGGTATAAGTGAAGGGAGGATTCTGGGAGTTGTAGTTTCTGAACAGCTAGAGTGCCGAAGGTTGCTGCTCCCTGGGCTACATCATCATCTACATCTGGTCATCACTTTTTTGTCACCCTCAACTTTCTCTTGCACATGTCCTTGACCTCTAAAAAAATGTCCTCCCACTCAACAGTCATCATCAGTAGCTGCACGCCTAGTGGAGTCTACAGCGGTCCTTTCCTCCAAGTCTGGGCTGGCCTGTAACTTCTGACTGTCCTCACAAATCTCATCCTCACTGAAAAGGCCGGCAGCATATATTACTTGGCTAGCAGATGGTGCAGCAAAAGCAAGAGGTAGGTTCAGGGCAGGTGAGGACACAGAGGCAGTTCCTAGGCTATGCCAACTAAGTGTGGCGTATCTGTTGTCACTGGAGATGATGTTGAAGAGCTAGTCAACCATTCCAGTACAGCTGGATTGTTGGTCAAAACACGACCACTGGATGACAGTGGCAGCTCTGACCTGTTGCTGTCACCGCCAGATATCTGAGAAGCTCTGAAAGACGTTCTTCAGAACCTCTTGCTTGAGGTTCTTTTGTTTTGCTTTAGTTTTGTCATCTCGTTTCCCTCTCTCAGCTGTCATCTAGTTGCACTGATTGCATCCATTTAAATCCCCTCCCATACTGCATCAATTTGCGGTTTATACAACTATCTGGATTGTGCTCATGCTGGATCCTGCAACTGATGCTTCTACAGATAAGTCTGTTCCTTTATTTGTGATTTCCTGTTGGCTTGATCCTAGATGACCCTGACTCCCTCCGTATTAAGTGTAGGGAGCCAGTGGTCGTGTCCCCTTACTGTTGTTGGGTGTTCAGGTGTCATACAGTCGAGGCACGAGGGCATGCAATTATCTATCATAGAGATCTTTGCATGGGCTGAGAAGTCAGGGAGAGCACTAGGGCTTTTTACAGGGCTCACCCTTATGTTCCTTAGTTTGGGATCAAGTCAGTCGGATCTTCATTTGTTGTCTTCTAGTTTTCTGCAACACAATCCGTGACAGTTGCTGAGGCTGCTGCTACCACCACCCATTTTTCTTTGGAGGGTAGGGATGAGCGAATCCGAACTGTATAGTTCGGGTTGGTACCGAATTTTGGGGTGTCCGTGACACGGACACGAACCCGGACATTTTCGTAAAAGTCCGGGTTCGGGTTCAGTGTTCGTCGCTTTCTTGGCGCTTTTTGAAAGGCTGCAAAGCAGCCAATCAACAAGCATCATACTACGTGCCCCAAGAGGCCGTCACAGCCATGCCTACTATTGGCATGGCTGTGATTGGCCAGAGCACCATGTGACCCAGCCTCTATTTAAGCTGGAGTCACATAGCGCCGCCCGTCACTCTGCTCTGATCAGCATAGGGAGAGGTTGCAGCTGCGACGTTAGGGCGAGATTAGGCAGTGATTAACTCCTCCAAAAGACTTCATTCAGAGATCGATCTGCAGCTGTGGATGATTGAACTGCTGCTATTGAATTGCTCACTGTTTTTAGGCTGCCCAGAGCATTTTTCAGTCACTTTTTTCTGGGGTGATCGGCGGCCATTTTGTGTCTTGAGGTGTGCCAGCACAAGCTGCCACCAAGTGCATTTAACCCTCAATGGTGTGGTTGTTTTTTGGCTAAATCCTACATCAGGGTCAAGCTGTCACACCAAGTGCATTTAACCATGAATAGTCTGGTTATTTTTTGGCCATATACTACATCAGGGGCAAGCTGTCACCAAGTGCATTTAACCCTCAATGGTGTGGTTGTTTTTTGGCTAAATCCTACATCAGGGTCAAGCTGTCACACCAAGTGCATTTAACCAGCAATAGTGTGGTTATTTTTTGGTCATATACTACATCAGGGGCAAGCTGTCACCAAGTGCATTTAACCCTCAATGGTGTGGTTGTTCTTTGGCTAAATCCTACATCAGGGTCAAGCTGTCACACCAAGTGCATTTAACCATCAATAGTCTAGTTATTTTTTGGCCATATACTACATCAGGGGCAAACTGTCACCAAGTGCATTTAACCCTCAAAGGTGTGGTTGTTTTTTGGCTAAATCCTACATCAGGGTCAAGCTGTCACACCAAGTGCATTTAACCATCAATAGTCTGGTTATTTTTTGGCCATATACTACATCAGGGGAAAGCTGTCACCAAGTGCATTTAACCCTCAATGGTGTGGTTGTTTTTTGGCTAAATCCTACATCAGGGTCAAGCTGTCACACCAAGTGCATTTAACCATCAATAGTCTGGTTATTTTTTGGCCATATACTACATCAGGGGCAAGCTGAGCCTGTCACCAAGTGCATTTAACCTTCAATAGTGTGGTTGGTCAAGCTGTCACACCAAGTGCATTTAACCATCAATAGTGTGGTTATTTTTTGGCCATATCCCAGTCTAATTCTGTCAGTAAACGTATACCTGTCACCCAGCGCCTAAATACTAGGCCTCAAATTTATATCCAGTTAAATCTGTCGTCACTGCTGTGGCTGGTCAAGTTATTTAGTGTCCGTCAAAGCACAGTTTTTGTTCTGGGTTGAAATACAATTCCCAATTTAGCAATTTCCTAATTTAGTGGTTTCTGCTGTATCAGAGCTATTTTAAATCTATCCCTAAAAGGGTATATAAGATTCAAGGTGCACATAGGGTCATTCTGAATAACTTCACACACACACGCTACTGTGCATTTCCAAGTCTAATTCTGTCAGTAAACCTATACCTGTCACCCAGCGCCTAAATACTAGGCCTCAAATTTATATCCAGCTAAATCTGTCATTACTGCTGTGGCTGGTCAAGTTATTTAGTGTCCGTCAAAGCACAGTTTTTGTTCTGGGTTGAAATACAATTCCCAATTTAGCAATTTCCTAATTTAGTGGTTTCTGCTGTATCAGAGCTATTTTAACTCTATCCCTAAAAGGGTATATAAGATTCAAGGTGCACATAGGGTCATTCTGAATAACTTCACACACACGCTACTGTGCATTTCCAAGTCTAATTCTGTCAGTAAACCTATACCTGTCACCCAGCGCCTAAATACTAGGCCTCAAATTTATATTCAGCTAAATCTGTCGTTACTGCTGTGCCTGTATTAGTGTAATATGGTACCTAAATAGATAGCCAGATAGTGTTAGGTGTCTGTAAAAAAAGGCCTGAATTTGAATTCAATACATTGGGCCAAATAATATTTTTCTTATTGTGGTGAACGGTAACAATGAGGAAAACATCTAGTAAGGGACGCGGACACGGACATGGTCGTGGTGGTGTTAGTGGACCCTCTGGTGCTGGGAGAGGACGTGGCCGTTCTGCAACAGCCACACGTCCTAGTGTACCAACTACCTCAGGTCCCAGTAGCCTTAATGCCGTTCTAAGGATGGTAAGGCCTGAGCAGGTACAGGCATTAGTCAATTGGGTGGATCCAGCACGTTCACATTATTTCCCACCCAGTCTTCTGCAGAAAGCGCACAGATGGCGCCTGAAAACCAAGCCCATCAGTCTGTCACATCACCCCCATGCATACCAGGGAAACTGTCTGAGCCGCAAGTTATGCAGCAGTCTCTTATGCTGTTTGAAGACTCCGCTGGCAGAGTTTCCCAAGGGCATCCACCTAGCCCTTCCGCAGCGGTGGAAGACATAGAATGCACTGATGCACAACCACTTATGTTTCCTGATGATGAGGACATGGGAATACCACCTCAGCACGTCTCTGATGATGACGAAACACAGGTGCCAACTGCTGCGTCTTTCTGCAGTGTGCAGACTGAACAGGAGGTCAGGGATCAAGACTGGGTGGAAGACGATGCAGGGGACGATGAGGTCCTAGACCCCACATGGAATGAAGGTCGTGCCACTGACTTTCACAGTTCAGAGGAAGAGGCAGTGGTGAGACCGAGCCAACAGCGTAGCAAAAGATGGAGCAGTGGGCAAAAGCAGAACACCCGCCGCCAAGAGACTCCGCCTGCTACTGACCGCCGCAATCTGGGACCGAGCACCCCAAAGGCAGCTTCAAGGAGTTCCCTGGCATGGCACTTCTTCAACCAATGTGCTGACAACAAGACCCGAGTGGTTTGCACGCTGTGCCATCAGAGCCTGAAGCGAGTCATTAACGTTCTGAACCTTAGCACAACCTGCATGACCAGGCACCTGCATGCAAAGCATGAACTGCAGTGGAGTAAACATCTTAAAACCAAGGAAGTCACTCAGGCTCCCCCTGCTACCTCTTCTGCTGCTGCCGCCTCGGCCTCTTCTGCTGCTGCCGCCTCGGCCTCTTCTGCTGCTGCCGCCTCGGCCTCTTCTGCTGCTGCCGCCTCGACCTCTTCCTTCGCCTCTGGAGGAACGTTGACACCTGCCGCCCAGCAAACAGGGGATGTACCACCAACACCAACACCTCCGTCACCAAGCATCTCAACCATGTCACACGGCAGCGTTCAGCTCTCCATCTCACAAACATTTGAGAGAAAGCGTAAATTCCCACCTAGCCACCCTCGATCCCTGGCCCTGAATGCCAGCATTTCTAAACTACTGGCCTATGAAATGCTGTCATTTAGGCTGGTGGACACAGACAGCTTCAAACAGCTCGTGTCGCTTGCTGTCCCACAGTATGTTGTTCCTAGCTGGCACTACTTCTCCAAGAGAGCCGTGCCTTCCCTGCACAACCAAGTATCCGATAAAATTAAGTGTGCACTGCGCAACGCCATCTGAGGCAAGGTCCACCTAACCACAGATACGTGGACCAGTAAGCACGGCCAGGGACGCTATATCTCCCTAACTGCACACTGGGTAAATGTAGTGGCGGCTGGGCCCCAGGCGGAGAGCTGTTTGGCGCACGTCCTTCCGCCGCCAAGGATCGCAGGGCAACATTCTTTGCCTCCTGTTGCCACCTCCTCCTACTCTGTTTCATCCTCCTCTTCTTCCACCTGCTCATCCAGTCAGCCACACACCTTCACCACCAACTTCAGCACAGCCCGGGGTAAACGTCAGCAGGCCATTCTGAAACTCATATGTTTGGGGGACAGGCCCCACACCGCACAGGAGTTGTGGCGGGGTATAGAACAACAGACCGACGAGTGGTTGCTGCCGGTGAGCCTCAAGCCCGGCCTGGTGGTGTGCGATAATGGGCGAAATCTCGTTGCAGCTCTGGGACTAGCCGGTTTGACGCACATCCCTTGCTTGGCGCATGTGCTGAATTTGGTGGTGCAGAAGTTCATTCACATCTACCCCGACATGTCAGAGCTGCTGCATAAAGTGCAGGCCGTCTGTTCGCGCTTCCGGCGTTCACATCCTGCTGCTGCTCGCCTGTCTGCGCTACAGCGTAACTTCGGCCTTCCCGCTCACCGCCTCATATGCGACGTGCCCACCAGGTGGAACTCCACCTTGCACATGCTGGACAGACTGTGCGAGCAGCAGCAGGCCATAGTGGAGTTTCAGCTGCAGCACGCATGGGTCAGTCGCACTGCGGAACAGCACCACTTCACCACCAATGACTGGGCCTCCATGCGAGACCTGTGTGCCCTGTTGCGCTGTTTCGAGTACTCCACCAACATGGCCAGTGGCGATGACGCCGTTATCAGCGTTACAATACCACTTCTATGTCTCCTTGAGAAAACACTTTGGGCGATGATGGAAGAGGAGGTGGCCCAGGAGGAGGAGGAGGAGGAAGAGGGATCATTTTTAGCACTTTCAGGCCAATCTCTTAGCAGTGACTCAGAGGGAGGTTTTTTGCAACAGCAGAGGCCATGTACAAATGTGGCCAGCCAGGGCCCACTACTGGAGGACGAGGAGGACGAGGAGGAGGAGGAGGTGGAGGAGGATGAGGATGAAGCATGGTCACAGCGGGGTGGCACCCAACGCAGCTCGGGCCCATCACTGGTGCGTGGCTGGGGGGAAACGCAGGACGATGACGATACGCCTCCCACAGAGGACAGCTTGTCCTTACCCCTGGGCAGCCTGGCACACATGAGCGACTACATGCTGCAGTGCCTGCGCAACGACAGCAGAGTTGCCCACATTTTAACGTGTGCGGACTACTGGGTTGCCACCCTGCTGGATCCACGGTACAAAGACAATGTGCCCACCTTACTTCCTGCACTGGAGCGTGATAGGAAGATGCGCGAGTACAAGCGCACGTTGGTAGACGCGCTACTGAGAGCATTCCCAAATGTCACAGGGGAACAAGTGGAAGCCCAAGGCCAAGGCAGAGGAGGAGCAAGAGGTCGCCAAGGCAGCTGTGTCACGGCCAGCTCCTCTGAGGGCAGGGTTAGCATGGCAGAGATGTGGAAAAGTTTTGACAACACGCCACAGCTAACTGCACCACCACCTGATACGCAACGTGTTAGCAGGAGGCAACATTTCAATAACATGGTGGAACAGTACGTGTGCACACCCCTCCACGTACTGACTGATGGTTCGGCCCCATTCAACTTCTGGGTCTCTAAATTGTCCACGTGGCCAGAGCTAGCCTTCTATGCCTTGGAGGTGCTGGCCTGCCCGGCGGCCAGCGTTTTGTCTGAACGTGTATTCAGCACGGCAGGGGGCGTCATTACAGACAAACGCAGCCGCCTGTCTACAGCCAATGTGGACAAGCTGACGTTCATAAAAATGAACCAGGCATGGATCCCACAGGACCTGTCCATCCCTTGTGCAGATTAGACATTAACTACCTCCCCTTAACCATATATTATTGTACTCCAGGGCACTTCCTCATTCAATCCTATTTTTATTTTCATTTTACCATTATATTGCGAGGCTACCCAAAGTTGAATGAACCTCTCCTCTGTCTGGGTGCCGGGGCCTAAATATATGCCAATGGACTGTTCCAATGTTGGGTGACGTGATGCCTGATTCTCTGCTATGACATGCAGACTGATTCTCTGCTGACATGAAACCAGATTCTTTTTTACGGGACCTCTCTCCTCTGGCTGGGTGCCTGGGCCTAAATATATGACAATGGACTGTTACAGTGGTGGGTGACGTGAAGCCTGATTCTCTGCTATGACATGCAGACTGATTCTCTGCTGACATGAAGCCAGATTGTCTGTTACGGGACCTCTCTCCTCTGCCTGGGTGCTGGGCCTAAATATATTACAATGGACTGTTACAGTGGTGGCTGATGTGAAGCCTGATTCTCTTCTATGACATGCAGACTGATTCTCTGCTGACATGAAGCCAGATTCTCTGTTACTGGACCTCTCTCCTCTGCCTGGGTGCCTGGGCCTAAATATATGACAATGGACTGTTCCAATGTTGGGTGACGTGTAGCCTGATTCTCTGCTATGACATGCAGACTGATTCTCTGCTGACATAAAGCCAGATTCTCTGTTACGGGACCTCTCTCCTCTGCCTGGGTGCCTGGGCCTAAATATATGACAATGGACTGTTACAGTGGTGGCTGACGTAAAGCCTGATTCTCTTCTATGACATTCAGACTGATTCTCTGCTGACATGAAGCCAGATTCTCTGTTACGGGACCTCTCTCCTCTGGCTGGGTACCTGGGCCTAAATATATGACAATGGACTGTTACAGTGGTGGGTGACGTGAAGCCTGATTCTCTGCTTTGACATGCAGACTGATTCTCTGCTGACATGAAGCCAGATTCTCTGTTACGTGACCTCTCTCCTCTGGCTGGGTGCCTGGGCCTAAATATATGACAATGGACTGTTACAGTGGTGGGTGACGTGAAGCCTGATTCTCTGCTATGACATGCAGACTGATTCTCTGCTGACATGAAGCCAGATTCTCTGTTACGGGACCTCTCTCCTCTGCCTGGGTGCCTGGGCCTGGGCCTAAATATCTGACAATGGACTGTTACAGTGGTGGGTGACGTGAAGCCAGATTCTCTGCTATGGGACCTCTCTCCAATTGATATTGGTTAATTTTTATTTATTTTATTTTTATTTTTATTCATTTCCCTATCCACATTTGTTTGCAGGGGATTTACCTACATGTTGCTGCCTTTTGCAGCCCTCTAGCTCTTTCCTGGGCAGTTTTACAGCCTTTTTAGTGCCGAAAAGTTCGGGTCCCCATTGACTTCAATGGGGTTTGGGTCTGGGACGAAGTTCGGGTCGGGTTCGGATCCCGAACCCGAACATTTCCGGGAAGTTCGGCCGAACTTCTCGAACCCGTACATCCAGGTGTCCGCTCAACTCTATTTGAGGGTCCAGGCAACTGACTGTTGGGCATAGTGTACAGTAACTGTATCAGTAATGTAACGGATTAACTATGAATGTTGCAGCAGTTGAACAAGATGCACGTGGTGATATATTAAACCGGCCTTTAATAATGAGTCTGATGCACGGTAAGTCTATGTGTAAAATAGCAGATTAACTATGATTGTCGCAGCAATTGAACAAGATATACGCCGCGCCGCTATATATTTGACCGCCCTTTAATACTCAGTCTGACGCATAGTAAGTCTATGTATAAAATAGCATATTGACTATAAATGTCGCAGCATTTGAACAAGATGCATGTGGCGATATATGAGACTGCCCTTTAATACTGAGTCTGACAAACAGTAAGTCTATGTATAAAATAACAGATTAATGCTACTTTCATATTTGCTTTTTACTTTCCAGTGTTGAGATCCGGCAGAGGATCTCAATACTGGAGAAAAAACGCTTCTGTCTTGTCCCCATTCATTGTCAATAGGGACAAAACTGAACTGAACACAACAGAATGCACCAGAAACCATTCCATACTGTTTGGTTGCGCTCCCATACCTGACTGAAATTTCAGTCTGTCTCTGGGAAGTGGAGCAAAACAGATCTGGCATTGCACACAATGTAAGTCAATGGTGCCAGAAACCGTTTTTCAGACACAATAGAAAACGGATCTTATAATGGTTTTAATGCCGGTGTTCTGCCAAATCTCTATACCTTGCGAAAAGTCTATACCGGAAGTGACTCGGCAGATCTCCCTACCCCTGAGTGCACACGTGCGCACAAAAATCAGTTGCTGTTCATCCTTACCGCAGAGCTAAGTGCTGGATACCGAGGCACTCAGGGGTAGGGAGATCTGATGCAACATTTTGCGCTGCAAAATCTCTATACCCCTAAGTGCGGACGTGCGGTGCATGAAGTACTTCTATCGCGGCGCTGCAATTATTGTTTGCTAAGTCAGTGGATGTGCGCTTGCGCAGCACCGCACACACCCATCTCCAGCTGATTCCTGTGCAGCCGCCTCATTTCCGGTATAGACTTTTCGCAAGGCATAGAAATCTCTATACCGCTAAGTGCGCACGCGCGGTGCACGAAGTACTTCTATCGCGGTGCTGCAATGATTGCTTGCTAAGCCAGTGAATGTGCGCTTGCGCAGCGCCGCACACACCCTCCTCCAGCTGATTCCTGTGCGGCCGCGTCACTTCCGGTATCGACTTTTCGCAAGGTATAGAGATTTGGCAGAACACCGGATCCGTCATTGCTATTTTAAAGATAATACAACCGGATCCATTCATATTGGATGAAGCTGGTTGTATTATAAAAAATGGAAGCATTTTTGCTGATCCCTACCGAATCAGGCAAAATGGGAGTATGAAAGTAGTCTAACTATGAAAGTTGCAGCAATTGAACAAGATGCACCCCACAATATATTAGACTGCCCTTCAATACTAAGGCACAGTAAGTCTATGTATAAAGTAATAAATTAGCTATTCGATTCACTCAACAATAACAGAGACTATCAATCCCTATCCCTGATAAGACCCCCAGTCTAAATTCATGTCATTCAGGTTCAGGTCATTTTCACAGGACAACATTCAACCTGTAAGTATGCTTTGAAATGTCAAAGAAAATACACAGAAAAAAAAAGCACATACACACACATGATGTCATTGGTTAAACCGGAACCTAAAACCCTGGTGCAGTAAGGCAAAAGTTCTAAACTTTCACCCACCATGGTGCCTAATGGATGAATGAAACCCATTGGGACAATTGCTACTCTGCTGTCCAGTGGTTTAATAAAACCCAAGGAGCTATTGTGAGGCAGAGTAATGTAAAAAAAAATCACCAATCCACCCAAAACCCCTAACCCCTTCAGTTTTGGGATTATTGGGCCCCTGAGGCCAGCTACCACTGCTAACAAGTTTATGGCATAATTTAGCAATATGCTATCACTTTATGAAATAGGAATAATCCATTAAAGGGCTTTAACATATACGCACATGTAGTTGCCTCCTTCATGTACATCTTCCCCATGCTTTTTTGGGGGGGACTCTCTTGACCCATTTTCACAAAATAAGCCCCCCAGATGGAGAGTGTCAGTATCTAAAACATAACCTTTACTTAAATATGGAGATAAAACTGCACCACTGTGATGCAATATTCAAAAAACTTGGGGGGGGGGGGTCCCAATCCTGGTACCCCAACGCTGTTAGAGAAAGAAAAAACAATAAACCTGCTCCACCTAATGAAAGGTGCGAGCAGTCTTACCAGACCAATATATAAGGAATCAAAGTGTAGGTCTAATGGAAAGCCACAGTAATGGACGGGTCTGTATAGATGATGGAGCACTGTGCCCTGTTAAGCCCTATTGGTAGGGAAAAGGACTGGTTTCATTCTATCTATCTATACAGAGCCCCCGCCCCAACAGGGGAGACCCCATCCGGATACCTGTCCCTATTTCGGACCTGGTCCCTAATTCTGAAAATAAACGTAGCCAGCTAGTGCGCTCCTGATGACTTCGTACGTGTCGACTCTTCAGGGGAATAAATACAAAAGGAAAGAAATCAGATATCCAGCCTGCAGCGATAACTGGGTCAGATGTAGAGATAATTATAAATGCCCCCCGAGTGAGAGGGTGCAAATGTTCAAAGGAAATGGTAGTCCTATGCTGATTGGTCAGGAGGACATGATAATCCTACACATGGCAGGTCCCCTATGGTTGGGGGAAATAAAGAACTACCAGCCGCGATAATGCACCTAACCAGTGGAATATAAATACAACCTGCGCGCGGTAATCCTGAGGGGATTTATTTTCATTTTTTTTTTATTGAGGCACTTGATTGTACATGAAAGTAAAGCAGACTGAACTTTCACATTCAGTGGAAAAAAGGCGTACCAACATACACCAGCCCAGCAAATGACATATATCACTTGGCATCCATAGACCTATTGGGGCCTATGGATACATTCAGCATGCGTGGGTAACACTTTTCTTCTCTGGTCCAGAAACATGAATCATGCGCTGTATAGGAAGATATAATGCTCACCACTCAGCAGGTTGGCCAGTCTTCATACATGGCCTCCATTGTGCTGTATGGACCATTCTGTTAGTACTGTATGTGGCAATATTCCCTCCAAGCATCCAGACATTCAATTATATTTAATACAATTTTTATAAATTATTTCAACAAGTTTATATAAAGTTAAATCAATAACACACATTATGAAGAAAATGTTATTAAATGAAGATTTTGTTATTTTAAGGTATTTAAAATCTCATAAAAAATGTATATTGGAAGAAATATATTTTAACCTACAGACAGAATTAGATAACAATAATGGAAATTCAGATAAAAATGGATATACTGAATAACTTTTTTGAAAAATACAGGCACCTGTGAAGTGTTAATTAGCAGATAATGGAAATTTTGCATGAACTTGCTGTTTGAGGATTATAGAATCTCACTAGGGACACTGAGATAAATGCTGAAGCCTTCTGTGAATAGTTATTATCTCAAGTTACAGAGATTGGACTCTAGGCACCTCTTACTGTTTAGTGAACTCCTTTTGGCCAGTGTCAGCACATGCAGTTCCCCATGATTAAACTTAACTTGTTTGTCACAATAATTTTAGCTTTTATGTGCACAATGTACATAGTATTTTAACATGATTTTGCACACACACACACACATATATATATATATATATATATATATATATATAATTTTTTTTATCATTTTCTGTCCTGCTAAGACCATCAACTGGCCCCATCTTGGCATTACATGTTTTACTGGCTTGTTTGGAGTAGTTTCTCTTCGATCAGTGTAATAATGTTTCAGGCAAAACACTAGACAAATCACAAATGATAATAAAACAGATTGTTGATGGCTTCAGTGTATATTAACTCTACCTATTAATATTGGCCTTAGGGTACAGCCACACAGTCAGGTTTCTTCATGTAGTTTTGGAAGCCAAAATCAGGAGTGGAACATAAAAGGAGAGAATGTATAAAAGATTGATACAAAGTCTCCTCTTTTTTTAATTCACTCCTGGTTTTGACTTCTAAAACTGCATGCAGAAACTTGACCATGTGACGTGCCCTTAACAGGGAAGAGAAATAACCATGTCCACATGATAGAGGATAGAATGCTAGTGGTCAAACTGCTGTGGGCCCCAACAATACTGAGAACTTGCGTCCAAATCTCCATTTGATTGGAGAAGCACGTTGACTGTGCACTTTGCTCCAACTTTCATTCTCTATGGGGCTGCAGTAGATAGCAAAACTGGTTCACAACAATGTCCAAATGTTAGTTAGGGAAGTCACACTAGAATAAGAGCAAGAAACAGGAGCATAATTTATAACTGTCATCAACCTGACTTGTGTGTTCTCTGAGCATAGGGATTGGAAGGATTGCTATGATTCTAGACTATAGATAGCTGAATAAACACAGCCAGGTAAGTAACTAATTACCCAAAATATCTCAATGCTCTATTTAGTGCAGTCTGACCATTATGACCTTTCTACTGGAGTATTCTAGTACTTCTCTACCTCCTTACATCTGATTCAGTATATCAATTTTATCATACATGTATCTCTAAAGTTAATGCCATAGATTATCTAGATGCATAGGTACATACCACACTGCCCATAGTACTACTTTATCCAGATAGTTTCACTTAGTACCCACTAGTGCTATCCGTAGTACCTTAAGAAGTAACTTTCTTTTTGGTTTATTTTTAATATTGTGTATGAACAGTGTTTTGAAGCATTTCTAAATATAATTTATTAGGGCAATGTTTTTCTTTTTACTAGAAGCCAGAGTGTAAAGATTCTTCTAACTGAGCATTGCTAAGGTTTGCTCAGCTTCATTGTCTAAAATGTCTAATACTTAAGATGACTTTGTGGAACATACAGATGCAGGCTTCTCAGCCTGCCTCTTATCTCACTGTCTCAACCCTTGGTTCCCTGTATGTGCCCAAACAATCTCTGCCTGTGTCCCTGCCTATGTGACTTGTTGCCAGCACTGACTGCTGGCTGCACTGCTACTTCATCTTTATTTTTTGTGTTTTTCTGATAGTTACTGAAAGCATGAAAAAGTGAGGAGAACAGGACTGCCAGAGCTTAGCTTTGACAGTAAGTATACTATGTTCATATATTCCTACTGTAATCCCTAAGCACAAGCAGTTCAATTGTCCTCTATCTTCCCTGCGCTCAGTAACTAACAGAGAAGCACATGGAATAGAGATAAAGGAGCAGAGCCGGCAACAGTCAGAGCTGAAAGCAAGTCATGTAGGCCGGGACACAGGCAAAGATGCTTATGCCACATATATACGAAGCAAGAGAATGGTGTATTAAGATAAGATACATCTTTGGCACTCAAAAGGACATTGAAGACAGGCTCTCCTTAGCAGTGCTCAGTAACAGTGTTGTTAAGGAGACTCTTCACATGTTGTTTTCTAGTAACAATAAACACTAGTGCCATATTATTGTACGTTGAAGGTGAAAAAGCACTATAGAGGAAGAAGGGTGCTCACATGACCCTGAGAGGAAGTTTGGGGGAAGGGCTACTCCTGATTGGCTCAAAGACTGACAGATAGCCTAGATATTCCAATAAATTCTGCAGCAGGCAGGGAGGTACCCTAGCAGAACGTCATTTTCTGCTGGGCTGTGAATGAGGGTAGATAGGTCTTGCACTGTCCGCTACAAAAATCTAAGGGAGTCGGGACAGTCAAAAATTACACTGATGGGAAAAGCTAGAATTACAAAGAAGAAGAATGGTGTGTGTAGAATAGGGGCAGGTAGGTAAAGCTGTCAACCAGGGAGTGAGAAGTAAAGAGCTGAGGCTGGCTTTGCCTCCTAGCACAACTGCAGCTGCTGCAAACCTCAAAAGAAGCTACCTGCAAGGACATTTCTTTCATGTTTTTTTCCCCATTTTAACAGAAATCCTATTTTTTGGGGTGGGGAGGGAAATAAGTGCAAAACTATTCAACACATGTTCTACCATCAATCTACCATTTTAAATCTCTGTCAAAACACCTGAAATACTAGTCTGATCTCTGTGTCAGGGCATCTGACATCATATTTTTTATTTATTTTTTATTGAATTATAAAGTATAAAAAACACAGGGTAGCGGGCAAAACATTAGTAATTGATAACACATAATATTAGAGCTAAATCCATTCATTTCTGTCTCCACACGTTTCCAAATTTTTTTGGGTGTTCAGTTTGATAAAACCAGCATATACATGATCAGTACACCAATACACAGGGTAGCGCACAAAATTATCTATGAGTGATAACATGGTATTAGGTGTCAGGCCTCAATCATCCATTTCCATTTGTTTCTATCTCCACATGGTTCCATATTTTTTGGGGGGATTGTTCATTTTAATAAAACCAGCATATACGTGATCAGTACACCAATACACAGGACAGAGCACAAAATTATCTGTGAGTGATAACTAGTGTTGATCAAGCACCAAAGTGCTTGGGTGCTTGGGTACACTGGCCAAACACATCAGGATGCTTGCATGTTCTACCGAGCAGCCGAATATAATGGAAGTCAATGGGAGAATCCGATCATTAAACCAGGCGGGGGTGCCTGGAGAGGAGAGGGTGCCTGGTTCATAGGAAAAGGTCAGAAATTGATGGAAACACCACCAAAATGGTTCGGGAACAGCATGGGGAGGATGTCTGGATGCATCTTGGACTCCCAGGTCGCTGCTGGGAACGATGTTGTCCGAGTAGTACGCCACTTTTACAGACAGACAATAATACCAAACCAAACCAAAGTTAAAATCGATTTTAGAGGAATTTTTTTAGGAAACATTCTTTCCTGTATATTTACTTGTAAAAAAAGTGCAAGTGCTGCCAAAAATTACAAGGAAGAGGCACTCCGATACAACCTGTATATCACATAAAGGAGGGCCTCATTCACATTGTGGGACAATTGTTAATGTAGTGGGACTCCTACACTCATAAAGCCTATGCACTAAGTGAAAGGGCTGCCAAAAATTACAAGGAACCGGCACTCCAATACACCCTTTGTTACACATAAAGGAGGGCATCATACATAGCCTTTAAAAATAATGATTTATTCGCCTGCTGGTGACCCTCAAAAACATTAGGAGCAAGGGCCTGCTGATCTGACCATCTAAAACATTATGGGCGAGGGCCTGCTGCCGCTTTAGTGACTCTAGATATCCTAGGGCTGATCGCATGTCCTTGTGACGGCGACGATCCATTTGGATGTCACATTTTTGGGATGCGCACACTTTACACTGGACATGTGGCGCAGCTAATGTCACTGTCCGCACCGTCTCTGGAAAAAGTACACTGGATGTCACAGATATTTTTAGGATGCACACACTTTACACTGGAAATGTGGGGGAGCTAATGTCACTGTCCGCAGTGGACACCGTCTATGATAAAAGTACACTGGATGTCACAGCTAAATTTTTTAAGCGCACACGTTACACTGCAGAAGTGGCACTGGTTATGTCGCTGTCAGAAGCAGACACCGTCTATGGAAAAAGTACACTGTATGTCACAGATATTTTTGGGATGCACACATCTTGCACATGTCACTGTCTGCAGTGTACACCATTGACGGAAAAAGGACACTGGATGTCAGAGATATTTTTGGATGCACACACTTTACACTGGAGATGTGGCGCAGCTAATGTCACTGTCCGCAGCGGACACCATCTACGGAAAAAGGACACTATATGTCATAGATAGTTTTTGGATGTGCACACTCTACACTGGAGATGTGGTGTAGCTAATGTCACTGTCAGATGTTTTTGGGATGCACACACTTTATGGTACTTTCACACTAGCGTTATTCTTTTCCGGCATTGAGTTCCGTCCTAGGGGCTCAATACCGGAAAAGAACTGATCAGCTTTATCCTAATGCATTTTAATGCATTCTCATTAGAGTGATGGCATGACTTACCTGCACGTTTATTGGTAGCTAGAGTTGAGCGAACACCTGGATGTTCGGGTTCGAGAAGTTCGGCCGAACATCCCGGAAATGTTCGGGTTCGGGATCCGAACCCGATCCGAACTTCGTCCCGAACCCGAACCCCATTGAAGTCAATGGGGACCCGAACTTTTCGGCACTAAAAAGGCTGTAAAACAGCCCAGGAAAGAGCTAGAGGGCTGCAAAAGGCAGCAACATGTAGGTAAATCCCCTGCAAACAAATGTGGATAGGGAAATGAATTAAAATAAAAATTAAATAAATAAAAATTAACCAAAATCAATTGGAGAGAGGTTCCATAGCAGAGAATCTGGCTTCCCGTCACCCACCACTGGAACAGTCCATTCTCAGATATTTAGGCCCCGGCACCCAGGCAGAGGAGAGAGGTCCCGTAACAGAGAATCTGTCTTCATGTCAGCAGAGAATTAGTCTGCATGTCATAGCAGAGAATGAGGCTTCACGTCAGCCACCACTGCAACAGTCCATTGGCATATATTTAGGCCCAGCACACACACAGGCAGAGGAGAGAGGTCCCGTAACAGAGAATCTGGCTTCATGTCAGCAGAGAATCAGTCTGCATGTCATAGCAGAGAATCAGGCTTCACGTCAGCCACCACTGCAACAGTCCATTGTCATAAATTTAGGCCCAGCACCCAGGCAGAGGAGAGAGGTCCCGTAACAGAGAATCTGGCTTCATGTCAGCAGAGAATCAGTCTTCATATCATAGCAGAGAATCAGGCTTCACGTCACCCACCACTGTAAGAGTCAATTTTCATAAATTTAGGCCCAGAACCCAGGCAGAGGAGAAAGGTCCCGTAACAGACAATCTGGCTTCATGTCAGCAGAGAATCAGTCTTCATATCATAGCAGAGAATCAGGCTTCACGTCACCCACCACTGTAAGAGTCAATTTTCATAAATTTAGGCCCAGAACCCAGGCAGAGGAGAAAGGTCCCGTAACAGACAATCTGGCTTCATGTCAGCAGAGAATCAGTCTTCATATCATAGCAGAGAATCAGGCTTCACGTCACCCACCACTGTAAGAGTCAATTTTCATAAATTTAGGCCCAGAACCCAGGCAGAGGAGAAAGGTCCCGTAACAGACAATCTGGCTTCATGTCAGCAGAGAATCAGTCTTCATATCATAGCAGAGAATCAGGCTTCACGTCACCCACCACTGTAAGAGTCAATTTTCATAAATTTAGGCCCAGAACCCAGGCAGAGGAGAAAGGTCCCGTAACAGACAATCTGGCTTCATGTCAGCAGAGAATCAGTCTTCATATCATAGCAGAGAATCAGGCTTCACGTCACCCACCACTGTAAGAGTCAATTTTCATAAATTTAGGCCCAGAACCCAGGTAGAGGAGAAAGGTCCCGTAACAGACAATCTGGCTTCATGACAGCAGAGAATCAGTCTGCATGTCATAGCAGAGAATCAGGCTTCACGTCAGCCACCACTGCAACAGTCCATTGTCATAAATTTAGGCCCAGCACCCAGGCAGAGGAGAGAGGTCCCGTAACAGAGGATCTGGCTTCATGTCAGCAGAGAATCAGTCTGCATGTCATAGCAGAGAATCAGGCTTCACGTCAGCCACCACTGCAACAGTCCATTGTCATAAATTTAGGCCCAGCACCCAGGCAGAGGAGAGAGGTCCCGTAACAGACAATCTGGCTTCATGTCAGCAGAGAATTAGTCTGCATGTCATAGCAGAGAATCAGGCTTCATGTCAGCCACCACTGCAACAGTCCATTGGCATATATTTAGGCCTAGCACACAGGCAGAGGAGAGGTTCATTCAACTTTGGGTAGCATCGCAATATAATGGTAAAATGAAAATAAAAATAGGATTGAATGAGGAAGTGCCCTGGAGTCCAATAATATATGGTTATGGGGAGGTAGTTAATGTCTAATCTGGACAAGGGACGGACAGGTCCTGTGGGATCCATGCCTGGTTCATTTTTATGAACGTCAGCTTGTCCACATTGGCTGTAGACAGGCGGCTGCGTTTGTCTGTAATGACGCCCCCTGCCGTGCTGAATACACGTTCAGACAAAACGCTGGCTGCCGGGCAGGCCAGCACCTCCAAGGCATAAAAGGCTAGCTCTGGCCACGTGGACAATTTAGAGACCCAGAAGTTGAATGGGGCCGAACCATCAGTCAGTACGTGGAGGGGTGTGCACACGTACTGTTCCACCATGTTAGTGAAATGTTGCCTCCTGCTAACACGTTGCGTATCAGGTGGTGGTGCAGTTAGCTGTGGCGTGTTGACAAAAGTTTTCCACATCTCTGCCATGCTAACCCTGCCCTCAGAGGAGCTGGCCGTGACACAGCTGCCTTGGCGACCTCTTGCTCCTCCTCTGCCTTGGCCTTGGGCTTCCACTTGTTCCCCTGTGACATTTGGGAATGCTCTCAGTAGCGCGTCTACCAACGTGCGCTTGTACTCGCGCATCTTCCTATCACGCTCCAGTGCAGGAAGTAAGGTGGGCACATTGTCTTTGTAGCGTGGATCCAGCAGGGTGGCAACCCAGTAGTCCGCACAGGTTAAAATGTGGGCAACTCTGCTGTCGTTGCGCAGGCACTGCAGCATGTAGTCGCTCATGTGTGCCAGGCTGCCCAGGGGTAAGGACAAGCTGTCCTCTGTGGGAGGCGTATCGTCATCGTCCTGCCTTTCCCCCCAGCCACGCACCAGTGATGGACCCGAGCTGCGTTGGGTGCCACCCCGCTGTGACAATGCTTCATCCTCATCCTCCTCCACCTCCTCCTCATCCTCGTCCTCCTCGTCCTCCAGTAGTGGGCCCTGGCTGGCCACATTTGTACCTGGCCTCTGCTGTTGCAAAAAACCTCCCTCTGAGTCACTTCGAAGAGACTGGCCTGAAAGTGCTAAAAATGACCCCTCTTCCTCATCCTCCTCCTCCTCCTCCTGGGCCACCTCCTGTTCCATCATCGCCCTAAGTGTTTTCTCAAGGAGACATAGAAGTGGTATTGTAACGCTGATAACGGTGTCATCGCCACTGGCCATGTTGGTGGAGTACTCGAAACAGCGCAACAGGGCACACAGGTCTCGCATGGAGGCCCAGTCATTGGTGGTGAAGTGGTGCTGTTCTGTAGTGCGACTGACCCGTGCGTGCTGCAGCTGAAACTCCACTATGGCCTGCTGCTGCTCGCACAGTCTGTCCAGCATGTGCAAGGTGGAGTTCCACCTGGTGGGCACGTCGCATATGAGGCGGTGAGCGGGAAGGCCGAAGTTACGCTGTAGCGCAGACAGGCGAGCAGCGGCAGGATGTGAACGCCGGAAGCGCGAACAGACGGCCCGCACTTTATGCAGCAGCTCTGACATGTCGGGGTAGTTGTGAATGAACTTCTGCACCACCAAATTCAGCACATGCGCCAAGCAAGGGATGTGCGTCAAATTGGCTAGTCCCAGAGCTGCAACGAGATTTCGCCCATTATCACACACCACCAGGCCGGGCTTGAGGCTCACCGGCAGCAACCACTCGTCGGTCTGTTGTTCAATACCCCGCCACAACTCCTGTGCGGTGTGGGGCCTGTCCCCCAAACATATGAGTTTCAGAATGGCCTGCTGACGTTTACCCCGGGCTGTGCTGAAGTTGGTGGTGAAGGTGTGTGGCTGACTGGATGAGCAGGTGGAAGAAGAGGAGGAGGAAGCCGAGAAGGAGGAGGTGGCAACAGGAGGCAAAGAATGTTGCCCTGCGATCCTTGGCGGCGGCAGGACGTGCGCCAAACAGCTCTCCGCCTGGGGCCCAGCTGCCACTACATTTACCCAGTGTGCAGTTAGGGAGATATAGCGTCCCTGGCCGTGCTTACTGGTCCACGTATCTGTGGTTAGGTGGACCTTGCTACAGATGGCGTTGCGCAGTGCACACTTGATTTTATCGGATACTTGGTTGTGCAGGGAAGGCACGGCTCTCTTGGAGAAGTAGTGCCGGCTGGGAACAACATACTGTGGGACAGCAAGCGACATGAGCTGTTTGAAGCTGTCTGTGTCCACCAGCCTAAATGACAGCATTTCATAGGCCAGTAGTTTAGAAATGCTGGCATTCAGGGCCAGGGATCGAGGGTGGCTAGGTGGGAATTTACGCTTTCTATCAAATGTTTGTGAGATGGAGAGCTGAACGCTGGCGTGTGACATGGTTGAGACGCTTGGTGACGGAGGTGGTGGTGGTGGTGTTGGTGGTACATCCCCTGTTTGCTGGGCGGCAGGTGCCAACGTTCCTCCAGAGGCGGAGGAAGAGGCCGAGGCGGCAGCAGCAGAATAGGCCGAGGCGGCAGCAGCAGAAGAGGTAGCAGGGGGAGCCTGAGTGACTTCCTTGGTTTTAAGGTGTTTACTCCACTGCAGTTCATGCTTTGCATGCAGGTGCCTGGTCATGCAGGTTGTGCTCAGGTTCAGAACGTTAATGCCTCGCTTCAGGCTCTGATGGCACAGCGTGCAAACCACTCGGGTCTTGTCGTCAGCACATTGTTTGAAGAAGTGCCATGCCAGGGAACTCCTTGAAGCTGCCTTTGGGGTGCTCGGTCCCAGATGGCGGCGGTCAGTAGCAGGCGGAGTCTCTTGGCGGCGGGTGTTCTGCTTTTGCCCACTGCTCCCTCTTTTGCTACGCTGTTGGCTCGGTCTCACCACTGCCTCTTCCTCCGAACTGTGAAAGTCAGTGGCACGACCTTCATTCCATGTGGGGTCTAGGACCTCATCGTCCCCTGCATCGTCTTCCACCCAGTCTTGATCCCTGACCTCCTGTTCAGTCTGCACACTGCAGAAAGACGCAGCAGTTGGCACCTGTGTTTCGTCATCATCAGAGACATGCTGAGGTGGTATTCCCATGTCCTCATCATCAGGAAACATAAGTGGTTGTGCGTCAGTGCATTCTATGTCTTTCACCGCTGGGGAAGGGCTAGGTGGATGCCCTTGGGAAACCCTGCCAGCGGAGTCTTCAAACAGCATAAGAGACTGCTGCATAACTTGAGGCTGAGACAGTTTCCCTGGTATGCATGGGGGTGATGTGACAGACTGATGGGGTTGGTTTTCAGGCGCCATCTGTGCGCTTTCTGCAGAAGACTGGGTGGGAGATAATGTGAACGTGCTGGATCCACTGTCGGCCACCCAATTGACTAATGCCTGTACCTGCTCAGGCCTTACCATCCTTAGAACGGCATTGGGCCCCACCATATATCGCTGTAAATTCTGGCGGCTACTGGGACCTGAGGTAGTTGGTACACTAGGACGTGTGGATGTGGCAGAACGGCCACGTCCTCTCCCAGCACCAGAGGGTCCACTAACACCACCACGACCATGTCCACGTCCGCGTCCCTTACTAGATGTTTTTCTCATTGTTATGGTTCACCACAACAACAAATATATTATTTGGCCCAATGTATTGTATTCAAATTCAGCGGGATATAAATTTGAGGCCTAGTATTTAGGCGCTGGGTGACCGGTATGGATTTAGTGACAGAATTAGACTTGGAAATGCACAGAAGCGTGTGTGTGAAGTTATTCTGAATGACCCAATGTGCACCTTGAATATTATATACCCTTTTTGGGATAGATTTCAAATAGCTCTGATATAGCAGGAACCACTAAATTATGAAATTGCTAAATTGGGAATTGTACTTCAACCCAGAACAAAAAATGTGCTTTGACGGGCACTAAATAACTTTCCCAGCTACAACAGGACAGCGGTAACGAGAGATTTAGAGGGATTTAAATTTGAGGCCTAGTATTTAGGCGCTGGGTGACAGGTATGGGTTTAGTGACAGAATTAGACTTGGAAATACACAGTAGCGGGTGTGTGTGAAGTTATTCTGAATGACCCAATGTGCACCTTCAATATTATATACCCTTTTTGGGATAGATTTCAAATAGCTCTGATATAGCAGGAACCACTAAATTATGAAATTGCTAAATTGGGAATTGTACTTCAACCCAGAACAAAAAATGTGCTTTGACGGACACTAAATATCTTGCCCAGCAACAACAGTACAGCGGTGGGTAACGAGAGATTTAGAGGGATTTAAATTTGAGGCCTAGTATTTAGGCGCTGGGTCACCGGTATGGATTTAGTGACAGAATTAGACTTGGAAATGCACAGAAGCGTGTGTGTGAAGTTATTCTGAATGACCCTATGTGCACCTTCAATATTATATACCCTTTTAGGGATAGATTTCAAATAGCTCTGATATAGCAGAAACCACTAAATTATGAAATTGCTAAATTGGGAATTGTACTTCAACCCAGAACAAAAAATGTGCTTTGACGGACACTAAATATCTTGCCCAGCAACAACAGTACAGCGGTGGGTAACGAGAGATTTAGAGGGATTTAAATTTGAGGCCTAGTATTTAGGCGCTGGGTCACCGGTATGGATTTAGTGACAGAATTAGACTTGGAAATGCACAGAAGCGTGTGTGTGAAGTTATTCTGAATGACCCTATGTGCACCTTCAATATTATATACCCTTTTAGGGATAGATTTCAAATAGCTCTGATATAGCAGAAACCACTAAATTATGAAATTGCTAAATTGGGAATTGTACTTCAACCCAGAACAAAAAATGTGCTTTGACGGACACTAAATATCTTGCCCAGCAACAACAGTACAGCGGTGGGTAACGAGAGATTTAGAGGGATTTAAATTTGAGGCCTAGTATTTAGGCGCTGGGTCACCGGTATGGATTTAGTGACAGAATTAGACTTGGAAATGCACAGAAGCGTGTGTGTGAAGTTATTCTGAATGACCCTATGTGCACCTTCAATATTATATACCCTTTTAGGGATAGATTTCAAATAGCTCTGATATAGCAGAAACCACTAAATTATGAAATTGCTAAATTGGGAATTGTACTTCAACCCAGAACAAAAAATGTGCTTTGACGGACACTAAATATCTTGCCCAGCAACAACAGTACAGCGGTGGGTAACGAGAGATTTAGAGGGATTTAAATTTGAGGCCTAGTATTTAGGCGCTGGGTCACCGGTATGGATTTAGTGACAGAATTAGACTTGGAAATGCACAGAAGCGTGTGTGTGAAGTTATTCTGAATGACCCTATGTGCACCTTCAATATTATATACCCTTTTAGGGATAGATTTCAAATAGCTCTGATATAGCAGAAACCACTAAATTATGAAATTGCTAAATTGGGAATTGTACTTCAACCCAGAACAAAAAATGTGCTTTGACGGACACTAAATATCTTGCCCAGCAACAACAGTACAGCGGTAACGAGAGATTTAGAGGGATTTAAATTTGAGGCCTAGTATTTAGGCGCTGGGTGACAGGTATGGGTTTAGTGACAGAATTAGACTTGGAAATACACAGTAGCGGGTGTGTGTGAAGTTATTCTGAATGACCCAATGTGCACCTTCAATATTATATACCCTTTTAGGGATAGATTCCAAATAGCTCTGATATAGCAGGAACCACTAAATTATGAAATTGCTAAATTGGGAATTGTACTTCAACCCAGAACAAAAAATGTGCTTTGACGGACACTAAATATCTTGCCCAGCAACAACAGTACAGCGGTAACGAGAGATTTAGAGGGATTTAAATTTGAGGCCTAGTATTTAGGCGCTGGGTGACAGGTATGGGTTTAGTGACAGAATTAGACTTGGAAATACACAGTAGCGGGTGTGTGTGAAGTTATTCTGAATGACCCAATGTGCACCTTCAATATTATATACCCTTTTAGGGATAGATTCCAAATAGCTCTGATATAGCAGGAACCACTAAATTATGAAATTGCTAAATTGGGAATTGTACTTCAACCCAGAACAAAAAATGTGCTTTGACGGACACTAAATATCTTGCCCAGCAACAACAGTACAGCGGTAACGAGAGATTTAGAGGGATTTAAATTTGAGGCCTAGTATTTAGGCGCTGGGTGACAGGTATGGGTTTAGTGACAGAATTAGACTTGGAAATACACAGTAGCGGGTGTGTGTGAAGTTATTCTGAATGACCCAATGTGCACCTTCAATATTATATACCCTTTTTGGGATAGATTTCAAATAGCTCTGATATAGCAGGAACCACTAAATTATGAAATTGCTAAATTGGGAATTGTATTTCAACCCAGAACAAGAAATGTGCTTGAACGGACACTAAATAACTCGCCCAGCTACAGCACTAGGGACAGATTTAGCTGGATATAAATTTGAGGCCTAGTATTTAGGCGCTGGGTGACCGGTATGGATTTAGTGACAGAATTAGACTGGGATATGGCCAAAAAATAAACAGACTATTGCTGGTTAAATGCACTTGGTGTGACAGCTTCACCCTGATGTAGGCTTTAGCCAAAAAACAACCACACCATTGAGGGTTAAATGCACTTGGTGACAGGCGCAGCTTGCCCCTGATTTTGTATATGGCCAAAAAATGAACAGACTATTGCTGGTTAAATGCACTTGGTGTCACAGCTTCACCCTGATGTAGGCTTTAGCCAAAAAACAACCACACCATTGAGGGTTAAATGCACTTGGTGACAGGCGCAGCTTGCCCCTGATTTTGTATATGGCCAAAAAATGAACAGACTATTGCTGGTTAAATGCACTTGGTGTGACAGCTTCACCCTGATGTAGGCTTTAGCCAAAAAACAACCACACCATTGAGGGTTAAATGCACTTGGTGACAGGCGCAGCTTGCCCCTGATTTTGTATATGGCCAAAAAATGAACAGACTATTGCTGGTTAAATGCACTTGGTGTCACAGCTTCACCCTGATGTAGGCTTTAGCCAAAAAACAACCACACCATTGAGGGTTAAATGCACTTGGTGACAGGCGCAGCTTGCCCCTGATTTTGTATATGGCCAAAAAATGAACAGACTATTGCTGGTTAAATGCACTTGGTGTGACAGCTTCACCCTGATGTAGGCTTTAGCCAAAAAACAACCACACCATTGAGGGTTAAATGCACTTGGTCGCAGCTTGTGCTGGCGCACCACAAGACACAAAATGGCCGCCGATCACCCCAGAAAAATGAGACTGACAAACGGTCTGTGCAGCCTAAAAACAGTGAGCAATTGAGGATCAGCAGCTCAATGATCCACAGCTGCAGATCGATCAGTTAATCAAGTCCTTTGGAGGAGTTAATCTGCCTAATCTCGCCCTACTGTCGCAGCCGCAACCTCTCCCTACGCTAATCAGAGCAGAGTGACGGGCGGCGCTATGTGACTCCAGCTTAAATAGAGGCTGGGTCACATGGTGCTCTGGCCAATCACAGCCATGCCAATAGTAGGCATGGCTGTGATGGCCTCTTGGGGCAAGTAGTATGACGCTTGTTGATTGGCTGCTTTGCAGCCTTTCAAAAAGCGCCAAGAAAGCGTCACAAAAGCGCCAAGAAAGCGACGAACACCGAACCCGAACCCGGACTTTTACGAAAATGTCCGGGTTCGGGTCCGTGTCACGGACACCCCAAAATTCGGTACGAACCCGAACTATACAGTTCGAGTTCGCTCATCCCTATTGGTAGCCAAGAAACGTGCGGGGCGGAGACGTTCGGCCGAATACCGCCATATGCCTAGCGTCGAGATGCTCGAGCCGAGCATGCTCAATCATCACTAGTGATAACGTGATATTAGGCATCAGGCCTCTATCATCCATTTTTATTTATGTCTCTCTCCACACGGTTCCAATATTTTTTTTGAGGTGGGGGTTTCAATTTAATAAAACTAGCATATACATCATCAGAACACCAATACACAGAGTAGCGCACATGAGTGATAATGTGATAATAATAATGTTAACATTATGTAAATGAACCAAGCCTGGATTTGGGAGAATTTTTACACTCCTCCAGCTGAGGCCAATGAATAAATCTGGCTTTGCTGACAGTTGATGCCTGCCGTCTTGCATCCATTATGCCGCTGCCACCATCATGCCACTGATGCAGCGTGCAGACTATCATGTTCTGTATAGCTGCTGCCTCAATCATGCGACCACTGTTGTCATGCCACTGCTACGGCCTGCCGACTATCACATTCTTTATGGCTGCTGCCTCCATCATGCCACCTCCACCGTCATGTCACTGCTGTGGCCTGCCAACCATCATGTTCTGTACGGCTGCTGCTGCCTCCATCATGCCACTGCCACCTTCATGCCACTGCTGCTGCCTGTGCCTACCATCATGTTCTATAAGGCTGCTGCTGCCTCCATCATACTGCTGCCTGCCTGACAACCTGTACCATACAGCTGCTGTTGCTCCTTGCTGCTAATCCCTCACTGCCACTGCTATTAATGCAAAGCATCTGCCACTACTACCACTACCACCGCTACTACTATTACTACTACCACCTATATTCAGCTGACCTACTGCCTTGAATGTTCTGTGCTATAATGCTATAATCTTGGCCATGTGTCTCAAATACCCTACCCTTTCCACATCTACACTGCACTGCCGCTTATCCCAATTAAAAGGTAAAATATTTAAGGCTTTTTCACAATAAGCCACTTTTTTCTGACAATCAACACTTGTGCATGTCATATGGGAAGGCATTCTGGCCCTGTCAAAGCATCATTTTTGGATGTTTGTTCCCCCAAGAGACTTAAAAAAAAAATGTTATCCCTTAATAGAGTTGAGCGGACACCTGGATGTTTGGGTTCGATGGGTTCAGACGAACTTCGCAAAAAAGTTCGAGTTCGGGACCCGAACTTGACTCGAACTTGAACCCGAACCCGAACCCCATTGAAGTTAATGTGGACCCAAACTTTGGAGCACTAAAATAGCTCTAAAAAAGTCATGGAAAGGGCTAGAGGGCTGCAAAAGGCAGCAAAATGTGGTTAAGAGCATGGCAGGTGCTCTGCAAACAAATGTGGATAGGGAAGTGACTTCAAATAACATAAAATATGTAAAAATTTATAATAATCTTGATCTAGGAGGAGGAGGTCCATATGGAGTAGGGGGTTGAGGAGGCGGTGGATGTGGCGGTGTAGTTGAAAGCAGCGGTGGAGGAGGTAGCCTACACTGCCTTTTGTTTTTGTTTTTTTATTTAATTTATTTTTTTGTTTTGTTTAAATTTGGGTAGACCCAAAACATTGGGAAATATAAAAAAGAAAACAAAGAAAAAGTAAGCTGGAGTACAACAATGGCTGGGTGAGGACGGTATACATGTCTTTTCTGCACAAGGTACGAACAAGTCCTGTAGGATCCCTGCCTGGTTCATTTTAATGAACGTGAGCTTGTCAACATTGGCTGTGGACAGGCGGCTGCGCTTGTCTGTGATAACCCCCTCCTGCCGTGCTAAACAAACTCTCAGACAATACACTGGCTGCAGGGCAGGCCAGCACCTCTAAGGCATAAAGGGCAAGCTCAGGCCATGTGCCCAATTTAGAGACCCAGAAGTTGAAGAGGGCAGACCAATCAGTCAGTACGTGTAGGCATGTGCACACATACTGCTCCACCATGTTGCTGAAATGCTGCCTCCTGATAAGACGTTCCATATCAGCTGGTGGTGCTGGTTGATGTGGCATGCTGACAAAACTTTTCCACATTTTGCTAACCCTGCCTTCTGAGGTGCTGGCGGTTGCCCATCTGCGTTGGCGACCTCTTCCTCCTCCTCAGCCTTCGCCTTGCACTTCCACTGAGCTCTCGCTGTCAGGTGGCTCCACCAACACCAGCAGCACCACGACCAGGGCCACATCCCTTATTTGACACTTTCCTCATTCTTTACCCACCAAACTAACAGATGGTTTATGTCAGGTGACAATGTAACCGCCAATAGTCAACAATTAAGTTCACTGACAGTAAGGCTCTGCCGGTGTCATAAAGAGAAATACATTCTTGAGGTCACACAAATTTAATACAACTACTTCACGATCACAGAAAATGTGAATTTGTCAACCAACAGTGTAACAGCAGTATTGACTGGTTTTATTGGACTGTCAGAAGTGCAGCTCAGGCCGCAAATGTACTATCTAGCACAACAAGTGAGTATTTTGCAAACGACAATGTAACAGCAGTATTTAACGGTTTTATTGGACTGTCAGAAATACAACGCAGGCTGCAAATGTACTATCTAGCACAAAAAGTGAGCTTTTGTCTGCCAACAATGTAACAGCAGTATTTAACGGTTTTATTGGACTGTTAGAAATGCAGCGCAGGCCGCAAAGGTACTTTATGGAAACAAAATAAGATTTTTTTGCAGTGCAAATCTTGTTGAAATCAGAAGTAGACAGTAATCACATTGCAACTCAGATAAAACACTTCTTTGAAGAAAACATAAACAAAGAAGTTAACTGGCCAACACTATGGGAAACACACAAAACAGTAATTTGGGGACGCCTCATGCAACTAGGTTCCAGAAGGAAATAGGACAAAAAATAGCAGTTGTGACTGCATAAATACAAACTTTGGAAAGGGTACATAAACATTCCTGTTCCAGGGAAGTAGAAAAATAATTATTATTGCTCAGACTAGAGCTTAAAGAACTTATGAGCAAGGAATCAGAACGATACCTCTTTTATCACAAATACAGGCATTTCATAAATGCCAACAAATGTGGTAGAGACCTAGCAAAACTAGTACAAAAACAAAGATATAAAACAATTATCCATAAAATTAAAAACAAAAGAGGAGAACCAAAATAATTGCCAGGAAAAATTGGCAACACATTTTGCAATTATTATGAAAAACTGTAGAACATAGAAAAGGAAGATCCAGGTAAAAACCCTTCTGATCAAGAAAAGACAAAATTTAGCTACCCAGCCTAAATAATATACAAAAGGAGCAGTTGTCTGCCCCAATGACACAAAAAGAAATTGAAGAAATACTAAACACACTCCCTATTGGCAAATGCCCTGGCCCCGACGGATTTAGCACACTTTACTACAAACAATATAAACATATTCTTTTATCACACTTGACAAAATATTTCAATCACATATTCAATCACATATTTCAGTCCATGTCTTGGACTTAACACCTGAGACACTGACAGCAAATATTACAGTAATACCGTCCGATTTCCCTTTTGAAACAACAACCTCAAAATATATGCTAAAATACTGGCCAATAGACTGCAAAAAGTACTTCCCGAAATTATTAATCCAGAGCAGGTGGGATTCACTCCTGGCAGGGAGGCCAAAGACAACATAATGAAAACTTAATTTGCCATAGAATACAGCAAAAAAACATCAAATACCAACAATATTGATTTCTACTGACGCTGAGAAGGCGTTTGATTGTCTCAACTGGAAGTTCCTTATGGCCTCTCTGGACAAGTTTGGTCTTCCTGCTCCCTTTATACAAAAAAATAAACCGATGTACACTAACCCTTCTACATCTGTATTGACAAATGGTCTCACCTCCAAACCTTTTCAAATTCGAAACGGAACAAGACACCCCTCCTGTTCATACTATCTCTTGAGCCCTTTCTGGCCAAAATTAGAAAAAAAACACACATAACTGGCATAAAATCAACAAACATAACCCATAAAATCGCAGCTTATGCTGATGATATTATTTTTCTGGTCACTGACCCATTATCCTCAATCCCCACAATACTAAAACTAGAGATTTATGGAAATCTATCCTCTTTTAAAGTAAATTTAATCTAAATTCACTATATTCAACGTAAACGTAGACAACCACACTTGGAATAACATAACGGTTTTAGGTAGCCTGAAACCATTAACTACATCCTTCAAATATTTGGGGATTAAAATAACCACCAACCCAAAAGAATTTTACATCCTTAATTTTCTCCCTTTGCTTGAAAGGGTTAAAGCAGACCTTTCGGAATGGGACGACCTATACGTCTCTTGGTTTGGCTGTGTAAACCTTGTTAAAATGATCACTCTTGCTAGAGTGTTACATACACTCACCTAAAGAATTATTAGGAACACCATACTAATACGGTGTTGGACCCCCTTTTGCCTTCAGAACTGCCTTAATTCTACGTGGCATTGATTAAACAATGTGCTGATAGCATTCTTTAGAAATGTTGGCCCATATTGATAGGATAGCATCTTGCAGTTGATGGAGATTTGAGGGATGCACATCCAGGGCACGAAGCTCCCGTTCCACCACATCCCAAAGATGCTCTATTGGGTTGAGATCTGTAACTGTGGGGGCCATTTTAGTCCATGAACTCATTGTCATGTTCAAGAAACCAATTTGAAATTATTCGAGCTTTGTGACATGGTGCATTATCCTGCTGGAAGTAGCCATCAGAGGATGGGTACATGGTGGTCATGAAGGGATGGACATGGTCAGAAACAATGCTCAGGTAGCCCGTGGCATTTAAACGATGGCCAATTGGCACTAAGGGGCCTAAAGTGTGCCCAGAAAACATCCCCCACACCATTTACCACCACCACCAGCCTGCACAGTGGTAACAAGGCATGATGGATACATGTTCTCATTCTGTTTATGCCAAATTCAGACTCTACCATTTGAATGTCTTAACAGAAATCGAGACTCATCAGACCAGGCAACATTTTTCCGGTCTTCAACAGTCCAATTTTGGTGAGCTCGTGCAAATTGTAGCCTCTTTTTCCTTTTTGTAGTGGAGATAAGGGGTACCCGGTGGGTCTTCTGCTGTTGTAGCCCACCTTTCTTTCCCATTCTGACATTCAGTTTGGAGTTCAGGAGATTGTCTTGACCAGGACCACAACCCTACATGCATTGAAGCAACTGCCATGTGATTGGTTGACTAGATAATCGCATTAATGAGAAATAGAACAGGTGTTCCTAATAATTCTTTAGGTGAGTGTATTTTGCAAGGCATTCCCATGGAAATACCAAAGATTTTTTTCAAAGCTTTGAAGAAGACAGTCCTTTCCTTTGTTTGGAATAAAGAACAAAATTGAATTGGCTCTGCTACCCTTTCAAGGCCTAAAAGAGAAGGGGGGGTTGGGTCTCCCAGACTTCGGAAAATACGCCAAAGCTGCCATCTTATCAAGAGTCCTAGAATGGAATACCAGACCTAAACGCAAATATTGGGTAGATCTTGAGGAAGGTTGCACTTCTTCCCCACTCAGTTTTACTACATGGAAAACCAAACACAACCAATATCTCTTCAAAGATATAGGAATCCCATACACCACCCACACTCTGAAGATTTGGCATAAACAAGCAGACGCTACATTACAGAGATCTTCCTCTATACATCCTGATTCCTAAAAAATTTATGTCAATCAGGAACAAAATAAGTATGACCCAAACAGGTTGCAACACGGTTTTAAAAGACATAATCGCTGGTGAAAATATATTCCCCACATTACCCAACCTCCTGAGAAAGGGTTTCTTACCAAGCTGGCCCTAGATAGACACCCACTGGATCACAGCATCTCTAGTATATATGCATTTCTTAATGAGATGGACCTCCTGCCTACATACCTCAGCAGTAGGTCAAAGGAACTAAACAAAACTTTCAAGTAGAAAGAACTCCAGATGATCATGCAATCATCCATATACCTAAAATAACCCTGTTAGGTTGCAAGAAACTCATTTCAAACTGGTCACCAGGTGGTATAGAACCCCTGCCCTTCTCAACAGAATCAATGCAGACATTCCTTCGAACTGCTGGAGGTGAGGTGGGCCAGTTGGATCCATTACTCACATCTGGATAGATTGTGTTAAATTAGCCCCTCTTTGGCAAAAATGTAACGCCATAATTTCCGAACTTTATAATTCCCCTGTACAGATTTAAAAAAAGAGCTTGTCCCTTCTTGGGTTACACAATAGAGGCTCTTTGATCTTAAAATACAGGCTTTTTCCCTTTCTCATCCATTCCTTTAAAGCTCTAATTCCAAAACACTCGCTGAGAGAGGAAGTCCCTTCTATCAAAGAATGGATTACAGCCATCAGTCTAGAAAATAGATTTGAAAATGTAAAGTGGTCTGCTTTAGATAAATACAAAATGTATCTCAAGATTTGGTCCAAATGGAATGATTACATAACGTCTGATAAGTTTAATAAACATCTAGAGTAACTGGTTTTACCCGTTGACTTCCGAGATTTCTCATTAATTACATGTGACTATGTTACTTGTTTACTGTTCTCCCCTGTTACCCCTCCTTCCCTCACTCCCCTCCCCCCCTCCCCTCCTCCCTCCCTCCCCCCCTATTTCTTACCTTCCCCTCATTCTATTAAGCTTACAGTCTGGTTCTGTCAAAATGGCCTTTGTCATACCTTGGCCATATCCCCCTTAAGAGGTGGTAATTTTTTTTATAAACAATGTCTTATCTTTAGAGATTCTGATGCTTTTGACATGTTTTGAGCAAATACCATCTCCATTTGGTTAAAATGACACATACATTTGCTAAATATTAGATCCCTATAATTTCCGACATAAGATCATAAGTATTATGCATTTTTTATTCATGTTCCCACTGTTATTATTTACGAGATAGACCTATTACTGTACATCTGGGTTTACTTAGTGCCATACAGAACATTTGACTGCATTGTTTGTAATAATTAATATTTCCAGTCTGGTTCTGTCAAAATGACCTCGGTTGTACCTAGGCCGGACTCCCGTTTAGACATGATAGTTGTTGAAATAATAGGCAAAGAAGTCCTGCACTCACTTTTTCTTCTGCTGATTAAATCTCTTTATTCGTCACATATGAGATATTCTGTGACGCGCGTTTCGGCTCCAATACGAGCCTTTCTCAAACAGATACAAATGTAGTATACAAAAATAGCACAATGTACACGGTTTAAATAGACCACCTAAGCCAGGCATGTCCAAAGTGCGGCCCTCCAGCTATTGCAAAACTACAACTCCCAGCATGATTGGATAACTTCCAGCTATTAGGGCATGCTGGGGGTTGTACGTTTGCAACAGCTGGAGGGCTGCACTTTGGACATGCCTGGCCTAAGCGGAAATGACATCAGGTAACCATGGTAATCAATCAAACAAACAAAGTGAAACAAAAACAGAAACATGTGAGAAGCGACCCAACTGCAGCAGCATCAATCAAAATGGTAGTAATTGAAGATCATGAGAAATTCTTTAAATGATCATGGCGACTTCTAATTCAGATGATGCGGTTGGGGGTTCCTCACGTTTTCTGAAAAAATACATAAGAAGACAAATAAATGAAAAGTTTTAATATTCATATAAAATGGAGCTTGGAAAATTACAGGAAGCTATTCAAATCATACTCCCAGTTTAACACCATGGGTTCCAATGTCTGTAATGTGTGAATTGCGATTTTTTTAACATCTTAATCCGATTCCCCCCTCTGCGAGGTTGTGCCACATGCTCAATGATTTGAAAGCGCAATTGCGCAATATTATGTTTGCAGCGATCAAAGTGGTAAGGAACCGGTAGAAGCAAGTTATTTTTCCTTATGGTGGACTTGTGTTTATAGAAGTGATCTTTCATTTGCATAGATGTTTCTCCTATATATAGGAGTCCACAAGGGCACTTTAATAAGTATACAACATAATTGCTGTTACATGTAAACAGACCCCTAACTGGGAATCGCTTGCCTGTGTGAGGGTGTGTGAAATATTCCCCTTTAATTGCACTTGAACAATGTATACACCCCAGGCAAGGAAACGTGCCCTTTCTGGGAGTAGATAGAATCTGTTGACGCTTCTCAGTCTGAACACTGCCCACATCATCCCTTACCACCATGTCGCGGATATTTTTATTGCGTTTGTAGCATATTAGAGGAGGGCTCTTAAATTCTTCAACAGAGGGACAAAATGTTCCAATGTCCAGAAAAAATATACCGACATTTGTAAACCCATGGGTGAAATTTAGCAATGAATGGAACGTGCGGTCCCCTTGGCTCCTGTTTAGGGGCCAAAGAGGTAACCTTACTCCTCGGACTCGTGCACCTTACTGTCTTGGACTCGTGCACCAGGCCTCTTGAACAGAGTGCCGAGTGACCATCACCTAGTTGTTGAAATAATGTCTTGGTTTTGGAAAAGCTAAAGCTTTAGGCATGTTTTTAACAAATACCATCTCAATTTAGTTAACTTGACAAATACATCTGCCAATTATTAGATCCCTATAATATCTGACATGAGCTCACAAGTAATGTGCATTTCTTATTCACGTTCCCACTGTTATTATCTACGAGATTGACATATTCTTGGACTTTTGGGATCTCTTAGTGCTGTACAGAACCTTTGACTGCACTGTTTGTAATATCTATTAACTATTTTTGTTAAGAATGTACATGGATTTGCAGTGCAGGCCGCAAAGGTACTTTATGGAAAAAAATATATGATTTTTTCACCCACAAATGAAATAGATGTATTTATCAGATTTTCTTTCACTATCACAAATGCAGTGCAGGGTGCAAATGTACTTTTTATTTAAAAAAAAAAAAATTTGTCCCCCCAGAATCTAAGTGATGGATTTACTGAATTGAATACACTCACTTATGCAGCACAGGGATACTTTACAGAAAAAAATGTGAATATGTCACACTCTCACAGACGGATTCCCTATATCATTTTCCCTTCCCCTGGCACATATGCAGTGCAGTTGCACTTAAAAAATGGGTATATGTTGCCCACTGGACTAAAAGAACAGAATAAAATTATTGTCCCTAGCACATATGCAGTACTGGTGCACTGAACTTGCACAAAATGGCCGCCGACGCCCACCTAACTAACAGACGGATAAAACTTATTTTTATGTGTCATTGGGCTCAGGGCAGGGTACAAAAATTTTGAATTGCACCCCCAAAAATAAATCGCTGTAGATCGCAGAGTGAACAACAAGTTCTGATATCAGATTCTTTCCTATTATCTCCCTCACAGCAGCAGCATCCTATCCTTACACTAGTAAGAGCTGAGTGACATGCGGCGCTACGTGACTCCAGCTTATATAGAGGCTGGGTCACATGCTGCACTGGCTAATCACAGCCATGCAATTAGTAGGCATGGCTGTGATGGCTTCTAAGGGCACACGAGTTAAACCCTTGTTGATTGGCTGCCCTGCCGCCTTTCAAAAAGCGCCATTAAATCGCCGAACACCGAACTCGAACCCAAACTTTTACTGAAATGTTTGGGTTTTGGTCTGGGGTCAAAAAATCATAAAGTTATGTCTGAACCTGAACTTTACAGTTCGGGTTCCCTCAACCCTATCCCTTAACACTGTGTGTGTTTAAAAATCATCTGTCCCTGATAAGGGACATTTTTTGGAAGCTTTGGAATATGAGCATAACACTTAGGAAGCGCAGTGTGTTTTTAAACATGCTGTGTATTAACACCATCATAACACATAGCTATATATCTCAGTGTCACTCAGACATCATTTACTATCTCTGTCATTGCATCGAAAGCTTGAGGGGAGGGAGGGAAAAATAACAAAATTCATAAAAAATAAATGTAAAGAGATAACAATTTTTCCCAAAAAGTCCTAGGAAACTAGAGGGTGATATATACCAATTTTCAGGGCCATTGGTGCAACTTTGATTTGGTCCAAATTGATTCAGGTCCAAGCCAAAATCTCAAGTGGTTCGCTAGTTTTACATATCAGGTCTATTTAAAAAAATCATCTGGTCCTTAGAAGGTCTTAAAATTTGGTAAATACAACCTCAGATGAACAACATGTGACAAATTAAAGTGCTATTTTTTATTCAACAAAAACTAGGCCAAAAAACCTAAGCTTTTTATGAAAAATGAAGTACAACTCATAAATCCATAGCAGCAATAACTTGAAGTAATCATTTTCTGTATGAGCTCATCAGTCTCTCTGTTGCCTTGGCAGCTCAAGTACTTGGCTGTCCTGCTACTTCTATTAGGAACATTATTTGTTAAACTACTACTACTACTATTTTTGCCACTATTACCAGTCCCATTCCCTCCTTGTTCTATGTGCAGTTGCATAGCTGCTTCTAAGGCTAGGGTTTCATGGCAACTTCTTGCTGCTGAAAAGTCGCTGTTTAATTTTTTAAATGATAGTCAATAATGTCGCCCAGTGACATGCAAAATACAAAATGCAAAAAATCCATCCAAGTTGGACGGTTGTGCGACTGTCGCATTGCAGTCACAGAATGTCGCATGTCGCAGTGCGACACCATTGACTTTCATTATAAAAAATTCAAATTGCGAAAAATGTTGGGTGACATTGGTGTGCCATGAATGTCGCGCAACACATGTCGCCAGGTAGCCCTATCCTAATTGTTAATCAGCTTCTGCTATAAATTCTGGACTGCCCTCCCTCTCATTGAGCTTAGGTTTCTAATTTACTAGTTTAACCATTGCAGGTGTGCTATTCTGATTGTTGATCCATTTACTGAACTTCTGCCTGTTAACCAACTCTGATACTTTGCTGCCTGAGCTGACCTTAGCCTCTCTACTGTACTGACCATTTACTGCCTGCCTTGACCTTGGATTAGGTTCACAGAATTGCAATAACTCTGCTTGCTTTGCCTTTTTACCAACTATCAGTGTTGCCTGAACCTTTGGTGCTTCGCCATGGTATCTTTGACACCCAAGGGTAAGCTTCTAGCTACACCAGGACTATTTGAAGAGGTAGCGGCCTCGGGGTGTGCTTGGGATCATTCTTCTGCCACATGAACTAGTTCAGCCAAGCTTTAGCTGCTGGATAGATGGCTCCACATTTGACTCTACAATACTTTGATATTGGTATCCTCACTTGCTCCATGGCTCTAGGCTCTAGTAGCACAGAATGGTCAGTCTCACTCCCTACTTTCCCGGTGGGAGAAGGAATCTAGTAGTCTAGTGCCTTTCAGTTTGCCATGTCTCCGCCTTCATGCACCTGTGATTGACTGGGACAACAGGCAGATTATTTGTTGGGGCCCACAGTGTCTGCTTATGCCAGCTACAGTGATGTCTTTGACAAAAAGGAGGCTGAGGCTAACTACATCGGTCCTATGACTACCCTATTGAAGTGTTGCCAGGAACCACTCTACTGGGTGGCTGTATCTACCCACTGCCTGACTATGACAAGGGGAACCTGGAATGAGGTTTGATCTGAAAGTCCTCCTCTCCTGCGGCAGCTGGCCTAATCTTTGTGAAAAAGAAGGACATTCTATTTGGCCATGTATTGATTACTGTGGTCTAAATAAGATCATGGTGAAGTTGGATCTCTGAGACGCATACAACTTGATTTGTATACAAGAGGGTGACAAATGGAAGAGAGCATTTACTGTAATAGCTGCGATGGCCATTATGAATACTTCATTATGCTCTTTGGCTTGTGCAATGCCCCTGTTGGATTCCAGGAAATTGTCCATGATATCTTCCATGATCTGCTGAATGTCTGTGTCATGGTCTACCTGGACATCTTGGTTTTCTCTGCAGATCTGGCTTCTCACCATAAACACATCTGCAATTTTCTCCTTCAACTTCAGGAAAACAGGTAATATGCTAGGCTTGATAAGTGCCTGTTTGAGAAGACTTCTGTTCCCTTTCTGGGCTATATAATCTCAAACTGTGGCATTCAGATGGACCCAGAGAAGCTGATCACGGTTCCAGAGAGGAATCCAGCAGTTCTTGGTCTGTGTCAATTACTACACACAAGTTATCCCTTACTTCTCCATACATACAGCCATATCTCAGCGCCTGCCTGCAAATGGCTGAATGTCAGGGAGTGGAAACCTGAGGAGGAATCCACGCTTCAGACCCTCAAGCAGGCCATCTCCACAGCCTCAATTTTGCATCATTCAGATGTCTCTAGGCAGTTCTTCTTTGAGGTGAATGCGCCCTCTAATAAGGGAATGCAGGTCACTTCTAAGTTCTGGAAAGCTATCTGTAAACTGTTAGATATCAAGATGGACTTTTCCTCAGCTTACTGTTTTTAATCCAATGGTATATAGCCATGCCTATAGAACGGAATAGGGGCAAACCCGTATTCAGGAACCCCTTGGATGGCCCTAAAAAGGGATTATAGAGGCTAACCTAGATAAGGTGCTCTGAAGCGGGTCTATTTAATGTCCTACTATAAATACCGAAAAATAATAAATACTAAGTACATAATAATAAATAAATGCTGATTACATCAAGATGAATAAATGTAAAGCAGTAAATAGATGCTCAGTACAATTTTGAATGGGTGAAAGATCTTCCCCTTTTCACTAGAAAACTAAGGTGGCACAAAATTTTCTGTTCCTCTGACAAAAAAAGAAGCCTTGAACTGGGACTTGAACCCAGTGATTTACAAGAATTTGATGATTTGGTGGAACTTCTGGATGAAAACGAACGCCCGAAAGGACAGGGTCCCTTCACCACTCTTAGAAACAAGAGCACTAAAATGCCCTCCAAAACATTGGGAAAAGTCAATATTGACCTTTTTTTGAGATCTGTAACCAGGGATCTTAAAAACGTTGTACCGAAACTGGGGTATAAAAATTATAAAAATTATACGTCTACAGAAATGAAAGTGTTACGACATCTAAGCATGAACAAAGACCTAGTAATCAAACCCTCAAATAAGGGGGTTAATGTGGTTGTTATGTCTGTTCAACAATATTGTAACATGTATCTATCATTTCTATCTGACAGAAAAAGTTATGAACTATTGAAGTCTGATCCCACTATTCCGTATTCACAAAAGCTATTGCAGATGCGGCGGTAGGCCGTTGACGTTAAACTGATTGACCGAAAAGAACTCTAGGGTGGCTACCTTTTATGCTCTTCCAAAATACACAAAGGAACTAGTCACCTCAGGGGCCGACCAATAGTATGTGGGATAGGCAGCCTTACTGAACATGCAGGCACCTACATTGACCAAATACTTTGTTTATTTGTTACAGCCCTACCATCGTATCTACTTAAACACATCAATGGCATTAAATTGGAACCAGATATCTGGTTAGCATCCATTGATATAGAAGCAGATTCCTGAATAGTGCCCTTGTTCCATGGCACCCTGTGCACTTTGATATATCTTTGACTAATTATTTTATTATTTCATCATAGACAGTATGCCGCAGCGGTCCGCTTATGTTATCGAACAGCAATCATACTGGCTGGTTATCTTCCCCGGCACTTTGGGTTAAACATATGGGGCATGCAAGTATCTCTTACTCTGACAGTAATTGACTGAACAGTATCTATTTTACATCTCATGTGAGGACTTATATTTTTTATCTGAATTTGAGTGTGCAGTGTTTATCAGGCTCACTGGCCCAACTTTATTATTGTTTTCTATTTGCTGAATCAGTGTCTCATTAATTTTTATTACTAACCAATTACTAACTGGTGCTGCAAAGAAATTGCTAGACACTAGGTCAGATTATTTATGTAAATAACTTTTGGATGTTTATTTAAATACTGCATTTTGTGTCCCTTGATGAGCCCATTTAATGTATTGGGCAAAACGTGTTGGGATGAAGGGACCTATACTTTGATTGTAATGATCGTGGGAAGTAGAAGGTGTCTTTTGGCAAATAACAATTTAATCCAACATTGCAGAAATTGTACTGAGCATCAGGGACGTTTCTAGGGTCTCAAAAGATCTGGGGCCCAAGCCCCAAATAATATGGCCCAGTTCTCTAAGTCGCCACCACCCCTCCCCCCACACAACGCATTTTGCTGTACTTGCTATACAGCAGCACATACCTGTCACAGCTAGAGCCTCCCAGGTGATGTCTCCTCTGATGTACTGTAGATCTTCTCTGTTATGATCTTCTCCATTTGGTCTGGACAACCAGTCGTGCCTTGTCTCTGCAGAATGTGACACACAGACATCTTAGCTTCCCACTTTTCTATCATCATCCCTCAACCTGTTATCCTGCTGTTCACTGTGCTCCCCAATACCCCCAAATCAGAATCACTTTATTCGCCAAACATGACACAATCGATTGTGCTTGGAATTGGGTTAGGCACAGGTACAGGCATAGTACTAGTGGTTGACAAGAGGCGGTGGGGAACACGGGGGGGGGGGACAAGGAATTACGAGCGGGTGATGGGGGGGTGGTGATTTCAGCAGTCTGATGTCCTTGCAGGGATGGCCTGATACCTGCGACCGGACTTTAGACGTCTGAAGAGATGATGGCCCGGATGGGAGTGGTCATTGGATATTTTCAGAGCCCTGGAGCACAGTCTGTCGGAGAAGATAGAGTCAAGGGGTGGTAGTGGCAAATACTATCCTGAAGAAATATGAGTGCCCCCATAGTAATAGTTCTCCTCCAAGTCCCACCAATAGTAATTTCTTTCCAGAATGCCACCATTAGTAATACTGCCCCCTACAGTGCCCCCAACAGTGATAATGCTCCCCAAGATTTTCCCTATTAGTAGAAAAGCTTTCCAGTGCTAATAATACCCTCACAGAGACCCCAGTAGAAATAAGCCCCCTTATTCTTCCCCAGTGGTAATGAAGCTCTATACAGACCCCTCAGTAGTAATAAGGCCTCCATAGTGCTCTTAGTAGAAATAAGGCAGATCTATATGTCCCTCCTATAGAGCCCCCAGTAGCAATAAGAATACCTATAATGTCCCCTGGATTTGCAGTACCTCCTGTAGTTATATTCCTCTCTCCACCATACAGTCCCATGTAAATAACATCACACCATCTCTCCTGCCCTCTCCAAAATACAGTCCTATGCTAAGAACATCAAAACAATCCCTTCAGCCCCTCCAACATACAGTCCCATGTAAATAACGCTATTTCCCTCCCTCCACCATAGAGTCCCATGTAAATAACATCAAACCATCTACCCAGCCCCCTCCAATTTACAGTCCTATGTAGATAACATCCCTCTCTATCTACAGCCTCCTCCAAAATACAGCCCCATGTAAATAACATCACCTTATCCCCAGCCGCCTACAGTCCCAAGTAATTAATATCACCTCCTCCCCAGCCGCCTCAAACATGCAATCCCAAGTAAACATCACCCCCTCGACATTCAGTCCCATGTAAAAAACATCTTCCCCCCCACCAGACACCTTCAACATACAGTCCTGTATAAATAGCATTGCCTCCTGAACATTCAGTCCCATGCAAATAACATCAATCCCTCCTACAGCTCCTTCTGTCATACAGTCCAAAGTAAATAACATCTCTCCCTCCAACAGCCGCCATCAACATACAGTCCCATGTAAATAACATCCCACCCTCCCCCAGCCCCCTGCAACATACAGTCCCATGTAAATAACATCACTTCCTCCTACAGCCACCATCAACATACAGTCCCATGTAAATTACATCTTTCCCTTCAGCCCTAGCATACAGGCCCAGTTAAATAACCACAACTCCCAGCATTGCTCTGCCTCTCCCTTCACTAACCTCTCCTCCTGTAGCAGATATTACCACAGCTTCTTCCCCCAAGACTTCTTCTCTTCACTGCCATCCTCCCCTGTACTGGCCTGTTTTAATGGTCACATGACCTCTGTTGTCACTACAGGTCCTTCAGATCTTCCACTTCATTAGATCCAATTGTATTGCCGTCCTGCGGACGACAATACAGTTGTATCTAGCTGACAGGCAGGACATTTGGGGCCTGGGACCAAACATCAGGGGCCCAGGCCCCGAATGTTTTGACCTAGCATAGCCCCAGCTGAGCATCTATTTACTGTTATGTATTCAGCATTTATTCATCTTGATGTACTCAGCATTTATTTATTATTCTTATGTACTTAGTATTTATTATTTTCGGTATTTATAGAAGGTTATTGAATAGACCCGCTTCAAGGCACCATATCTAGGTTTGCCTCTATAATCCCTTTTCAGGGCCGTCCAAGGGCTTTAAAGAGGTTCCTGAATACAGGATCACCCCTATCGGGCGGATTTTCTGTTCTATAGGCAGGGCTATTTAGTATAGGGTGAGAATCAGGGAAAGGTCCTCACTTTACCACCGCTACCTTGCCTAAAGTACTGCCCTATACCCTGTTGTGGAACATTTATCAGTATATCTATTTAATTATATTTGTTTTGATTTATTATTTCTTTTGGTATTATTTGCTTTGGGTTATTTTAGTATTTAGAATAAAGGCTATGTTTTAGATTAGGGTGGTATTCTCTAAATAGTTTAATTAGATTCATACTACCTAAGCATATTTACCCTCTGATGGGTTACTGTCTTAGCTGTGACATCCCTCAATCCAATGGACAGTTTGAGCATATTAATCAAGTCCTGGTCAACTATTTGTCATACCTCACTTCTGTGAGTCACAAAAACTGGGCTGCTTTGCTCCCCTGCACAAAATATTCCTACAACAACCATTCTAGTGAGTCTACCAGTAAGACCACTTTCTTGATAGTGTATGATCATCAATTATGGAGGGTTCCTCATCAGTAACACCCCAGAGTAGTGTTACCACTCCTGCACCCTGCTACTGTCTTTATTGGGCTAATACAATATAATCTATGTATTCTGTTCTAGGTTCACCATAATGTGCATCTATAATATTGTTATGTAACTGTTATAAATGTAATTTACTTGTTTCACCAGCAGGTAACAGCAAACACAGCAGAGCGATAGTTAGATAGAATGGAACTCACCATTCCACCCCCCTTTGGTCAGAAGTGGGGCAGTCCTGCTTGCTATCAGAAGGAAGTGGGGCAGTTCCGGTTTGTGCTGGTTGAGACTCGATGTTCGAGATGCCAGAATTGTAACCTATTCCTTGGCTGAAGATAAGTCAGACTAAAAGTGAAGTGCAGGGTAAAGAAGAAGCCAAGTTATCCAGTCAGCTTGTCAGTACAGCAGAGTGAGAGATGTATAGAGCAGAGTTGAGTTTGCCTTCCAGATTAACGCTAAAGCCTGCTGAAACCAAGACAAAGCCTGAAAACCTTTTGACGAAACGTTTATTCAAAGTAAAGCTGCCATTGAACTTCATATCAAGATCTGGACTCAAGTTGTTCTTTTCAATCCCTCAATTATTCCCCCTATTATTTGCTTTGGAGCCAAAACCTGGGATCCAGCAGTATCCATGTAGGAGCACTGTGATACATAAAGAGACATTTAGGCAGCACTACACCACTCGGCATTCCTACTACACCTGGGACCCGATATAGAGGCCCTGGGATGAGGTGCCCTTTGCACTTCCATTACCTGTGTCCTCCAGAGTTCCATTTGAGTCTATTGTCAGCAATTATATCCAGATGTGAGAAGATACTAAAACATCCCTTCTTCTGCTCATATGAATAATGTCTTGTTCTAGCGCCAGCAGATCGGTGAGGTCAGGAGATGGGTAGGGTCTCCCTGTGAAAGAACTCCGGCCAATCAGGGCCGGTGCTCGCACGTCAGTTGCACTAACATCACTGGTCACGTGATGCCAGGTGCATCATGTGACCAGAAAGCGCAGCCTATTCAAACAGGCAGCCTGCTGGCCACAGGTTGCCTGTGAATGATGTTGTTTGCTACAGCTTCCTCACTAGCTTTGGATTATCTTATACCTGACCCTTGAATTTGACACTGACTTTGACCTTGCTTGACCCTCTTCTGGACTTGACATGCTCTCTTGGTTTTGACCCCTAGATTTACCTGGTTTCTGTCTTCTAGTTCTGATTTAGTACTGATTTCATTTTCCTGGCATTGACCTTCGGTTTGGTACATTTCTGGATATTAACTTTTGTTTTCTGCGTATTGAGACACTCATCGTTTGTCATTTTGCCTCCTTTGTTGCCTTCTCGATTCAGACTACTTAGGAAGGGACTGATGAACAGTTGTGGATCAGATGCAGGGGTTAACCCAGTTGTTACAGGATTTGGAGGTTAGGATTTAGCACCAGGAGAACATTCAGGGTGCACCAGTAGCAACTGTTTTGCTCCAGACCATGGAACCTCAAGTCAGGTCACCTGACTGCTTTTCCAGAGATAGGAAACAGTTTTTGGCATTTAAAGGGGTTCTCCGGGAATTAAGAAAATGAAAATACTTAAATATTACTTAATTATAAATATACTACTAAATACCATTTATTAGTTATAATGGCTCGTTTTGTCTGGGGAGCAATCATTAGGAAAAATAAAATGGCTGCCATCCTGCTAGTCCAAAAAAACCTGTCCTAATTACACAGGAGGACAAGTTAAAGAGCTGTGCCATCTACCACTATTACTTGTCAGTAGAGTTGAGCGAACACCTGGATGTTCGGGTTCGAGAAGTTCGGCCGAACTTCCCGGAAATGTTCGGGTTCGGGATCCGAACCCGATCCGAACTTCGTCCCGAACCCGAACCCCATTGAAGTCAATGGGGACCCGAACTTTTCGGCACTAAAAAGGCTGTAAAACAGCCCAGGAAAGGGCTAGAGGGCTGCAAAAGGCAGCAACATGTAGGTAAATCCCCTGCAAACAAATGTGGATAGGGAAATGAATTAAAATAAAAATTAAATAAATAAAAATTAACCAAAATCAATTGGAGAGAGGTCCCATAGCAGAGAATCTGGCTTCCTGTCACCCACCACTGGAACAGTCCATTCTCAGATATTTAGGCCCCGGAACCCAGGCAGAGGAGAGAGGTCCCGTAACAGAGAATCTGGCTTCATGTCAGCAGAGAATTAGTCTGCATGTCATAGCAGAGAATGAGGCTTCACGTCAGCCACCACTGCAACAGTCCATTGGCATATATTTAGGCCCAGCACACAGGCAGAGGAGAGAGGTCCCGTAACAGACAATCTGGCTTCATGTCAGCAGAGAATCAGTCTTCATGTCATAGCAGAGAATCAGGCTTCACGTCACCCACCACTGCAACAGTCCATTTTCATAAATTTAGGCCCAGCACCCAGGCAGAGGAGAGAGGTCCCGTAACAGAGGATCTGGCTTCATGTCAGCAGAGAATTAGTCTGCATGTCATAGCAGAGAATGAGGCTTCACGTCAGCCTCCACTGCAACAGTCCATTGGCATATATTTAGGCCCAGCACACAGGCAGAGGAGAGAGGTCCCGCAACAGACAATCTGGCTTCATGTCAGCAGAGAATCAGTCTGCATGTCATAGCAGAGAATCAGGCTTCATGTCACCCACCACTGCAACAGTCCATTGTCATAAATTTAGGCCCAGCACCCAGGCAGAGGAGAGAGGTCCCGTAACAGACAATCTGGCTTCATGTCAGCAGAGAATTAGTCTGCATGTCATAGCAGAGAATGAGGCTTCACGTCAGCCACCACTGTAAGAGTCCATTTTCATAAGTTTAGGCCCAGCACCCAGGCAGAGGAGAGAGGTCCCTTAACAGAGGATCTGGCTTCATGTCAGCAGAGAATCAGTCTTCATGTCATAGCAGAGAATCAGGCTTCACGTCAGCCACCACTGTAAGAGTCCATTTTCATAAGTTTAGGCCCAGCACCCAGGCAGAGGAGAGAGGTCCCGTAACAGAGAATCTGGCTTCATGTCAGCAGAGAATTAGTCTGCATGTCATAGCAGAGAATGAGGCTTCACGTCAGCCACCACTGCAATAGTCCATTGGCATATATTTAGGCCCAGCACCCAGGCAGAGGAGATAGGTCCCGTAACAGACAATCTGGCTTCATGTCAGCAGAGAATCAGTCTGCATGTCATAGCAGAGAATGAGGCTTCACGTCAGCCACCACTGCAACAGTCCATTGGCATATATTTAGGCCCAGCACACAGGCAGAGGAGAGAGGTCCCGTAACAGACAATCTGGCTTCATGTCAGCAGAGAATTAGTCTGCATGTCATAGCAGAGAATGAGGTTTCATGTCAGCCACCACTGCAACAGTCCATTGGCATATATTTAGGCCCAGCACACAGGCAGAGGAGAGAGGTCCCGTAACAGACAATCTGGCTTCATGTCAGTAGAGAATCAGTCTGCATGTCATAGCAGAGAATCAGGCTTCACGTCACCCACCACTGCAACAGTCCATTGTCATAAATTTAGGCCCAGCACCCAGGCAGAGGAGAGAGGTCCCGTAACATACAATCTGGCTTCATGTCAGCAGAGAATTAGTCTGCATGTCATAGCAGAGAATGAGGCTTCACGTCAGCCACCACTGCAACAGTCCATTGGCATATATTTAGGCCCAGCACCCAGGCAGAGGAGAGAGGTCCCGTAACAGACAATCTGGCTTCATGTCAGCAGAGAATCAGTCTTCATATCATAGCAGAGAATCAGGCTTCACGTCACCCACCACTGTAAGAGTCCATTTTCATAAATTTAGGGCCAGCACCCAGGCAGAGGAGAGAGGTCCCGTAACAGAGGATCTGGCTTCATGTCAGCAGAGAATCATTCTGCATGTCATAGCAGAGAATCAGGCTTCACGTCACCCAACATTGGAACAGTCCATTGGCATATATTTAGGCCCCGACACCCAGACAGAGGAGAGGTTCATTCAACTTTGGGTAGCCTCGCAATATAATGGTAAAATGAAAATAAAAATAGGATTGAATGAGGAAGTGCCCTGGAGTCCAATAATATATGGTTAAGGGGAGGTAGTTAATGTCTAATCTGGACAAGGGACGGACAGATCCTGTGGGATCCATGCCTGGTTCATTTTTATGAACGTCAGCTTGTCCACATTGGCTGTAGACAGGCGGCTGCGTTTGTCTGTAATGACGCCCCCTGCCGTGCTGAATACACGTTCAGACAAAACGCTGGCCGCCGGGCAGGCCAGCACCTCCAAGGCATAAAAGGCTAGCTCTGGCCACGTGGACAATTTAGAGACCCAGAAGTTGAATGGGGCCGAACCATCAGTCAGTACGTGGAGGGGTGTGCACATGTACTGTTCCACCATGTTAGTGAAATGTTGCCTCCTGCTAACACGTTGCGTATCAGGTGGTGGTGCAGTTAGCTGTGGCGTGTTGACAAAAGTTTTCCACATCTCTGCCATGCTAACCCTGCCCTCAAAGGAGCTGGCATTGACACAGCTGCCTTGGCGACCTCTTGCTCCTCCTCTGCCTTGGCCTTGGGCTTCCACTTGTTCCCCTGTGACATTTGGGAATGCTCTCAGTAGCGCGTCTACCAACGTGCGCTTGTACTCGCGCATCTTCCTATCACGCTCCAGTGCAGGAAGTAAGGTGGGCACATTGTCTTTGTACCGTGGATCCAGCAGGGTGGCAACCCAGTAGTCCGCACAGGTTAAAATGTGGGCAACTCTGCTGTCGTTGCGCAGGCACTGCAGCATGTAGTCGCTCATGTGTGCCAGGCTGCCCAGGGGTAAGGACAAGCTGTCCTCTGTGGGAGGCGTATCGTCATCGTCCTGCCTTTCCCCCCAGCCACGCACCAGTGATGGACCGAAGCTGCGTTGGGTGCCACCCCGCTGTGACCATGCTTCATCCTCATCCTCCTCCACCTCCTCCTCATCCTCGTCCTCCTCGTCCTCCAGTAGTGGGCCCTGGCTGGCCACATTTGTACCTGGCCTCTGCTGTTGCCAAAAACCTCCCTCTGAGTCACTTCGAAGAGACTGGCCTGAAAGTGCTAAAAATGACCCCTCTTCCTCCTCCTCCTCCTCCTCCTCCTGGGCCACCTCCTCTTCCATCATCGCCCTAAGTGTTTTCTCAAGGAGACATAGAAGTGGTATTGTAACGCTGATAACGGCGTCATCGCCACTGGCCATGTTGGTGGAGTACTCGAAACAGCGCAACAGGGCACACAGGTCTCGCATGGATGCCCAGTCATTGGTGGTGAAGTGGTGCTGTTCTGTAGTGCGACTGACCCGTGCGTGCTGCAGCTGAAACTCCACTATGGCCTGCTGCTGCTCGCACAGTCTGTCCAGCATGTGCAAGGTGGAGTTCCACCTGGTGGGCACGTCGCATATGAGGCGGTGAGCGGGAAGGCCGAAGTTACGCTGTAGCGCAGACAGGCGAGCAGCAGCAGGATGTGAACGCCGGAAGCGCGAACAGACGGCCCGCACTTTATGCAGCAGCTCTGACATGTCGGGGTAGTTGTGTATGAACTTCTGCACCACCAAATTCAGCACATGCGCCAAGCAAGGGATGTGCGTCAAATTGGCTAGTCCCAGTGCTGCAACGAGATTTCGCCCATTATCACACACCACCAGGCCGGGCTTGAGGCTCACCGGCAGCAACCACTCGTCGGTCTGTTGTTCTATACCCCGCCACAACTCCTGTGCGGTGTGGGGCCTGTCCCCCAAACATATGAGTTTCAGAATGGCCTGCTGACGTTTACCCCGGGCTGTGCTGAAGTTGGTGGTGAAGGTGTGTGGCTGACTGGATGAGCAGGTGGAAGAAGAGGAGGAGGAAGCCGAGAAGGAGGAGGTGGCAACAGGAGGCAAAGAATGTTGCCCTGCGATCCTTGGCGGCGGAAGGACGTGCGCCAAACAGCTCTCCGCCTGGGGCCCAGCTGCCACTACATTTACCCAGTGTGCAGTTAGGGAGATATAGCGTCCCTGGCCGTGCTTACTGGTCCACGTATCTGTGGTTAGGTGGACCTTGCTACAGATGGCGTTGCGCAGTGCACACTTGATTTTATCGGATACTTGGTTGTGCAGGGAAGGCACGGCTCTCTTGGAGAAGTAGTGGCGGCTGGGAACAACATACTGTGGGTCAGCAAGCGACATGAGCTGTTTGAAGCTGTCTGTGTCCACCAGCCTAAATGACAGCATTTCATAGGCCAGTAGTTTAGAAATGCTGGCATTCAGGGCCAGGGATCGAGGGTGGCTAGGTGGGAATTTACGCTTTCTCTCAAATGTTTGTGAGATGGAGAGCTGAACGCTGGCGTGTGACATGGTTGAGACGCTTGGTGACGGAGGTGGTGGTGGTGGTGTTGGTGGTACATCCCCTGTTTGCTGGGCGGCAGGTGCCAACGTTCCTCCAGAGGCGGAGGAAGAGGCCGAGGCGGCAGCAGCAGAAGAGGCCGAGGCGGCAGCAGCAGAAGAGGTAGCAGGAGGAGCCTGAGTGACTTCCTTGGTTTTAAGGTGTTTACTCCACTGCAGTTCATGCTTTGCATGCAGGTGCCTGGTCATGCAGGTTGTGCTCAGGTTCAGAACGTTAATGCCTCGCTTCAGGCTCTGATGGCACAGCGTGCAAACCACTCGGGTCTTGTCGTTAGCACATTGTTTGAAGAAGTGCCATGCCAGGGAACTCCTTGAAGCTGCCTTTGGGGTGCTCGGTCCCAGATGGTGGCGGTCAGTAGCAGGCGGAGTCTCTTGGCGGCGGGTGTTCTGCTTTTGCCCACTGCTCCCTCTTTTGCTACGCTGTTGGCTCGGTCTCACCACTGCCTCTTCCTCCGAACTGTGAAAGTCAGTGGCACGACCTTCATTCCATGTGGGGTCTAGGACCTCATCGTCCCCTGCATCGTCTTCCACCCAGTCTTGATCCCTGACCTCCTGTTCAGTCTGCACACTGCAGAAAGACGCAGCAGTTGGCACCTGTGTTTCGTCATCATCAGAGACATGCTGAGGTGGTATTCCCATGTCCTCATCATCAGGAAACATAAGTGGTTGTGCGTCAGTGCATTCTATGTCTTTCACCGCTGGGGAAGGGCTAGGTGGATGCCCTTGGGAAACCCTGCCAGCGGAGTCTTCAAACAGCATAAGAGACTGCTGCATAACTTGAGGCTGAGACAGTTTACCTGGTATGCATGGGGGTGATGTGACAGACTGATGGGGTTGGTTTTCAGGCGCCATCTGTGCGCTTTCTGCAGAAGACTGGGTGGGAGATAATGTGAACGTGCTGGATCCACTGTCGGCCACCCAATTGACTAATGCCTGTACCTGCTCAGGCCTTACCATCCTTAGAACGGCATTGGGCCCCACCATATATCGCTGTAAATTCTGGCGGCTACTGGGACCTGAGGTAGTTGGTACACTAGGACGTGTGGATGTGGCAGAACGGCCACGTCCTCTCCCAGCACCAGAGGGTCCACTAACACCACCACGACCATGTCCACGTCCGCGTCCCTTACTAGATGTTTTCCTCATTGTTATCGTTCACCACAACAACAAAAATATTATTTGGCCCAATGTATTGTATTCAAATTCAGCGGGATATAAATTTGAGGCCTGGTATTTAGGCGCTGGGTGACCGGTATGGATTTAGTGACAGAATTAGACTTGGAAATGCACAGTAGCGTGTGTGTGAAGTTATTCTGAATGACCCTATGTGCACCTTGAATATTATATACCCTTTTAGGGATAGATTTCAAATAGCTCTGATATAGCAGAAACCACTAAATTATGAAATTGCTAAATTGGGAATTGTATTTCAACCCAGAACAAAAAATGTGCTTTGACGGACACTAAATAACTTTCCCAGCCACAACAGGACAGCGGTAACGAGAGATTTAGCGGGATATAAATTTGAGGCCTAGTATTTAGGCGCTGGGTGACAGGTATGGGTTTAGTGACAGAATTAGACTTGGAAATGCACAGTAGCGGGTGTGTGAAGTTATTCTGAATGACCCTATGTGCACCTTCAATATGATCTACCCTTTTAGGGATAGATTTCAAATAGCTCTGATACAGCAGAAACCACTAAATTTTTAAATTGCTAAATTGGGAATTGTATTTCAACCCAGAACAAAAAATGTGCTTTGACGGACACTAAATAACTTTCCCAGCCACAACAGGACAGCGGTGACGAGAGATTTAGCGGGATATAAATTTGAGGCCTAGTATTTAGGCGCTGGGTGACCGGTATGGATTTAGTGACAGAATTAGACTGGGATATGCACAGTAGCGTGTGTGTGTGAAGTTATTCTGAATGACCCTATGTGCACCTTGAATATTATATACCCTTTTAGGGATAGATTTCAAATAGCTCTGATATAGCAGAAACCACTAAATTATGAAATTGCTAAATTGGGAATTGTATTTCAACCCAGAACAAAAAATGTGCTTTGACGGACACTAAATAACTTTCCCAGCCACAACAGGACAGCGGTAACGAGAGATTTAGCGGGATATAAATTTGAGGCCTAGTATTTAGGCGCTGGGTGACCGGTATGGATTTAGTGACAGAATTAGACTGGGATATGCACAGTAGCGTGTGTGTGTGAAGTTATTCTGAATGACCCTATGTGCACCTTGAATATTATATACCCTTTTAGGGATAGATTTCAAATAGCTCTGATATAGCAGAAACCACTAAATTATGAAATTGCTAAATTGGGAATTGTATTTCAACCCAGAACAAAAAATGTGCTTTGACGGACACTAAATAACTTTCCCAGCAACAACAGTACAGCGGTAACGACAGATTTAGCGGGATATAAATTTGAGGCCTACTATTTAGGCGCTGGGTGACCGGTATGGATTTAGTGACAGAATTAGACTGGGATATGCACAGTAGCATGTGTGTGTGAAGTTATTCTGAATGACCCTATGTGCACCTTGAATATTATATACCCTTTTAGGGATAGATTTCAAATAGCTCTGATATAGCAGAAACCACTAAATTATGAAATTGCTAAATTGGGAATTGTATTTCAACCCAGAACAAAAAATGTGCTTTGACGGACACTAAATAACTTTCCCAGCCACAACAGGACAGCGGTAACGAGAGATTTAGCGGGATATAAATTTGAGGCCTAGTATTTAGGCGCTGGGTGACAGGTATGGGTTTAGTGACAGAATTAGACTTGGAAATGCACAGTAGCGTGTGTATGTGAAGTTATTCTTAATGACCCTATGTGCACCTTGAATATTATATACCCTTTTAGAGATAGATTTCAAATAGCTCTGATATAGCAGAAACCACTAAATTATGAAATTGCTAAATTGGGAATTGTATTTCAACCCAGAACAAAAAATGTGCTTTGACGGACACTAAATAACTTTCCCAGCCACAACAGGACAGCGGTAACGAGAGATTTAGCGGGATATAAATTTGAGGCCTACTATTTAGGCGCTGGGTGACCGGTATGGATTTAGTGACAGAATTAGACTTGGAAATGCACAGTAGCGTGTGTGTGAAGTTATTCTGAATGACCCTATGTGCACCTTGAATATTATATACCCTTTTAGGGATAGATTTCAAATAGCTCTGATATAGCAGAAACCACTAAATTATGAAATTGCTAAATTGGGAATTGTATTTCAACCCAGAACAAAAAATGTGCTTTGACGGACACTAAATAACTTTCCCAGCCACAACAGGACAGCGGTAACGACAGATTTAGCGGGATATAAATTTGAGGCCTAGTATTTAGGCGCTGGGTGACCGGTATGGATTTAGTGACAGAATTAGACTGGGATATGGCCAAAAAATAACTACACTATTGCTGGTTAAATGCACTTGGTGACGGGCGCAGCTTGCCCCTGATGTAGTATATGGCCAAAAAATGAACAGACTATTGCTGGTTAAATGCACTTGGTGTCACAGCTTGACCAACCACACTACGGAGGGTTAAATGCACTTGGTGACGGGCGCTGCTTGCCCCTGATGTAGTATATGGCCAAAAAATGAACAGACTATTGCTGGTTAAATGCACTTGGTGACGGGCGCAGCTTGCCCCTGATTTAGTATATGGCCAAAAAATGAACAGACTATTGCTGGTTAAATGCACTTGGTGTGATAGCTTGACCAACCACACTACTGAGGGTTAAATGCACTTGGTGACGGGCGCAGCTTGCCCCTGATGTAGTATATGGCCAAAAAATGAACAGACTATTGCTGGTTAAATGCACTTGGTGTCACAGCTTGACCAACCACACTACTGAGGGTTAAATGCACTTGGTGACGGGCGCAGCTTGCCCCTGATGTAGTATATGGCCAAAAAATGAACAGACTATTGCTGGTTAAATGCACTTGGTGACGGGCGCAGCTTGCCCCTGATTTAGTATATGGCCAAAAAATGAACAGACTATTGCTGGTTAAATGCACTTGGTGTGATAGCTTGACCAACCACACTACTGAGGGTTAAATGCACTTGGTGATGGGCGCAGCTTGCCCCTGATGTAGTATATGGCCAAAAAATAAACAGACTATTGCTGGTTAAATGCACTTGGTGTGACAGATTCACCCTGATGTAGGCTTTAGCCAAAAAACAAACGCACCATTGAGGGTTAAATGCACTTGGTGACAGGCGCAGCTTGCCCCTGATGTAGTATATGGCCAAAAAATAAACAGACTATTGCTGGTTAAATGCACTTGGTGTGACAGCTTCACCCTGATGTAGGCTTTAGCCAAAAAACAAACGCACCATTGAGGGTTAAATGCACTTGGTGACAGGCGCAGCTTGCCCCTGATGTAGTATATGGCCAAAAAATAAACAGACTATTGCTGGTTAAATGCACTTGGTGTGACAGCTTCACCCTGATGTAGGCTTTAGCCAAAAAACAACCACACCATTGAGGGTTAAATGCACTTGGTCGCAGCTTGTGCTGGCGCACCACAAGACACAAAATGGCCGCCGATCACCCCAGAAAAATGTGACTGACAAACAGTCTGGGCAGCCTAAAAACAGTGAGCAATTGAGGATCAGCAGCTCAATGATCCACAGCTGCAGATTAATCAGTTAATCAAGTCCTTTGGAGGAGTTAATCTGCCTAATCTCGCCCTACTGTCGCAGCCGCAACCTCTCCCTACGCTAATCAGAGCAGAGTGACGGGCGGCGCTATGTGACTCCAGCTTAAATAGAGGCTGGGTCACATGGTGCTCTGGCCAATCACAGCCATGCCAATAGTAGGCATGGCTGTGATGGCCTCTTGGGGCAAGTAGTATGACGCTTGTTGATTGGCTGCTTTGCAGCCTTTCAAAAAGCGCCAAGAAAGCGTCACAAAAGCGCCAAGAAAGCGACGAACACCGAACCCGGACTTTTACGAAAATGTCCGGGTTCGGGTCCGTGTCACGGACACCCCAAAATTCGGTACGAACCCGAACTATACAGTTCGAGTTCGCTCATCCCTACTTGTCAGGCATTATGATCTTGAATACAGTTTAATATGATCTTCAGGTGAATCTCAGTAGGAATGGAGTTCAGGAGGAGACATGAAGTATAGAGAGAATAGTGGGGGTGTAGATAATTTGCAGTAGCTCTTGTATGCAGTCTCCGTTACCACAGTCTGTCCTGTCTGTCCACACTGCAATTCTTGTCTCCTCATGAATAGGGATGAGCGAACCCGAACTGTATAGTACAGGTTCGTACCGAATTTTGGGGTGTCCGTGACACGGACCCGAACCCGGACATTTTCGTAAAAGTCCGGGTTCAGGTTCGGTGTTCGTCGCTTTCTTGGCGCTTTTTGAAAGGCTTCAAAGCAGCCAATCAACAAGCGTCATACTACTTGCCCCAAGAGGCCGTCACAGCCATGCCTACTATTGGCATGGCTGTGATTGGCCAGAGCACCATGTGACCCAGCCTCTATTTAAGCTGGAGTCACATAGCGCCGCCCGTCACTCTGCTCTGATTAGCGTAGGGAGAGGTTGCAGCTGCGACAGTAGGGCGAGATTAGGCTGATTAACTCCTCCAAAAGACTCCATCCAGTGATCGATCTGCAGCTGTGGATGATTGAACTGCTGCTATTGAATTGCTCACTGTTTTTAGGCTGCCCAGAGCGTTTTTCAGTCACTTTTTTCTGGGGTGATCGGCGGCCATTTTGTGTCTTGTGTTGCGCCAGCACAAGCTGCCACCAAGTGCATTTAACCCTCAATGGTGTGGTTGTTTTTTGGCTAAATCCTACATCAGGGTGAAGCTGTCACACCAAGTGCATTTAACCAGCAATAGTCTGTTTATTTTTTGGCCATATACTACATCAGGGGCAAACTGTCACCAAGTGCATTTAACCCTCAATGGTGTGGTTGTTTTTTGGCTAAATCCTATATCAGGGTGAAGCTTTCACACCAAGTGCATTTAACCAGCAATAGTCTGTTTATTTTTTGGCCATATACTACATCAGGGGCAAACTGTCACCAAGTGCATTTAACACCCTCAATGGTGTGGTTGTTTTTTGGCTAAATCCTACATCAGGGTAAAGCTGTCACACCAAGTGCATTTAACCAGCAATAGTCTGTTTATTTTTTGGCCATATACTACATCAGGGGCAAGCTGCGCCTGTCACCAAGTGCATTTAACCCTCAGTAGTGTGGTTGTCAAGCTGTCACACCAAGTGCATTTAACCATCAATAGTGTGGTTATTTTTTGGCCATATCCCAGTCTAATTCTGTCAGCAAACGTATACCTGTCACCCAGCGCCTAAATACTAGGCCTCAAGTTTATATCCAGCTAAATCTGTCGTTACTGGTGTGGCTGAGCAAGTTATTTAGTGTCCGTCAAAGCACAGTTTTTGTTCTGGGTTGAAATACAGTTCCCAATTTAGCAATTTCCTAATTTAGTGGTTTCTGCTGTATCAGAGCTATTTGAAATCTATCCCTAAAAGGGTCTATAATATTCAAGGTGCACATAGGGTCATTCTTAATAACTTCACACACACGCTACTGTGCATTTCCAAGTCTAATTCTGTCAGTAAACCTATACCTGTCACCCTGCGCCTAAATACTAGGCCTCAAATTTATATTCAGCTAAATCTGTCGTTACTGCTGTACTGTTGTGGCTGGGCAAGTTATTTAGTGTCCGTCAAAGCACATTTTTTGTTCTGGGTTGAAATACAATTCCCAATTTAGCAATTTCCTAATTTAGTGGTTTCTGCTGTATCAGAGCTATTTAAAATCTATCCCTAAAAGGGTATATAATATTCAAGGTGCACATAGGGTCATTCTGAATAACTTCACACACACGCTACTGTGCATTTCCAAGTCTAATTCTGTCAGTAAATCTATACCTGTCACCCAGCGCCTAAATACTAGGCCTCAAATTTATATTCAGCTAAATCTGTCGTTACTGCTGTACTGTTGTGGCTGGGCAAGTTATTTAGTGTCCGTCAAAGCACATTTTTTGTTCTGGGTTGAAATACAATTCCCAATTTAGCAATTTCCTAATTTAGTGGTTTCTGCTGTATCAGAGCTATTTGAAATCTATCCCTAAAAGGGTATATAATATTCAAGGTGCACATAGGGTCATTCTGAATAACTTCACACACACGCTACTGTGCATTTTCAAGCCTAATTCTGTCAGTAAATCTATACCTGTCACCCAGCGCCTAAATACTAGGCCTCAAATTTATATCCAGCTAAATCTGTGGTTATTGCTGTGGCTGGGCAAGTTATTTAGTGTCCGTCAAAGCACATTTTTTGTTCTGGGTTGAAATACAATTCCCAATTTAGCAATGTCCTAATTTAGTGGTTTCTGCTGTATCAGAGCTATTTGAAATCTATCCCTAAAAGAGAATATAATATTCAAGGTGCACATAGGGTCATTCTGAATAACTTCACACACACGCTACTGTGCATTTCCAAGTCTAATTCTGTTCGTAAAACGTATACCTGTCACCCAGCGCCTAAATACTAGGCCTCAAATTCATAGTCAGCTAAATCTGTGGTTACTGCTGTGCCTGTATTAGTGTAATATGGAACCTAAATAGATAGCCAGATAGTGTTAGGTGTCTGTAAAAAAAGGCCTGAATTTGAATTCAATACATTGGGCCAAATAATATTTTTGTTGTTGTGGTGAACGATAACAATGAGGAAAACATCTAGTAAGGGACGCGGACGTGGACATGGTCGTGGTGGTGTTAGTGGACCCTCTGGTGCTGGGAGAGGACGTGGCCGTTCTGCCACATCCACACGTCCTAGTGTACCAACTACCTCAGGTCCCAGTAGCCGCCAGAATTTACAGCGATATATGGTGGGGCCCAATGCTGTTCTAAGGATGGTAAGGCCTGAGCAGGTACAGGCATTAGTCAATTGGGTGGCCGACAGTGGATCCAGCACGTTCACATTATCTCCCACCCAGTCTTCTGCAGAAAGCGCACAGATGGCGCCTGAAAACCAACCCCATCAGTCTGTCACATCACCCCCATGCATATCAGGGAAACTGTCTGAGCCTCAAGTTATGCAGCAGTCTCTTATGCTGTTTGAAGACTCTGCTGGCAGGGTTTCCCAAGGGCATCCACCTAGCCCTTCCCCAGCGGTGGAAGACATAGAATGCATTGACGCACAACCACTTATGTTTCCTGATGATGAGGACATGGGAATACCACCTCAGCAAGTCTCTGATGATGACGAAACACAGGTGCCAACTGCTGCGTCTTTCTGCAGTGTGCAGACTGAACAGGAGGTCAGGGATCAAGACTGGGTGGAAGACGATGCAGGGGACGATGAGGTCCTAGACCCCACATGGAATGAAGGTCGTGCCACTGACTTTCACAGTTCGGAGGAAGAGGCAGTGGTGAGACCGAGCCAACAGTGTAGCAAAAGAGGGAGCAGTGGGCAAAAGCAGAACACCCGCCGCCAAGAGACTCCGCCTGCTACTGACCGCCGCCATCTGGGACCGAGCACCCCAAAGGCAGCTTCAAGGAGTTCCCTGGCATGGCACTTCTTCAAACAATGTGCTGACAACAAGACCCGAGTGGTTTGCACGCTGTGCCATCAGAGCCTGAAGCGAGGCATTAACGTTCTGAACCTTAGCACAACCTGCATGACCAGGCACCTGCATGCAAAGCATGAACTGCAGTGGAGTAAACACCTTAAAAACAAGGAAGTCACTCAGGCTCCCCCTGCTACCTCTTCTGCTGCTGCCGCCTCGGCCTCTTCTGCTGCTGCCGCCTCGGCCTCTTCCTCCACCTCTGGAGGAACGTTGGCACCTGCCGCCCAGCAAACAGGGGATGTACCACCAACACCACCACCTCCGTCACCAAGCATCTCAACCATGTCACACGGCAGCGTTCAGCTCTCCATCTCACAAACATTTGAGAGAAAGCGTAAATTCCCACCTAGCCACCCTCGATCCCTGGCCCTGAATGCCAGCATTTCTAAACTACTGGCCTATGAAATGCTGTCATTTAGGCTGGTGGACAAAGACAGCTTCAAACAGCTCATGTCGCTTGCTGTCCCACAGTATGTTGTTCCTAGCCGGCACTACTTCTCCAAGAGAGCCGTGCCTTCCCTGCACAACCAAGTATCCGATAAAATCAAGTGTGCACTGCGCAACGCCATCTGTGGCAAGGTCCACCTAACCACAGATACGTGGACCAGTAAGCACGGCCAGGGACGCTATATCTCCCTAACTGCACACTGGGTAAATGTAGTGGCAGCTGGGCCCCAGGCGGAGAGCTGTTTGGCGCACGTCCTTCCGCCGCCAAGGATCGCAGGGCAACATTCTTTGCCTCCTGTTGCCACCTCCTCCTACTCAGCTTCCTCCTCCTCTTCTTCCACCTGCTCATCCAGTCAGCCACACACCTTCACCACCAACTTCAGTACAGCCCGGGGTAAACGTCAGCAGGCCATTCTGAAACTCATATGTTTGGGGGACAGGCCCCACAACGCACAGGAGTTGTGGCGGGGTATAGAACAACAGACCGATGAGTGGTTGCTGCCGGTGAGCCTCAAGCCCGCCCTGGTGGTGTGCGATAATGGGCGAAATCTCGTTGCAGCTCTGGGACTAGCCGGTTTGACGCACATCCCTTGCTTGGCGCATGTGCTGAATTTGGTGGTGCAGAAGTTCATTCACAACTACCCCGACATGTCAGAGCTGCTGCATAAAGTGCAGGCCGTCTGTTCGCGCTTCCGGCGTTCACATCCTGCCGCTGCTCGCCTGTCTGCGCTACAGCGTAACTTCGGCCTTTCCGCTCACCACCTCATATGCGACGTGCCCACCAGGTGGAACTCCACCTTGCACATGCTGGACAGACTGTGCGAGCAGCAGCAGGCCATAGTGGAGTTTCAGCAGCAGCACGCACGGGTCAGTCGCTCTACGGACCAGCACCACTACACCACCAATGACTGGGCCTCCATGCGAGACCTGTGTGCCCTGTTGCGCTGTTTCGAGTACTCCACCAACATGGCCAGTGGCGATGACGCCGTTATCAGCGTTACAATACCACTTCTATGTCTCCTTGACAAAACACTTAGGGCGATGATGGAAAAGGAGGTGGCCCAGGAGGAGGAGGAGGAGGAAGAGGGGTCATTTTTAGCACTTTCAGGCCAGTCTCTTCGAAGTGACTCAGACGGAGGTTTTTTGCAACAGCAGAGGCCAGGTACAAATGTGGCCAGCCAGGGCCCACTACTGGAGGACGAGGACGAGGAGGAGGTGGAGGAGGATGAGGATGAAGCATGGTCACAGCGGGGTGGCACCCAACGCAGCTCGGGCCCATCACTGGTGCGTGGCTGGGGGGAAAGGCAGGACGATGACGATACGCCTCCCACAGAGGACAGCTTGTCCTTACCCCTGGGCAGCCTGGCACACATGAGCGACTACATGCTGCAGTGCCTGCGCAACGACAGCAGAGTTGCCCACATTTTAACCTGTGCGGACTACTGGGTTGCCACCCTGCTGGATCCACGCTACAAAGACAATGTGCCCACCTTACTTCCTGCACTGGAGCGTGATAGGAAGATGCGCGAGTACAAGCGCACGTTGGTAGACGCGCTACTGAGAGCATTCCCAAATGTCACAGGGGAACAAGTGGAAGCCCAAGGCCAAGGCAGAGGAGGAGCAAGAGGTCGCCAAGGCAGCTGTGTCACGGCCAGCTCCTCTGAGGGCAGGGTTAGCATGGCAGAGATGTGGAAAAGTTTTGTCAACACGCCACAGCTAACTGCACCACCACCTGATACGCAACGTGTTAGCAGGAGGCAACATTTCACTAACATGGTGGAACAGTACGTGTGCACACCCCTCCACGTACTGACTGATGGTTCGGCCCCATTCAACTTCTGGGTCTCTAAATTGTCCACGTGGCCAGAGCTAGCCTTTTATGCCTTGGAGGTGCTGGCCTGCCCGGCGGCCTGCGTTTTGTCTGAACGTGTATTCAGCACGGCAGGGGGCGTCATTACAGACAAACGCAGCCGCCTGTCTACAGCCAATGTGGACAAGCTGACGTTCATAAAAATGAACCAGGCATGGATCCCACAGGACCTGTCCATCCCTTGTGCAGATTAGACATTAACTACCTCCCCTTAACCATATATTATTGTACTCCAGGGCACTTCCTCATTCAATCCTATTTTATTTTCATTTTACCATTATATTGCGAGGCTACCCAAAGTTGAATGAACCTCTCCTCTGTCTGGGTGCCGGGGCCCAAATATATGTCAATGGACTGTTCCAATGTTGGGTGACGTGAAGCCTGATTCTCTGCTATGACATGCAGACTAATTCTCTGCTGATATGAAGCCAGATTCTCTGTTACGGTACCTCTCTCCTCTGCCTGGGTGCCTGGGCTTAAATATATGCCAATGGACTGTTCCAATGTTGGGTGACGTGAAGCCTGATTCTCTGCTATGACATGCAGACTGATTCTCTGCTGACATGAAGCCAGATTCTCTGTTACGGGACCTCTCTCCTCTGCCTGGGTGCTGGGCCTAAATATATGACAATGGACTGTTGCACTGGTGGCTGACGTGAAGCCTGATTCTCTGCTATGACATGCAGACTGATTCTCTGCTGACATGAAGACAGATTCTCTGTTACGGGACCTCTCTCCTCTGTCTGGGTGCTGGGCCTAAATATATGACAATGGACTGTTGCACTGGTGGTGACGTGAAGCCTGATTCTCTGCTATGACATGCAGACTGATTCTCTGCTGACATGAAGACAGATTCTCTGTTACGGGACCTCTCTCCTCTGCCTGTATGCTGGGCCTAAATATATGCCAATGGACTGTTGCAGTGGTGGGTGACGTGAAGCCTGATTCTCTGCTATGACATGCAGACTGATTCTCTGCTGACATGAAGCCAGATTCTCTGTTACGGGACCTCTCTCCTCTGCCTGGGTGCTGGGCCTAAATATATGACAATGGACTGTTGCACTGGTGGCTGACGTGAAGCCTCATTCTCTGCTATGACATGCAGACTGATTCTCTGCTGACATGAAGACAGATTCTCTGTTACGGGACCTCTCTCCTCTGTCTGGGTGCTGGGCCTAAATATATGACAATGGACTGTTGCACTGGTGGCTGACGTGAAGCCTCATTCTCTGCTATGACATGCAGACTGATTCTCTGCTGACATGAAGACAGATTCTCTGTTACGGGACCTCTCTCCTCTGCCTGTGTGCTGGGCCTAAATATATGACAATGGACTGTTGCAGTGGTGGCTGACGTGAAGCCTGATTCTCTGCTATGACATGCAGACTAATTCTCTGCTGACATGAAGACAGATTCTCTGTTACGGGACCTCTCTCCTCTGCCTGTATGCTGGGCCTAAATATATGCCAATGGACTGTTGCAGTGGTGGGTGACGTGAAGCCTGATTCTCTGCTATGACATGCAGACTGATTCTCTGCTGACATGAAGCCAGATTCTCTGTTACGGGACCTCTCTCCTCTGCCTGGGTGCTGGGCCTAAATATCTGCCAATGGACTGTTGCAGTAGTGGCTGACGTGAAGCCTGATTCTCTGCTATGACATGCAGACTGATTCTCTGCTGACATGAAGCCAGATTCTTTGTTACGGGACCTCTCTCCTCTGCCTGTGTGCTGGGCCTAAATATATGACAATGGACTGTTGCAGTGGTGGCTGACGTGAAGCCTGATTCTCTGCTATGACATGCAGACTGATTCTCTGCTGACATGAAGCCAGATTCTCTGTTACGGGACCTCTCTCCTCTGCCTGGGTGCCTGGGCCTAAATATATGACAATGGACTGTTGCACTAGTGGCTGACGTGAAGCCTGATTCTCTGCTATGACATGCAGACTGATTCTCTGCTGACATGAAGCCAGATCCTCTGTTACGGGACCTCTCTCCTCTGCCTGGGTGCTGGGAATAAATATATGCCAATGGACTGTTGCAGTGGTGGCTGACGTGAAGCCTGATTCTCTGCTATGACATGCAGACTGATTCTCTGCTGACATGAAGACAGATTCTCTGTTACGGGACCTCTCTCCTCTGCCTGGGAGCCGGGGCCTAAATATCTGAGAATGGACTGTTCCAGTGGTGGGTGACGTGAAGCCAGATTCTCTGCTATGGGACCTCTCTCCAATTGATATTGGGTAATTTTTATTCATTTTATTTTTATTTTTATTAATTTCCCTATCCACATTTGTTTGCATGGGATTTACCTACATGTTGCTGCCTTTTGCAGCCCTCTAGCCCTTTCCTGGGCTGTTTTACAGCCTTTTTAGTGCCGAAAAGTTCGGGTTCCCATTGACTTCAATGGGATTCGGGTTCGGGACTAAGTTCGGATCAGGTTCGGATCCCGAAAATTTCCGGGAAGTTCAGCCGAACTTCTCGAACCCGAACATCCAGGTGTCCGCTCAACTCTACTCATGAACTGCATTTCTACAGAGATTCAGCTGACGACATTATCATCTGTATTCAGGATCATAATCCCTGACAAGTAGAGCAGAGAGGAGGATGAGGCAGCTCTTTACCTCAGTGTTATGAAGTAATTTGTCCTGCTGTGTGATTAGGGCAGGCTTTGTGTGTGCTAATAGGACAGCTGCTATTTTATTTCTCCTAATGATTGCTCCCTAGACAAAATGAACCATCATAACTGATGAAAGGTATTTGGGAATATACAGTTGCAAGAAAAAGTATGTGAACCCTTTGGAATGATATGGATTTCTGCACATATTGGTCATAAAATGTGATCTGATCTTCATCTAAGTCACAACAATAAACAATCACAGTCTGCTTAAACTAATAACACACAAAGAATTAAATGTTACCATGTTTTTATTGAACACACCATGTAAACATTCACAGTAGTGCAGGTTGAAAAAGTATGTGAACCCCTAGACTAATGACATCTCCAAGAGCAAATTGGAGTGAGGTGTCAGCCAACTGGAGTCCAATCAATGAGATGAGATTGGAGGTGTTGGTTACAGCTGCCCTCCCCTATAAAAATTACACACCAGTTCTGGGTTTGCTTTTCACGAGAAGCATTGCCTGATGTGAATGATGCTTTGCACAAAAGAGCTCTCAGAAGACCTACGATTAAGAATTGTTGACTTGCATAAAGATGGAAAGGGTTATAAAAGTATCTCCAAAAGCCTTGCTGTTCATCAGTCCACGGTAAGACAAATTGTCTATAAATGGAGAAAGTTCATCACTGCTGCTACTCTCCCTAGGAGTAGCCATCCTGTAAAGATGACTGCAAGAGCACAGCGCAGACTGCTCAATGAGGTGAAGAAGAATCCTAGAGTGTCAGCTAAAGACTTACAAAAGTCTCTGGCATATGCTAACATCTCTGTTAGTGAATCTACAATATGTAAAAAACACTAAACAAGAATGGATTTCATCAGAGGATACCACAGAGAAAGCCACTGCTGTCCAAAAAAAACATTGCTGCATGTTTACAGTTTGCACAAGAGCACCTACAGCACAGCAGTACTGGCAAAATATTCTGTGGACAGATGAAATCAAAGTTGAGTTGTTTGGAAGACACAGACAACCCTATGTGTGGAGAAAAAGAGGTATAGCACACCAACATCAAAAAATCAAAAAACCTCATCCCAACTGTGAAGTATGGTGGTGGGGGTATCATGGTTTGGGGCTGCTTTGCTGCATCAGGGCCTGGACGGATTGCTATCATTGAAGGAAAAATGAATTCCCAAGTTTATCAAGACATTTTGCAGGATAACTTAAGTCTATCTGTCCACCAGCTGAAGCTCAACAGAAGATGGATGTTGCAACAGGACAACGACCCAAAGCATAGAAGTAAATCAACAACAGAATGGCTTAAACAGAAGAAAATACACCTTCTGGAGTGGCCCAGTGAGAGTCCTGACCTCAACCCGATTAAGATGCTGTGGCATGACCTCAAGAAAGCGATTCACACCAGACATCCCAAGAATATTGCTGAACTGAAACAGTTCTGTAAAGAGGAATGGTCAAGAATTACTCCTGACCGTTGTGCACATTTGATCTGCAACTACAGGAAATGTTTGGTTGAAGTTATTTCTGCCAAAGGAGGTTCAACCAGTTATTAAATCCAAGGGTTCACATACTTTTTCCACCTGCACTGTGAATGTTTACATGGTGTGTTCAATAAAAACATGGTAACATTTCATTCTTTGTGTGTTATTAGTTTAAGCAGACTGTGATTGTCTATTGTTGTGACTTAGATGAAGATCAGATCATATTTTATGACCAATTTGTGCAGAGATCCATATCATTTCTAAGGGTTCACATACTTTTTCTTGCAACTGTATTTATACCAAAGTAATATTTAAGTATTTTACTTTTCTGGAAGAGGAGTTATCCCTTTCGGAACTTCAGGAGGCTTTGGGATCTGTCTCGGGGAATTCGTCGCCAGGGATGGATGGCCTTCCATATGAGGTTTACCGCAAGTACAGCGATGTGATTCTCCCCCAGCTGTTAGAGGTCTTTTCTCAGGCAATACAGGGAGGGAGCTTACCATGCACTATGATGGAGGCTCTTATTGTTTTAATTCCTAAAAAGGATAAGGACCCGATAGAAATGAGCTCCTATAGACCAATCTCGCTACTAAACACAGATGTCAAGCTACTATCTAAAGTTTTGGCTAGGAGGCTTTCACGGGTTATATCCACTATTATCCACCCAGACCAAAATGGCTTTATGCCAAAAAGGGGCACCCATCATAATTTGCATAGGCTATTTATGAATATTCAGTCTCCGGGGCGTGGTGCCCGCTCCATCCTGTCGCTGGATGCCACCAAAGCCTTCGACAGGGTGGAGTGGACTTTTCTCTGGGAGGTGATGAAAAAAATGGGCTTTGGCCCTAGATTTATGGCGATGGTTCAGCTATTATATAGTTCCCCAGCTGCTAGGATCAGGATTAATGATACGATCACAGAGAGCTTTTCCCTAGGAAGAGGCACCCGTCAAGGCTGTCCTCTCTCCCCCCTTCTTTTCAATATTTATATTGAACCCTTAGCAGCCAGTATAAGGCAGGATTTGCAGGGGGCCGGCTTTGGTATAATGGGGAAGCACGACCGTGTATCTCTCTATGCAGATGACATCTTGGTCTTTCTTCAGCAAACAGAAACTACTCTCCCTCGTATAATGGATTTGGTTGGTTTTTTTTCTGCTCCGTCTGGCCTGGAGATCAATTGGGAGAAGACTGCTCTCCTCCCTATAGACGAGCTGCGAGGTGACTGGGATAACCAGTTAACAGTCTCTGAATCAATAAAGTACCTGGGGATTTCAGTTTCTGCCAAACCTCAGGAATATCTACAACTTAACTTGATTCCCCTGCTGATTAAGCTGAGGGCTAAAATCAAGATATGGCAAAAAATTCTGCACACAAGAGCTGATAGAATTTCTTTAATAAAAATGGTAGTACTGCCCCAGGTTCTTTATGTCCTGCGCAACTCGCCTGTATGGATCGCAGATAAGTATTTTAGACTAATTGAGCGGATGTTTAACGACCTACTATGGGGGAGGAAGCGTGTTAGATTGAAGGCGCTCTATTTCTCTATGCCTTATAATCAGGGAGGCCTTAACCTCCCTTATTTTAGGGGTTACTTTATGGCCTCTCAACTCTGCCTTTTTAGTGACTGGGAAAATAGCCATTTCTGCAATAAAGTGGTGAAAGACTCAGGCTTTACGGATTTCTTTACTGTATTGGAGTCCGACTATCTATTAAATATACAGACCGGGTATACACTTTTCTGCAGAATGGCTATAAAGACCTGGCAGGTTATTAGGAGTTGGTGTGGAGTTAAGGCATCACTTATTTGCACCCCATTGTGGCATAATCCAAAGCTAGTGAATTTAAGCGATCTGAATTGTTGCCAGTATTGGAGGACTAAGAATGTTCAGTACTTACATCAGGTGGTTAGTGGTGGACAAATTCTGTCCTCGATGGAAATAGGGCACAGAGCAAATTTGGGTGAGGTGGCCTGGTACGCATATTTCCAATTGAGGTCTGCACTTTCTAGCACTCTGAATAGTCACCTTCTTCTTATAGATACTCCTGAATTCCTACACGATTTTATTATTAAGAAAGCCGCCACGAAAATCAAAATATCACATTGTTATAGACACTTAATGAAACATTTTTTTCGGGGTCTTCTTTCTCCAGGACAGAAGTCCTGGTCTTTGTTACTTTCAGAGGTGGGTCCCCCAGATTGGGAGAATATAGGGGATAGTTTAAAATATGTTTCACATAATTTTAATCACACTGTTGTACAATTTAACATTTTGCACAAAATATATGTGACACCTCTGTGGCTATATAGAAGAGGACTTAGAGCCTCCTCTGATTGCCCACGTTGTGGCGACTCCGAGGCAGACCACTTACACCTGTTTTGGGATTGCCCAATGGTGGGTAGTTACTGGAGATCGGTCCAGACCACCTTGGCTTGTAAACTTAACATTGTTGTTCCTTTGTCTCCCAGGATATGGGTCTTGGGAGACCTATTGGAGGTTAATTATCAGCCCATAAAACGTCAATTATTGATCAAGGTTATGTTCCTGGCTAGGCTTCTTGTCGCTAGACTATGGTTTAGCTCCTCCGCTCCAGACTGCAGCAACTGGCTGGCTCTGGTCGAGAAAGTGAAAAGCTATGAGAAGATTCTGTACAAACAAAGAGGATCTTATCTAAAATGGGGTAAACTGTGGGAAGAGCGGGACATGGCTTAATTAATTTGGAACTTTCCTTTTTTATTATATACTTTTTTTTTTTTTTTTTTCTTTTCCTGCAAGGTTGGGAGGTGGGGGATAGGTGGGGTGGGGTGGGTTGGGGATGATTTCAGAATTTATAATATTATAAATGTTATGCGGATATGTATTTTTGCATTATAAATAAAATATGGAAAAAAAAAAAAAAAAAAAAAGTATTTTACTTTTCTTAATTTCCGGAGAACCCCTTTAAGGAAATATTTAAATTGTATTTCTGTTTACAGCCCCTGACTCTCAGTGACAGAAAATGGGAATAATTATTTCTCTGCTACAATGGGATCCTCCGGATTTCCTGCAGACTCCCCTAAATTGGCATCTGTTGGCGTCTTGGGTATGTTGTGTGATGAACCTGATAGAGGGGCATTTGCGGAAACCCAGTTAGTATTTGTTTGGCATAGTCGTAGACCAGTAGAAGAATACTGTGCGGATTTCTGCAAATGATGCGTAGCGTAGCTTTAAGGTGGAATGACCTGGCTTTCAGGTGTCAGTTTCGTCAGGGACTTTCTGACTCTGAAAAATATGTTAGTCAATTACCCTTCATCGGACTCCCTGGATGAAATAATGACTCTGACAGTACACCTGGACAGATGACTCAGCAAAAGATGCAGGGAGCTGTTTTCCAACTCAGAAGCTGTTTTCCTGCACCTCTTCATAACTTTGTCAGATCCACTGTCAGTGCAGGTCTTTATTAAGGCCCTAAGCCCTTTATTAGGGCTATATCATGTGCATATGCTGTATACCCACTGAGACTACCAACCAACATATTTTACTTTCTTCTATTTATATACATTTTTTATATATTTGCTATAACATATAATATAAAATGTTATGTTTTCTTCATTTATGTCATTTATTTTGAATATTTTGTGCATCGACAGCACTCAATAGACCTCCCATTACACTGCTTCAAGTGAATAATATTTGTCTGGCTCATTAGTGTCATGCTCACATCATACGATTGTCTATACAGATATAAAGCTGCACCAGCTTCTAAACCCAATAAGTGTTTCTTCTCCATGGCAACATCCTTGATCACATGATCCCTATATGATCATGTGATCTCTATATCATCACATCTAGGGATGAGCGAACTCGAACTGTATAGTTCGGGTTCGTACCGAATTTTATGGTGTCCGTGACACGGACCCGAACCCGGACATTTTCGTAAAAGTCCGGGTTCGGGTTCGGTGTTCGTCGCTTTCTTCGCGCTTTTGTGACGCTTTCTTGGCGCTTTTTGAAAGGCTGCAAAGCAGCCAATCAACAAGCGTCATACTACTTGCCCCAAGAGGCCATCACAGCCATGCCTACTATTGGCATGGCTGTAATTGGCCAGAGCACCATGTGACCCAGCCTCTATTTAAGCTGGAGTCACATAGCGCCGCCCGTCACTCTGCTCTGATTAGCGTAGGGAGAGGTTGCGGCTGCGACAGTAGGGCGAGATTAGGCAGATTAACTCCTCCAAAGGACTTGATTAACTGATCGATCTGCAGCTGTGGATCATTGAGCTGCTGATCCTCAATTGCTCACTGTTTTTAGGCTGCCCAGACCGTTTGTCAGTCACATTTTTCTGGGGTGATCGGCGGCCATTTTGTGTCTTGTGGTGCGCCAGCACAAGCTGCGACCAAGTGCATTTAACCCTCAATGGTGTGGTTGTTTTTTGGCTAAAGCCTACATCAGGGTGAAGCTGTCACACCAAGTGCATTTAACCAGCAATAGTCTGTTTATTTTTTGGCCATATACTACATCAGGGGCAAGCTGCGCCTGTCACCAAGTGCATTTAACCCTCAATGGTGCGTTTGTTTTTTGGCTAAAGCCTACATCAGGGTGAAGCTGTCACACCAAGTGCATTTAACCAGCAATAGTCTGTTTATTTTTTGGCCATATACTACATCAGGGGCAAGCTGCGCCCGTCACCAAGTGCATTTAACCCTCAGTAGTGTGGTTGGTCAAGCTATCACACCAAGTGCATTTAACCAGCAATAGTCTGTTCATTTTTTGGCCATATACTAAATCAGGGGCAAGCTGCGCCCGTCACCAAGTGCATTTAACCAGCAATAGTCTGTTCATTTTTTGGCCATATACTACATCAGGGGCAAGCTGCGCCCGTCACCAAGTGCATTTAACCCTCAGTAGTGTGGTTGGTCAAGCTGTGACACCAAGTGCATTTAACCAGCAATAGTCTGTTCATTTTTTGGCCATATACTACATCAGGGGCAAGCTGCGCCCATCACCAAGTGCATTTAACCAGCAATAGTGTGGTTATTTTTTGGCCATATCCCAGTCTAATTCTGTCACTAAATCCATACCGGTCACCCAGCGCCTAAATACTAGGCCTCAAATTTATATCCCGCTAAATCTCTCGTTACCGCTGTCCTGTTGTGGCTGGGAAAGTTATTTAGTGTCCGTCAAAGCACATTTTTTGTTCTGGGTTGAAATACAATTCCCAATTTAGCAATTTAAAAATTTAGTGGTTTCTGCTGTATCAGAGCTATTTGAAATCTATCCCTAAAAGGGTATATAATATTCAAGGTGCACATAGGGTCATTCAGAATAACTTCACACACCCGCTACTGTGCATTTCCAAGTCTAATTCTGTCACTAAACCCATACCTGTCACCCAGCGCCTAAATACTAGGCCTCAAATTCATATCCAGCTAAATCTGTCGTTAGTGCTGTAGCTGGGCGAGTTATTTAGTGTCCGTTCAAGCACATTTCTTGTTCTGGGTTGAAATACAATTCCCAATTTAGCAATTTCATAATTTAGTGGTTTCTGCTATATCAGAGCTATTTGAAATCTATCCCTAAAAGGGTAGATCATATTGAAGGTGCACATAGGGACATTCAGAATAACTTCACACACCCGCTACTGTGCATTTCCAAGTCTAATTCTGTCACTAAACCCATACCTGTCACCCAGCGCCTAAATACTAGGCCTCAAATTTATATCCAGCTAAATCTGTCCTTAGTGCTGTAGCTGGGCGAGTTATTTAGTGTCCGTTCAAGCACATTTCTTGTTCTGGGTTGAAATACAATTCCCAATTTAGCAATTTCATAATTTAGTGGTTTCTTCTATATCAGAGCTATTTGAAATCTATCCCTAAAAGGGTAGATCATATTGAAGGTGCACATAGGGACATTCAGAATAACTTCACACACCCGCTACTGTGCATTTCCAAGTCTAATTCTGTCACTAAACCCATACCTGTCACCCAGCGCCTAAATACTAGGCCTCAAATTTATATCCAGCTAAATCTGTCCTTAGTGCTGTAGCTGGGCGAGTTATTTAGTGTCCGTTCAAGCACATTTCTTGTTCTGGGTTGAAATACAATTCCCAATTTAGCAATTTCATAATTTAGTGGTTTCTGCTATATCAGAGCTATTTGAAATCTATCCCTAAAAGGGTATATAATATTCAAGGTGCACATTGGGTCATTCAGAATAACTTCACACACACCCGCTACTGTGTATTTCCAAGTCTAATTCTGTCACTAAACCCATACCTGTCACCCAGCGCCTAAATACTAGGCCTCAAATTCATATCCAGCTAAATCTGTCGTTAGTGCTGTAGCTGGGCGAGTTATTTAGTGTCCGTTCAAGCACAATTCTTGTTCTGGGTTGAAATACAATTCCCAATTTAGCAATTTCATAATTTAGTGGTTTCTGCTATATCAGAGCTATTTGAAATCTATCCCTAAAAGGGTAGATCATATTGAAGGTGCACATAGGGACATTCAGAATAACTTCACACACCCGCTACTGTGCATTTCCAAGTCTAATTCTGTCACTAAACCCATACCTGTCACCCAGCGCCTAAATACTAGGCCTCAAATTTATATCCAGCTAAATCTGTCCTTAGTGCTGTAGCTGGGCGAGTTATTTAGTGTCCGTTCAAGCACATTTCTTGTTCTGGGTTGAAATACAATTCCCAATTTAGCAATTTCATAATTTAGTGGTTTCTGCTATATCAGAGCTATTTGAAATCTATCCCTAAAAGGGTATATAATATTCAAGGTGCACATTGGGTCATTCAGAATAACTTCACACACACCCGCTACTGTGTATTTCCAAGTCTAATTCTGTCACTAAACCCATACCTGTCACCCAGCGCCTAAATACTAGGCCTCAAATTTATATCCCGCTAAATCTCTCGTTAACGCTGTCCTGTTGTGGCTGGGAAAGTTATTTAGTGTCCGTCAAAGCACATTTTTTGTTCTGGGTTGAAATACAATTCCCAATTTAGCAATTTCATAATTTAGTGGTTTCTGCTATATCAGAGCTATTTGAAATCTATCCCTAAAAGGGTATATAATATTCAAGGTGCACATTGGGTCATTCAGAATAACTTCACACACACCCGCTACTGTGTATTTCTAAGTCTAATTCTGTCACTAAACCCATACCTGTCACCCAGCGCCTAAATACTAGGCCTCAAATTTATATCCTGCTAAATCTCTCGTTAACGCTGTCCTGTTGTGGCTGGGAAAGTTATTTAGTGTCCGTCAAAGCACATTTTTTGTTCTGGGTTGAAATACAATTCCCAATTTAGCAATTTCATAATTTAGTGGTTTCTGCTATATCAGAGCTATTTGAAATCTATCCCTAAAAGGGTATATAATATTCAAGGTGCACATTGGGTCATTCAGAATAACTTCACACACACCCGCTACTGTGTATTTCTAAGTCTAATTCTGTCACTAAACCCATACCTGTCACCCAGCGCCTAAATACTAGGCCTCAAATTTATATCCTGCTAAATCTCTCGTTAACGCTGTCCTGTTGTGGCTGGGAAAGTTATTTAGTGTCCGTCAAAGCACATTTTTTGTTCTGGGTTGAAATACAATTCCCAATTTAGCAATTTCATAATTTAGTGGTTTCTGCTATATCAGAGCTATTTGAAATCTATCCCTAAAAGGGTATATAATATTCAAGGTGCACATTGGGTCATTCAGAATAACTTCACACACACACGCTTCTGTGCATTTCCAAGTCTAATTCTGTCACTAAATCCATACCGGTCACCCAGCGCCTAAATACTAGGCCTCAAATTTATATCCTGCTAAATCTCTCGTTAACGCTGTCCTGTTGTGGCTGGGAAAGTTATTTAGTGTCCGTCAAAGCACATTTTTTGTTCTGGGTTGAAATACAATTCCCAATTTAGCAATTTCATAATTTAGTGGTTTCTGCTATATCAGAGCTATTTGAAATCTATCCCTAAAAGGGTATATAATATTCAAGGTGCACATTGGGTCATTCAGAATAACTTCACACACACACACGCTTCTGTGCATTTCCAAGTCTAATTCTGTCACTAAATCCATACCGGTCACCCAGCGCCTAAATACTAGGCCTCAAATTTATATCCCGCTGAATTTGAATACAATACATTGGGCCAAATAATATATTTGTTGTTGTGGTGAACCATAACAATGAGAAAAACATGTAGTAAGGGACGCGGACGTGGACATGGTCGTGGTGGTGTTAGTGGACCCTCTGGTGCTGGGAGAGGACGTGGCCGTTCTGCCACATCCACACGTCCTAGTGTACCAACTACCTCAGGTCCCAGTAGCCGCCAGAATTTACAGCGATATATGGTGGGGCCCAATGCCGTTCTAAGGATGGTAAGGCCTGAGCAGGTACAGGCATTAGTCAATTGGGTGGCCGACAGTGGATCCAGCACGTTCACATTATCTCCCACCCAGTCTTCTGCAGAAAGCGCACAGATGGCGCCTGAAAACCAACCCCATCAGTCTGTCACATCACCCCCATGCATACCAGGGAAACTGTCTCAGCCTCAAGTTATGCAGCAGTCTCTTATGCTGTTTGAAGACTCCGCTGGCAGGGTTTCCCAAGGGCATCCACCTAGCCCTTCCCCAGCGGTGAAAGACATAGAATGCACTGACGCACAACCACTTATGTTTCCTGATGATGAGGACATGGGAATACCACCTCAGCATGTCTCTGATGATGACGAAACACAGGTGCCAACTGCTGCGTCTTTCTGCAGTGTGCAGACTGAACAGGAGGTCAGGGATCAAGACTGGGTGGAAGACGATGCAGGGGACGATGAGGTCCTAGACCCCACATGGAATGAAGGTCGTGCCACTGACTTTCACAGTTCGGAGGAAGAGGCAGTGGTGAGACCGAGCCAACAGCGTAGCAAAAGAGGGAGCAGTGGGCAAAAGCAGAACACCCGCCGCCAAGAGACTCCGCCTGCTACTGACCGCCGCCATCTGGGACCGAGCACCCCAAAGGCAGCTTCAAGGAGTTCCCTGGCATGGCACTTCTTCAAACAATGTGCTGACGACAAGACCCGAGTGGTTTGCACGCTGTGCCATCAGAGCTTGAAGCGAGGCATTAACGTTCTGAACCTGAGCACAACCTGCATGACCAGGCACCTGCATGCAAAGCATGAACTGCAGTGGAGTAAACACCTTAAAACCAAGGAAGTCACTCAGGCTCCCCCTGCTACCTCTTCTGCTGCTGCCGCCTCGGCCTATTCTGCTGCTGCCGCCTCGGCCTCTTCCTCCGCCTCTGGAGGAACGTTGGCACCTGCCGCCCAGCAAACAGGGGATGTACCACCAACACCACCACCACCACCTCCGTCACCAAGCGTCTCAACCATGTCACACGCCAGCGTTCAGCTCTCCATCTCACAAACATTTGATAGAAAGCGTAAATTCCCACCTAGCCACCCTCGATCCCTGGCCCTGAATGCCAGCATTTCTAAACTACTGGCCTATGAAATGCTGTCATTTAGGCTGGTGGACACAGACAGCTTCAAACAGCTCATGTCGCTTGCTGTCCCACAGTATGTTGTTCCCAGCCGGCACTACTTCTCCAAGAGAGCCGTGCCTTCCCTGCACAACCAAGTATCCGATAAAATCAAGTGTGCACTGCGCAACGCCATCTGTAGCAAGGTCCACCTAACCACAGATACGTGGACCAGTAAGCACGGCCAGGGACGCTATATCTCCCTAACTGCACACTGGGTAAATGTAGTGGCAGCTGGGCCCCAGGCGGAGAGCTGTTTGGCGCACGTCCTTCCGCCGCCAAGGATCGCAGGGCAACATTCTTTGCCTCCTGTTGCCACCTCCTCCTTCTCGGCTTCCTCCTCCTCTTCTTCCACCTGCTCATCCAGTCAGCCACACACCTTCACCACCAACTTCAGCACAGCCCGGGGTAAACGTCAGCAGGCCATTCTGAAACTCATATGTTTGGGGGACAGGCCCCACACCGCACAGGAGTTGTGGCGGGGTATTGAACAACAGACCGACGAGTGGTTGCTGCCGGTGAGCCTCAAGCCCGGCCTGGTGGTGTGTGATAATGGGCGAAATCTCGTTGCAGCTCTGGGACTAGCCAATTTGACGCACATCCCTTGCTTGGCGCATGTGCTGAATTTGGTGGTGCAGAAGTTCATTCACAACTACCCCGACATGTCAGAGCTGCTGCATAAAGTGCGGGCCGTCTGTTCGCGCTTCCGGCGTTCACATCCTGCTGCTGCTCGCCTGTCTGCGCTACAGCGTAACTTCGGCCTTCCCGCTCACCGCCTCATATGCGACGTGCCCACCAGGTGGAACTCCACCTTGCACATGCTGGACAGACTGTGCGAGCAGCAGCAGGCCATAGTGGAGTTTCAGCTGCAGCACGCACGGGTCAGTCGCACTACAGAACAGCACCACTTCACCACCAATGACTGGGCCTCCATGCGAGACCTGTGTGCCCTGTTGCGCTGTTTCGAGTACTCCACCAACATGGCCAGTGGCGATGACACCGTTATCAGCGTTACAATACCACTTCTATGTCTCCTTGAGAAAACACTTAGGGCGATGATGGAAGAGGAGGTGGCCCAGGAGGAGGAGGAGGAGGAGGAAGAGGGGTCATTTTTAGCACTTTCAGGCCAGTCTCTTCGAAGTGACTCAGAGGGAGGTTTTTGGCAACAGCAGAGGCCAGGTACAAATGTGGCCAGCCAGGGCCCACTACTGGAGGACGAGGAGGACGAGGATGAGGAGGAGGTGGAGGAGGATGAGGATGAAGCATGGTCACAGCGGGGTGGCACCCAACGCAGCTCGGGTCCATCACTGGTGCGTGGCTGGGGGGAAAGGCAGGACGATGACGATACGCCTCCCACAGAGGACAGCTTGTCCTTACCCCTGGGCAGCCTGGCACACATGAGCGACTACATGCTGCAGTGCCTGCGCAACGACAGCAGAGTTGCCCACATTTTAACCTGTGCGGACTACTGGGTTGCCACCCTGCTGGATCCACGCTACAAAGACAATGTGCCCACCTTACTTCCTGCACTGGAGCGTGATAGGAAGATGCGCGAGTACAAGCGCACGTTGGTAGACGCGCTACTGAGAGCATTCCCAAATGTCACAGGGGAACAAGTGGAAGCCCAAGGCCAAGGCAGAGGAGGAGCAAGAGGTCGCCAAGGCAGCTGTGTCACGGCCAGCTCCTCTGAGGGCAGGGTTAGCATGGCAGAGATGTGGAAAACTTTTGTCAACACGCCACAGCTAACTGCACCACCACCTGATACGCAACGTGTTAGCAGGAGGCAACATTTCACTAACATGGTGGAACAGTACGTGTGCACACCCCTCCACGTACTGACTGATGGTTCGGCCCCATTCAACTTCTGGGTCTCTAAATTGTCCACGTGGCCAGAGCTAGCCTTTTATGCCTTGGAGGTGCTGGCCTGCCCGGCAGCCAGCGTTTTGTCTGAACGTGTATTCAGCACGGCAGGGGGCGTCATTACAGACAAACGCAGCCGCCTGTCTACAGCCAATGTGGACAAGCTGACGTTCATAAAAATGAACCAGGCATGGATCCCACAGGACCTGTCCGTCCCTTGTCCAGATTAGACATTAACTACCTCCCCATAACCATATATTATTGGACTCCAGGGCACTTCCTCATTCAATCCTATTTTTATTTTCATTTTACCATTATATTGCGAGGCTACCCAAAGTTGAATGAACCTCTCCTCTGCCTGTGTGCTAGGCCTAAATATATGCCAATGGACTGTTGCAGTGGTGGCTGACATGAAGCCTGATTCTCTGCTATGACATGCAGACTAATTCTCTGCTGACATGAAGCCAGATTGTCTGTTACGGGACCTCTCTCCTCTGCCTGGGTGCTGGGCCTAAATTTATGACAATGGACTGTTGCAGTGGTGGCTGACGTGAAGCCTGATTCTCTGCTATGACATGCAGACTGATTCTCTGCTGACATGAAGCCAGATTGTCTGTTACGGGACCTCTCTGCTCTGCCTGTGTGCTAGGCCTAAATATATGCCAATGGACTGTTGCAGTGGTGGGTGACGTGAAGCCTCATTCTCTGCTATGACATGCAGACTGATTCTCTGCTGACATGAAGCCAGATTGTCTGTTACGGGACCTCTCTCCTCTGCCTGTGTGTGTGCTGGGCCTAAATATATGCCAATGGACTGTTGCAGTGGTGGCTGACGTGAAGCCTCATTCTCTGCTATGACATGCAGACTAATTCTCTGCTGACATGAAGACAGATTCTCTGTTACGGGACCTCCCTCCTCTGCCTGGGTGCTGGGCCTAAATATATGCCAATGGACTGTTGCAGTGGTGGCTGACGTGAAGCCTCATTCTCTGCTATGACATGCAGACTAATTCTCTGCTGACATGAAGACAGATTCTCTGTTACGGGACCTCCCTCCTCTGCCTGGGTGCTGGGCCTAAATATATGCCAATGGACTGTTGCAGTGGTGGCTGACGTGAAGCCTCATTCTCTGCTATGACATGCAGACTGATTCTCTGCTGACATGAAGACAGATTCTCTGTTACGGGACCTCTCTCCTCTGCCTGTGTGTGTGCTGGGCCTAAATATATGCCAATGGACTGTTGCAGTGGTGGCTGACGTGAAGCCTCATTCTCTGCTATGACATGCAGACTGATTCTCTGCTGACATGAAGCCAGATTCTCTGTTACGGGACCTCTCTCCTCTGCCTGTGTGTGTGCTGGGCCTAAATATATGCCAATGGACTGTTGCAGTGGTGGCTGACGTGAAGCCTCATTCTCTGCTATGACATGCAGACTGATTCTCTGCTGACATGAAGCCAGATTCTCTGTTACGGGACCTCTCTCCTCTGCCTGTGTGTGTGCTGGGCCTAAATATATGCCAATGGACTGTTGCAGTGGTGGCTCACGTGAAGCCTCATTCTCTGCTATGACATGCAGACTAATTCTCTGCTGACATGAAGACAGATTCTCTGTTACGGGACCTCTCTCCTCTGCCTGTGTGTGTGCTGGGCCTAAATATATGCCAATGGACTGTTGCAGTGGTGGCTGACGTGAAGCCTCATTCTCTGCTATGACATGCAGACTGATTCTCTGCTGACATGAAGCCAGATTCTCTGTTACGGGACCTCTCTCCTCTGCCTGTGTGTGTGCTGGGCCTAAATATATGCCAATGGACTGTTGCAGTGGTGGCTGACGTGAAGCCTCATTCTCTGCTATGACATGCAGACTGATTCTCTGCTGACATGAAGCCAGATTCTCTGTTACGGGACCTCTCTCCTCTGCCTGTGTGTGTGCTGGGCCTAAATATATGCCAATGGACTGTTGCAGTGGTGGCTGACGTGAAGCCTCATTCTCTGCTATGACATGCAGACTGATTCTCTGCTGACATGAAGCCAGATTCTCTGTTACGGGACCTCTCTCCTCTGCCTGTGTGTGTGCTGGGCCTAAATATATGCCAATGGACTGTTGCAGTGGTGGCTGACGTGAAGCCTCATTCTCTGCTATGACATGCAGACTAATTCTCTGCTGACATGAAGACAGATTCTCTGTTACGGGACCTCTCTCCTCTGCCTGTGTGTGTGCTGGGCCTAAATATATGCCAATGGACTGTTGCAGTGGTGGCTGACGTGAAGCCTCATTCTCTGCTATGACATGCAGACTGATTCTCTGCTGACAGGAAGCCAGATTCTCTGTTACGGGACCTCTCTCCTCTGCCTGTGTGTGTGCTGGGCCTAAATATATGCCAATGGACTGTTGCAGTGGTGGCTGACGTGAAGCCTCATTCTCTGCTATGACATGCAGACTGATTCTCTGCTGACATGAAGCCAGATTCTCTGTTACGGGACCTCTCTGCTCTGCCTGTGTGCTAGGCCTAAATATATGCCAATGGACTGTTGCAGTGGTGGGTGACGTGAAGCCTCATTCTCTGCTATGACATGCAGACTAATTCTCTGCTGACATGAAGACAGATTCTCTGTTACGGGACCTCCCTCCTCTGCCTGGGTGCTGGGCCTAAATATATGCCAATGGACTGTTGCAGTGGTGGCTGACGTGAAGCCTCATTCTCTGCTATGACATGCAGACTAATTCTCTGCTGACATGAAGCCAGATTGTCTGTTACGGGACCTCTCTCCTCTGCCTGGGTGCCGGGGCCTAAATATCTGAGAATGGACTGTTCCAGTGGTGGGTGACGGGAAGCCAGATTCTCTGCTATGGAACCTCTCTCCAATTGATTTTGGTTAATTTTTATTTATTTAATTTTTATTTTAATTCATTTCCCTATCCACATTTGTTTGCAGGGGATTTACCTACATGTTGCTGCCTTTTGCAGCCCTCTAGCTCTTTCCTGGGCTGTTTTACAGCCTTTTTAGTGCCGAAAAGTTCGGGTCCCCATTGACTTCAATGGGGTTCGGGTTCGGGACGAAGTTCGGATCGGGTTCGGATCCCGAACCCGAACATTTCCGGGATGTTCGGCCGAACTTCTCGAACCCGAACATCCAGGTGTTCGCTCAACTCTAATCACATCATCTCTATATCATCACATGACCTCCTGACACACAGACCTCCTTCTGCTTCCACCACAAGCATCAGCCCCATGACATCTAGCAGAGTCAGATGAACGGAAAGTGATTATGTGAGCCGATTCAGGTTTGAGCTGTAACTACAGAACTCCCTATTGCCACATCACTTGACAATGAGCATAGTCACATGATCAGAACACTGCCATGTGACCTGCACTCATCAGTATGCAAAATCTCCTCCAGCAACTCTGGAATGCATTTTCATTTAAAACTGTTGATTTTCAAGTTTTAACATTTATTTTGTCATGGTAATGTTTTGATTGTGCATTTAAATACTTACCTATACACCCACCCCAGGGAGTATATCTTTAGGCCACCCTTCCTACCCACAGGTGGCGCCATTTTTCTTCATTATATATGTGTTGTTTTTCGCAATAAAAATAATCCATTGATTATATGACAGTTGATGTGGTCCTTCTGTGCTTGGTGCTCCACAATTCTCAACTCTACTAATCTCCTTGGAAGACTGGACACCTGTCCTTGAAGCTTGTGTGACTGCGGCTGCATCCCATGCAACTTTTATGATCCTGATACGCATACATCAGAGTTAATGCCTAATCGAGCGCAACCTACACAGGTAAGCCTCCAATTTATGGGGGACTGATGATACATGGTCCTGATGTACTCACTCTATGGTGCACTGCTTATTTGTGTTATAACCCTAACAGATACTTCATGCCTTCCGTTTGAAATCTGTTCAAGTGACACAGTGGATCCACAACCGCTTTGTAGAAGGAGTTCATGGTTGACTCAATGACTAAAAGGTGCCTGGGTTCTGTGACTGCAAAACAAGCTCAAATCACCCCTCCACCACCGTGCTTGACAGCTGAGGTGTTTGATAGATGAGGTGTTTGGTTTTCAACAAATGCGGAGCTGTGCATTATGGTCAAAAGTCTCCACTTTCCAAAGAACATTGAGGGACATTTATCATATGCCAGTCTTGATCCTAGTGTGCTGGGATTAAGTGACAGATGCCTTTTGATAAATCAGTCGCATCTCTTGCAGTCTGTGCGCCAGAAAGTGAAATCTATCCCAGTTTTCCCTTTTATCGCTACCTTACAAAAGTATTGTGAAGCTTAAAAAGTCACAAATTATGGAGCAAACATGCCATGCACCATAATTGTGACATAAAACAATAAATAAATGTCCCCTATTGTTCCAGATGTCTTTTTTTTTTTTTTTCACATGCAAATTTGCAAACTTAGCCCCTTCCCAACAGCCCCATGTAAAAAATATATCAAACAGAAGGCACCCACTGCTAATGTCTGCGACCAGTCGTAATGCCGGTCGTGGACATTTAACACTTCAGATGCTGTGGTCAAACCTGCTTTGGTTCCCCTCGGTGGAGGTTGGGAGAGCTGTAGCTTATTAACAGCAGCCCCTGTGTGACAGGAGGTTGCTGCACAATAATTTCTATGGGGAGCCTGCTAATGCTTTGGAGTCTATGAGAGTAGCAATCCAATGATTGCTTGTTATAGTTCCCTATGGGAACTATAAAAAGTGTAAAAAAATATTTTTATAAATTAAAAGTATTAAAAAAATATAAAAATTAAAATCACCCCTCTTTCCCCAAAATAAAAAATAAAAAAAATGCACATCATGGGTACCTAGTAAAATATAAGTACTAGTAAAATATAAAAAATATTTATCCCATACAGAAAAGAGTGAAACGGGAAAAAAAGTCTAAATGGCCGATTCACTATTTATTTGGTTGCTTTTCCTCCCACAAAATATTAGATAAAAACTTATCAAAAAGTCAAGCACACCCCAAAATAGTATCACTGAAAAATACAGATTGGCCTGCAAAAAATGAATTGTCAAACAGATCCATACACAAAACTACAAAAAAATGATATGGGTCAGAATATGGTGACTAAAAAATAAATACATTTCCAATGTTTTTATTATTTTTTCAGCATAAAAACACAAGAAAAAATATACATATATAGTATTGCCAGAATCATACTGAGCTATAGAATGAAAGTAACTGGTCAGTTTTACTGTATAGGGAATGATGTAAAAACAAAACCCCAAAAACTGTTGCAGGATTGCATTTTTTTTCTGATTTCATCCCAATTTTTTTCCGCTTCCCACCACATTGACATATGGCTTTGGGAGGGCTGGGAGCAAAAAATGTAAATTAAAAAAATGGAAAATCATCTAGTCTTGAAAGGGTTATGGTGTGCTGCCATGTTCTTTTTAGAAAGAAGAGGATTTCTCTTGACAACCCTTCCGAATAAGGCTATACTTGTTCAGTCTTTTTTTATTTGTACTGTCATGCACTTGAATAGCAAAAAACGGTGTGCTCCAGCAAACTTATCTGAGGTGGATGCTGGGGTGCTAGAGTCCCACTCAGTACTGTATAAATATGTTCAATGCACACACTCAAATGTTAAATGCAAAATTATGTGATTCATTTTCAGTGTATGAAAACACACAAATAATCTGCCAATTACAATCTAGACAGTCACCAAAAGGTTTATTTGTACAGTATGATACCTGTGAGGTGAAATGTCAATCCAGACTTTGACTTGTCGGTACCTTCCAGACCCTTTTCACAGTTTTACAAGTGTTTTATGTCGAATGCTTGCTTGCAGTGCCTGCCATTCTGTTGTGAATCCACAGGATAGTGTGGATTTGCTGGGACGTTCACTCTTGGCAATATTGTCAATTGTCTTCAATGTTTTCCACTTGTGAATAATTTTTCTCACTATCGGATGATGACTTCAAATTGTTTGGAAATGGTCTTATAACCAGTGATGAGTAATAACAATTGATTTTCTAAGACCGTTGCTAATGTTTTTGCTCTTTGGCATTGTCTTAACACATGTCTGAATGCTCCAGACCAGCAAACTGCCAAAACTTTTATAGAGGTGGTCACACTTGCTGATGATCAAATAATTAACCAACAGCATTTGATTAGCAGCTGTTATTTACTTCCTTAATTCCTATGGAAGCAGTAAGGTTGCATTACATTTTTTCGTGGTTGAGAAACACATCAGAAGAGTGTACTGTACCTTTACTCATGGACTAAATGTTTTGCAATTTTTTTTATATGATTTTATAAAAGTTACATTTTACTGACCGCAGTGCTGGATCACCTTTTTGCATATTATGCTTAATTGTTTACGCAGATTCTACATTTTGGCCTAGTTTTTGGTAAATGAATAGTGACATGGTGTAATTTGCCATTTATTGTTCATCTGTGTTTTTTTTTTTTTCTAATTTTAAGACCTTCTAAGGACCAGATGCTTTTTAGATACATAAGCTATAGAATTGAAAGAGGATATATTGTACTTTGTTTTTCTCCTGACTTTATATTATGCTTGTATTGCCCTGGAGCAATGGCATTTTGGACATTTGCCCTTACTGCTACTATGCAAAGTAAATACATTCCCTACTTTATCACACTTAAAGGGAGCCTGTCATGTGGATATTTGATTATAATCTAACTAATTATATACAATCATTAACTACTAAAAAGTGCCTTAGATGTATTCACTTACTGGTGTGACAGATAGTTACCTCATAATATACACACATTGAGTCCAGCGTATATTTAATTCAGAGCTATAGCCACTCCCCTGCCCTCCTGCTGCTGATTCCTATGGAAACAAACTGTCACTCAGCAGCAGGTGGGCAGGGAGAGTCAGGAGCTCGTGAATATTCATGACTCATCATTATCAGCCAGAGCTTTTCAATACAAGATGTTGGCAGATTGACTGGGTCAATTAAAGAAAGTGACCCAGCATTTTGCTAAGCGAATCAGTCACTTATTTATGTTGCCCTTAGTTAGGCCTTTCCTCAGTATTAAGTCTTCTTCTAGAGAGGAGACTGGAGAAGCCAGCTAAGTGCATTGCCTGTATTGTTTTGCACTTGAATTCCTCCAGTAAAGAAGCACGCTGGTTTACTGCAAACACTGACTATGGACTTATTTCCCATTGCAGTGCACCACGCCTTCCATCCCTTCCAGGAAAATACCCTAGAAAATATAATACTTTGAACACATATAGGTAAACAGTTCCACAAATACTTTCAAACAGTGCCTACATGGAACTATATAGAGTGCAGAAGGGGTGATATAAAGTGCCTGATAGTGCCCAAAGAGTGCTTTACCTACATTTAAAAAAAATATTGTGCTCATTTAAAACCAAATTGTACCAACTAGTGCTAAGAAAGTGTCATGCTTAGCCCAGATAAATAGTGCATTCTAATACCCTTTAATGCCTTCACAGCACCAGCCACCAGTTACTTCAATATTCACACCTCATCACTTGAGTGAACGAATTCACTGGCAGTAGAGTGTCATATCTGATTTTTTCTTTTTTTCTGGGCAACCTATAAAAAAATGTAAGCAAACCATATTTTTTACAGACACATTAAAAAGCCACAATGGAAGAATATAAGCAATGTCCCTCTTCAGCTCATACATTAGTAGCAGAACAATACTCTGGGTTTCCAAATGCTCACATTCCTCCCTACTTGGACTTAGTGGAACCAGGGAAGTAAAACTCAAGACCTGCTAGATCACAGGTCAGCAACCATTGGCAGTCCTGTGCTGTGAAACTGTACCAATCCCTTGGCTTTTCTTGTTAGTTCCCTAGAAGTGAATGAAGCATTCTGGGGGTTGTAGTTTCAGAAAAGTTTGTAATGTCTGAGGTTGCTTATCCCTGTGCTAGATAATATTCTAAATGCAAGACAGTCTTTCTGGATGTGATCTTTAGTATAGTGATCTTTCTGGATGTGATCTAATAGTTGTTTATATTATAAACTGTGATAGAAACACAGCTTCTTGCAAATTATGTATTGCTTGTCCTAGGAAGGAGAATACAATACCTAATACCCGTGTGTAAAAATATCACTATAATTTTTATATCTACATTTCAGTTTCTCTATTTATTTCTTCACAGGATTGAAGGAGGATCACTATGAAGCATAGGATCTCATCTGCGTGTGCTAAATGGGCAGCAGAAGAATTTATACTTGTGCTGTGACTTTTAAGGAATATTAAATATTGCATATTTAAATGCATAAATCATCAATTCTAGGACAAGTTACAAACATACTCTTAGCTATAGCCCTTTCAGTTATGTCCAAGCACACATAACTGACATCAATCACAGTTTCATCTCAGGATGATAAATTCTTTTTACAGTATAGACTTCTGGTGGTTGTTTTTATTATACACGCGCACTTTCAATTTATTATCTTTATACCCTTATATAACAAGAGAACAAAAGAAAAATTAGATGACCCAAAACAGTGCTGTTTAAATGCAATGTGTAAAGGTTAGATGTGTGATCAGCGTATCAAGTATAAATCCATTATCTAGGCACTACCCTTGCATATACAGTGGATATAAAAAGTCTACACACCCCTGTTAAAATGTCAGGTTTCTGTGATGTAAAAAAAATGAGACAAAGATAAATTATTTCAGAACTTTTTCCACCTTTAATGTGACCTATAAACTGTACCACTCAATTGAAAAACAAACTGAAATCTTTTAGGTAGAGGGAAGAAGAAAAAAAGAACTAAAACAATGTGGTTGCATAAGTGTGCATACCCTCTTATAACTGGGGATGTAGCGGTGTTCAGAATTAAGCAATCACATTCAAAATCATGTTAAATAGGAGTCTGCATACACCTGCCATCATTTAAACTGCCTCTGATTAACCCCAAATACAGTTCAGCTGCTCTAGTTGGTCTTTCCTGAAATTTTCTTAGTCGCGTCCCACAGCAAAAGCCATGGTCCACAGAGAGCTTCCAAAACATCAGAGGGATCTCATTGTTAAAAGGTATCAGTCAGGAGAAGGGTACAAAAGAATTTCCAAGGCATTAGAGATACCATGGAACACAGTGAAGACAGTCATCATCAAGTGGAGAAAATATGGCACAACAGTGACATTACCAAAAACTGGACGTCCCTCCAAAATTGATGAAAAGACGAGAAGAAAACTGGTCTGGGAGGCTACCAAGAGGCCTACAGCAACATTAAAGGAGCTGCAGGAATATCTGGCAAGTACTGGCTGTGTGGTACATGTGACAACAATCTCCCGTATTCTTCATATGTCAGGGCTATGGAGTAGAGTGGCAAGACGAAAGCCTTTTTTCAGCATGTCAAATGAAAACAGAATACTTAGATACTCTCAGCAGTGCACTGATATATACAAGCCGATATCACGTGTAGCACAGCCCATCAGCTCTAAGTAGTGCAGGGACAGGAAGCAGGCAGCTGAAGTGAGGGAGAGTGTTAGGAATCTGGATATTTGTTTTGTGGGTGACCTATAATGATTTTTTGTGGGTGCAATGCACCATTTTTGTACCCCTGACACAAAAATATAATAGTTAATCCGTCTGTTAGTTTGATGGGTGACATATACCCATTTTTGGTGTGAGATACAAGTGTACTTTATATATGACAGGGGAACAAATATTGTTAATCTGACTGTTAGTTAGCCGGTGACATATACCCATTTTTGGTGTGAGATACACGTGCACTGCATAAGTGACAGGGAAATGAATATCGTTAATCTGACTGTTAGTTCGGCCGGTGACTTATACCCATTTTTGGTGTGAGGTACACCTGCACTTTATACATGACTGGGAAATTAATATAGTTAATCCGTCTGTTAGTTCGGTGGTTGACATATACCCATTTTTGGTGTGAGATACACATGCACTTTATATGTGACAGGGAAATTAATTTAGTTAATCCATCTGTTAGTTCGGTGGGGGACATATACCCATTTTGGTGTGAAGTACACCTGCACTGCATACATGACAGGGAATATAATATAATTCATCTGTCTGTTAGTTGAGTGGGTGACCTCAAAGAATGTGGAGAGCATCAAATAAGGGACGTGGCCCTGGTCTGGTGCTGCTGGTGCTGGTGGAGCTCCTGTTGCAGGGGGAGGATGTGATTGATCTGTGCCATCTACACGACAGCAGGCTGTTTTGAAACTCATCTGTTTGGGAGAAAAAACCCACACCACGCTCTGGATGGGCATGGAACAACAGACCGATGAGTGGTTGGTGCCGCTGAACCTCAAGCCTGGCAAAATCTCATAGCAGCTCCGGGGCTAGCCGGTTTGATGCAAATCCCTCGGCTGGGCATGTGCTGAATTTGGTAGTGCAGAGGTTCCTGAAAAATTACCCTGATATGGCAGAGCTGCTGCAGAAAGTGTGGGCCGTCTGTGTGCGCTTTTGGCGTTCTCACCCTGCTGCTGCTCACCTGTCTGCGCTGCAGCGTAACTTCGGCCTTCCCGCTCACCGCCTCATATGCGATGCACCCAAAAGTTGGAACTCCACCTTGCACATGCTGGAGAGACTGTGCGAACAGCAGCGGGCGATAGTGGAGTTTCAGCTGCAGCACGCATGGATGGTCCTCAGCTTTACTATCCCACTTCTATGTCATCTTGAAAAAAACACTTCGGGCGATGATGGAAGATGATGTGGCACAGGAGGAAGAGGAGGAGGAAGAGGGATCATTTCGATGGTTATTGGGCCATTTACAAGTGGCTCAGAGGGTGGGTTCCTGCACCAACAGAGGCAAAGTACACAACTGTCCAGCCATGGCAAAGTTCTGCAGGATGAAGATGAGGAGGATGATGATGACAAGGAACTGTGTTTACAGCAGGGTGGCAGACAAAGAAGCATATGGGCATCAGTGGAGCGTGGCTTGGGGGATACAGTGGATACAGATGATATACCCCCCACAGAGGACAGATTGTCGTTTCCTTTGGGCAGCCTGGCACACATAAGCGACTACATGCTGCAGTGCCTGCACAATGACCACTGAGTTGCCCACATTCTAATCAGTGCTGATTACTGGGTGGCCACCCTGCTGGATCCCCGCTACAAGGACAACATGCTGTCCTTAATTCCGTCACTGGAGGGTGATCGGAAGATGCACGAGTACAAACACACACTGGTACTGATGGCATTCACACCTCACAGCGGGGGCTCAGTGGAAGCACAATGCGAAGGCATAGGAGGAGGAGAAAGAAGTCGCCAACGCAGCTGGGGCACAGCCAGCACCTCAGAAGGGAGGGTTAGCATGGCCGAAATTTGGAAAAGCTTTGTCAGCATGCCACAACAGCCAGCACCACCAACTGTTACGGAACGTCTTAGAAGGAGGCAGCATTTCAGCAACATGGTGGAACAGTACGTGGGCACATACCTACACATACTGATTGATGGGTCTGCCCCATTCAACTTCTAGGTCTCCAAATTAGGCACATGGCCTGAGCTTGCCTTGCTTTACACCTTGAGGGTGCCGGACTGCCATGCAGCAAGTGTATTGTCCAAACGTGTTTAGCACGGCAGGGGGGTAATCACAGACAAATGCAGCCACCTGTCTACATCTAACGTGAGCAAGCTCACGTTCATTAAAATTAACCAAGCATGGATCCCACAGGACTTGTCCGTACCTTGTGCTGAGTAGACAAGTATACTGACCACACCCAGCCATTGTTATACTCCAGCGCGCTTTCTCTTTGCATTTTCTTTTCTATTTCCCAATGTTTTGGGGTCTTCCCAAATGTATAAAAAATAATAATAAATAAATAAAAAATAAAGGAAAAAAAAACCAACAAAAACCTCCTCCACCGCCGCTTCAACCTACACCGCCATTTCCACCTACACCGCCACGTCCACCACCTCCTCAGCCTCCTACTCCACTTTGACCTCCACCTTCTAGTTCAAGATTTTTCTTTCTATTCTGTTATTTAAGTCATTTCCCTATCCACATTTGTTTGCATGGCAACTGTCCTGCTTTTCCCCCCATTTTGCTTTCTTTTGCAGCCATCTAGACCTTACTACAACTATTTTACAGACATTCAGGTCCCCACTGACTTAAATAGGGTTTGGGTTCGAGTTCGGGTCAAGTTCGGGTCCGCTCATCCCTAATGAACACCCTTTGATCCTGGTGTCTTAGTGGCGTATTGAAGTCTCCATTTGTTCCTGATTTACTCCCGTGTTGTTCTGTCTCCATTGCACAGCTTCATCATGCTGCAGCAAAGTAATGGCCAATTCTTTGTGTTTCTAAACTCTTTTGCTATACAGCAGTTTCTGGTGATTTCAGAAAGGTTTGCTATGTACCCAGCTGGTTCCCTCATTCCTTCAATGTCAACGTATAGTTTGAATGTAAACGTATAGTTCCTGATATAGTCCACTGTCCACCAGTTATTCTTGTGGATCCCTCCTCATCCTGCCTTGCTTCTAATTTGTTCCTGCTCTTTTTACTGGTATGAGTGTTCTGGTGCCAGCTACAGTATTGTGCAATTCTTGATACTGTTCCACCAGCATACTGTTTCTGGGCATGCTGCCTCAAGCTATTTTATTCCTTAACTCCTGGTATTTGCATTCATATACCTGACTCCCAAGTTATTTCTGACTACATTCATGTCTAGACCCTTGGTTACTACATTTGGTACCATCCAAGGTCTACTTCTGGTCACAGTTCCTAGTATCTTGTGGTTCCATTTGAGGCCTTTTCCTGATTGCATCTCTTAGTTCCATCTGAGATCTACTGACCACGGATCCTGGTATATCCAGGTTTGGCCCTTAGCCTGCTCCTAGACACTGTTTCTGGTATCTTCTGGTTCTGATCCTGGCCTTCTTTGTGATATTTCCTGGTTTCAACCCTAGTCTACTCCTAGATGCTTTTCTGTGTTCCAAATGTAGCTCTGCTATTTGTGTGTTGAAAACTCAGCTCAGCTACAGTTAGGTCCATATATATTTGGACACTGACACAAATGTTGTTTTTATTACCTGTTTAATAAAACATATTCAAGTGGACATGGACATAAAGGCCAGACGTTTAGCTTCCATTTGAGGGTATCCACATTAAAATTGGAAGAAGGGTTTAGGAGTTTCAGTTCCTTTACATGTTGCACCCTGTTTTTAAAGGGACCAAAAGTAATTCGACAATTGACTCAAAGGTTGTTTCATGGACAGGTGTGGGCAATTTCTTTATTATTTCATTCTCAATTAAGCACATAAAAGGCCTGGAGATTGATTTAAGGTGTGCTTGCATTTTAAAGATTTTGCTGAGAAGTAAACATGCGGTCAAAGGAGCTCTTTCAATGCAGGTGAAACATGCTATCCTTCATCTGCGAAAACAGAACAAACCCATCCGAGAAATTGTTATACTATTAGGAGTGGCAAAATCTACTGTTTGGTACATCCTGATAAAGAAAGAAAGTACTGGTAACCTCAACAATGCAAAAAGGCTTGGACGCCCATGGAATATAACAGTGGTGGATGGTCGCAAAATAATTACAATGGTGAAGAGAAACCCCTTCACAACAGCCAACCAAGTGAACAACACTCTCTAGTATATAGGCGTATCAATATCCAAATCTACCATAAAGAGAAGACTGCATGAAAGTAAATACAGACGGTTCACTGCACGGTGCAAGCCACTCATAAGCCTCAAGAATAAGAAGGCTAGATTGGACTTTGCTAAAAAACATCTTAAAAAACCAGCACACTTCTAGAAGAACATTCTTTGGACAGATGAAACCAAGATCAACCTCAACCAGAATGATGGAAAGAAAAAAAGTATGTCGAAGGCATGGTACAGCTCATGATCCAAAGCATACCACATCATCTGTAAAACACGGCCGAGGCAGTGTGATGGCTTAGGCATGCATGGCTGCCAATGGTACTGGGGCCCTAGTGTTTGTTGGTGATGTGACACAGGGCAGAAGCAGCCGTATGAATTCTGGGGTTTTCAGAGACATACTGTGTCCTCAAATCCAGCTAAATGCAGCCAAACTGATTGGTCGACATTTCATAATAGAGATGGAACATGACCCAAAACATAAAGCCAAAGCAACCCAGGAGTTTATTAAAGCAAAGAAGTGGAATAATCTTGAATGGCCAAGTCAGTCACCTCATCTGAACCTAATAGAGCATGCATTTAACTTGTTAAAGACTAAACTTCAGACAGAAATGCCCACAAAGAAACAGCAACTGAAATCCGCTGCAGTAAAGGCCTGGCAGAGCATTAAAAAGCAGGAAACACAGCGTCTGGTGATGTCCTTGAGTTCAAGACTTCAGGCAGTCATTGCCAACAAAGGGTTTTAAACCAAGTATTAGAAATTAACATTTTATTTACAATTATTTAATTTGTCCAATTACTTTTGAGCCCGTAAAATGAAGGGATTGAGTTTAAAAAATGCTTTAGCTTCTCACATTTTTATGCAATCATTTTGTTTGACCCATTTGAATTGTTTTGTTCAAAATCCATTGTGGTAATGTACAGAACAAAAATTGAAAAAATGCTGTCTCTGTCCAAATATATATGGACTTGGCTATAAGTCTCTGCTGCAATAATAAAAAAAACACCTCCCAAAGGTGTTCATAGCCTTTAAATAAAATCTTTTGAAAAAATTAAACATTGTTTTTTGTCAAATATTATTACAAACAAACTGAAAAAATGACAGGAAGTGCTCAAACCCATATGCAGTTGTGCATATATATACACAGGAGCAAATCCTGCATTTGTGGCCCGTTGCTAATGGCGATCCCCAGCAAAAATGCATACAGTGGAGGATGCCCGCAGCGGACCACAAGTGCCACAATAAAAATCCTACACAAGATAGCAATTATGTGGATGTGATAACCAATATAACAATATAATAATATTTGCAAAGACAGGTGCACTCTGCGGTCTTACTAAACCCTCTGTCTTTGCAAATATTATTATATTGTTATATTGGTTATCACATCCACACAATGGCTGGAGGTGTATAAACTCCAATTTAAATGTGCCTGTTTTCCATCCAGGGCCGGTGCAAGGATTTTTGCCAACACAAGCGAAGCTACATTTTGGCGCTCCCCACCTCGCAGCTCACCTGGCCCTGGTCCCGTCTGCAGCAGCTGGCTTCTCCTCTGTGCGGTCCTGGTATCTTCTCTCTGCTTCAGACAATCGCTGGTTTGAGGACCGTATTTTTCGCCCTCTAAGACACACCTAGGTTTTAGAGGAGTATAATAAGAAAAAAAAATATTACACCTCAGGTCAGACCATCAATCAGACCCCCAATGGTAATCAGACCTCAGATAAGACCCCCATGTCAGACATCAGACCCCATCCATCAGCCCCCCATGTCAGCTATCATGAAGCCATGTCAGCCATTAGCCCCCATGTCAGCCATCAGCCCCCCATGTCATATTTCTACACCTCCATGTCACATTTTTTCCCCCCTCCCCCAGGGTGCACCCTAAGGCAGCCGCTTGGTCTGCCTTATGGTAGCACCGGCCTGTTTCCATCCACAGGCTACATTTAGGTGCACCTGCGAGGCCTGGGCCACATAAACCAGTCTTGAGTGGGACTCACAGACTCCTCCCATTGCTAGCATGGCTACATGCTGGAGGAAACTGGTCGGACCTCACACTCCTGTAATTCGCCCACTGGCACCTGGTATTGCCCATACTGCACCGGTAGGTGAGTGTTAGGACCCAAGCTACTTGAGAAACCTTGGCGCGGTGCTCGGGCTCAGACATGTCCTCTATAATAGGACATTTTGGCTAATCTCTCAATTTTAACATCAGTTTGAGGGTTTAGACCGCAGAGTTCACCTGTCTTTGCAAATATTATTATATTCAAATATTCGTACACCATTATTATTTTTTATCTTTTTATCTACAGAGCTATGTGAGGTACCTATGGCTTTTTGTCTATTTTTACAGCATTTACCACATAGGATAAATATTTCTATATTTTATTTATTTTTGGACACCATCAAAATCTGTTATAATTGGTTACTCACGAGATCCATAGTAACTCCAATAACAGTAGACAATGTTTTATGAATATCACAAAATTTATTAAAAATAATTAATTCTGGTGAAGAGTTGATATTCATGAGAGATAACTAGATAGGATCAAAGGAATCAAATATGCAGTAACATTTCCATGGACACATTTTTGAAAAATCTGTTTAGGGAAGATTACTAGTAACAAATATAGGAGTACATTGAACATTATGTCGTCTGCATACAGTATATAGTTTCTATGCTTAGATCCTCAACCAGCTGACCACAACTCCTGACTACAGTTTGGACTGGGAAGAGTACGTCGCTGCTCCCGGATTGCCTGCCTTAAACCAAAATTTCAATATAGTTTGACAAACGTTCAATCTGATGTAATGGGGCTTGTGTTTATGTATATGCAAGGTGACAAACACGGGTGCATCTCAATAAATTAGAATATCATTGGAAATGTAATTAATTTCAGTACTTCAATTCAAAAGGTCAATCTCATATATAGATTTATTACATACAGAGTGAACTATTTCAAATGTTTATTTCTTCTTTATTTCAGATATTAATGCTTGCCTTTACAAGCATTAATATCTGTTTTATTGTGTGCATTTTCATATTCCATATTGCAACTACATAGTTACATAGTTAATACAGTTGAAAAAAGACATCCATCCATCAAGTTCAACCAAGGGATAGGTGGGGATGAGAATCCCAAAAGGAATTGAGACTCAGATTTCTACACGTTTACAGAAGCATTAATGGTTTTTACTTTTAGGAATTTGTTTAAACCCTTTTTAAAACTGTCCACTGTTCCTGCTGTGACCACGTCCTGAGGAAGTCTATTCCACAGCTTCACCGTTCTTACAGTAAAGAAGCTTTGACGCTTCTGGAGACTGAACTTTTTCCTCTCCAATCGGAGGCAGTGCCCCCTTGTCTTCTGAGCGCATTTTACATGGAACAGCTTTTCACCGTATTGTTTGTATGGCCATTTATATATTTTTATAGGTTAATCATGTCCCCCCTTAGACGTCTCTTCTCAAGACTAAATCAATTAAATTCTTTTAATCTTTCTTCATAACTAAGACCCTCCATTCCCATTATCAGTTTAGTCGCTCTCCTCTGTACTTTCTCTAGCTGCAGTGCGTCCTTTCTATGTACTGGTGCCCAGAACTGAACTGCATATACCGTATTTTTTGCCCCATAAGACACACTTTTCCCCCAAAAAAATGGAGGGAGGAAATGCCCCTGCATCTTATGGGGCGAATGCTGAAATTTTTAAATCGCAGACTGCGATGTATGAGCGAGCGAGGAGGGACTGGGATGAGGAGCTGGGGGCCGACAATTGCAGCGGGGCCGGTGCAGTCACTGTACTCTGGCCCCGCCGCTCCAGTGCTGCACTATACAAATATAAAATGTCTCTTATTCAATTAAAAGTGATTAAACATGCCCCCCCACTTTTAATATTACCGTACACCCTAAAAGCTTCTGTAGAATGCAGGCAGGCAGGCCTGGTGGGCGGCAGCGTAACTCACTTTATAAATGAAGCCTGCCTGCGTTGTACAGAAGCTGTTAGAGTGTACGGTAATATTAGGAGTGAGGGGGCATGTTTAATCACTTTTAATTGAATGAGACATTTTATATTTGTATACTGCAGCACTGGAGCGGTGGGGGAATCTGTGGATGACAGTTTTATGGGGGACATCTGTGGATGGCACTGTTATGGGCTGGGGGTCTGTGGATGGCACTGTTATGGGGTGGGGGGTCTGTGGATGTGCCATCCACAGATCCCCCATAACAGTGCCATCCACAGATCCCCCATAACAGTGCCATCCACAGATCCCCATAACAGTGCCATCCACAGATCCCCATAACAGTGCCATCCACAGATCCCCCATAACAGTGCCATCCACAGATCCCCCATAACAGTGTCAGAAACAGATCCCCCTGTAACAGTATCCTTCACAGATCTCCCCCATAACAGTGTCCGTCACAGATCCCCTCATAACAGTGCATCATCCACAGATCCCCTATAACAGTGCGCCATCTACAGATCCCCCCATAACAGTGCGCCATCCACAGATCCCCAGTAATAGTGCCATCCACAGACCTCCATTAGTTCCAAACCAACCAAAAGCACACCTTTTGGTAAAAAATATTTTTGTTCTTATTTTCCTCCCCAAAAACCTAGGTGCGTCTTATGGGCCGGTGCATCTTATAGGGCAAAAAATGCAGTACCAGATGAGGCCAGACCAACTCTTTGTAAAGTGGTAATATTATATCCCTACCCCACGAGTCCATGTCTCGTTTAATGCATGACAATATCCTGGTGACCTTAGAAGCAGCTGATTGACATTGTGTGCTGTAATTTAATCTACCATCCACAAGGACACCCAAATCCTTTTCTATAAGTGACTTTCCCAGTGTTTACATCCTCTAGGGCATATGATGCACGGAGGTTATTACTACCAAGATGCATAACTTTACATTTGTCCACATTGAACCTCATTTGCCAAGTTGACGCCCAATCACTCAGAGTGTTCAAGTCAGCTTGTAGTTTGTGGACATCTTCCATAGACCGTACATTTCTACACAGCTTATTGTCATCAGCAAAAATAGATATGGTGCTATTAATCCCGTCCTCAATATCATTAATAAATAAATTAAATCATAAAGGCCCCAGCACTGAACCTTGGGGTACACCACTTATAACTTGGGACCATTCTGAATAGGAATCATTGACCACAACTCTCTGGACACGGTCCTTCAGCCAGTTTTCAATCCAATTACAAACTATACTTTCCAAGCCTATAGACATTACTTTACTCCCTATTAAGTGTCTATGAGGGACAGAATCAATAGTATTTGCAAAATCCAGAAACACTACATCCATAGCAGCCCCTCTGTTCAGGCTACAACTCACCTCCTCATAAAAACAAATCTTGATATTGCCCTTGATAATGACTTTGCAAACAGCGCCATCTACTGTCTTTATGCAGCCTGTTTTACACCATTTCCTATACTAATAAGTTGCTCCTGCTGAGTTCTATTAAGTTTGGCCATTCCAGCCACCTTAGTTTTCCAATCAGCCCCTTGGGTCCTGCCCCTTCTTCTTGCAGAAGCCATCTTGTCCACATCTGTCTTATTCTTGCCATATGTATTTCTATGTTTGTATTACATATGCTCTTTGTTATGCTATGTATATATTTGCCTCATAGTAAGAAATGTTATTGTCCTTGTTGTAGATTTACACTGATCCTTTCAATAAAAGCTGTAAAGGACCCCCAGCATCTACCTCAGTGAATTGTTAGGAAAGAGGGTGGCAGAACACTATATTAGGTATCGCCGCGTCCATAACAACCTGCTCTATAAGAATATCTCATGATCTATCCCGTCAGTTGAAAGCTGTAAAAAGAAATAAATAAAAACTGTACCAGAACAGTCATTTTTTGTCACCTCTCCTTACAAAATGTGTAATATCGAGTGATAAAAAAGTCATATGTACCTCAAAATGGTACCAATAAAGCATCACCTCATCCCACAAAAATACAATCAGCAAAAAAATACAAAAATAATATAAAAAAAGAAAAGAAATGAATCACACATCCAGCTGCTATGCTTTGATCTCATCCCTGCTACTTTTGCAGAAGACAGCACTAATAGCGCATGTGTACCGCCTCCTATGCTACATGATAAATGAGGCATTAGTGTACATTTTGATCAAAATGTATAAGCCCACTCACTACGCCAAGGTTGCCTCTATGAGTGGGTACAAACCTAAAATTGGTTTGGCGCTACACGGGGACCACCGATGCTGAGGCGCCATCCCGGCCGGTGGCGGGACCCAGCAGCCAAACAGCACACCTGCTGCCTGACCATACCAACCAGCCAGAAAAACAGCACAGTGGCCCCCGTGTAGCACCGCACCGTGTGAACAGTTGTCAAAGCTCACCTTACCTGAAGCCCTCAGGAATTCCAACTGAGAGCATGGTAGGTTAATTTAACCCCTACTGCAGAATACTTGGCTAATTAAAATCAAAATGTACACTAATGCCTCATTTAGCATGTAGCATAGTAGGCTGTACACATGCACTATTTAGTGCTGTCTTCTGCAAAAGTAGCAGGGATGAGATCAAAACATAGCAGCTGGATGTGCGATTCATTTCTTTTCTCCCTTTTTTTATATATGTATAGAGATTCTGTCCCTGGATCAGCACTTCTTCCATTCGGCCAGGTGATTTTAATTAGCCAAGTATTCTACAGTATACTTGGTATCTCTGTAATTGTACTGAACAGCAGAATAAAGATAACATATCACAATAACAAAACCCAAAAAGTAATTGCAGAATTGTTGCATTTATTTATCCTGCTTCCCAAAAAGCAAAATAGAAAGTGATCAAAAAGCTTTATGTGCCCCAAAATTGAGCCAATGCTGATGGCAACTCATACCTCAAAAATAAGTCCTCACATGGAGAAAAACATATGGTTGTCAGAAAATAGCTGTACTGGTACCCCATAGACCAACATGGTGTACATAAACCAGGGGTAGGCAACCTCTGGCTCCCAGCTACAACTCCCAGTATGCATACTTGCTCTGCTCTTCTAAGAACTCAAGAACTCTCATAGAAATGAATGGAGCATGCTGGGAATTGTAGTTTCACAACAGCTGGGAGCCGGAGGTTGCCTACCCCTGACATAAACCAATCTATCAAAATCTACGTTGCAAAATCCATTTGACGCTCCTTCCCTTCTGAGTCCTGCTCAGCAGTTTAAGACCACTTATGGGGTGTTGCCTTATTCGGGAGAAAATGGGTAACAATGTATCAGTTGCTTTTTCACCTGTTACCACTTGTGAAAATGAAAAATATGGTGCAAAAACAACATTTTATTGGAAGAAATTATATTTTTCATTTTCACAGCCAAGTGTTTGTAAATTCCATAAAACACCTATAGGGGTGTATTTTCCAAAATGGGGTAACTTTTGGGGGTTTTCCACTGCAGCGGTACCTCAGGGTCTCTTTAAATACAACATGGTGCCGAAAACCATTTCAACAAAAATCTGCCCTCCAAAAAACATATGGTGCCCCATTCTTTCTGACCACTACTATAGAGCAGTTTACGACCACATATGGGGTGTTTCTGTAAACTGCAGAATCAGGGTAGTAAAAATTTAGGTTTATTTTGCTGTCAACCCTTGCTGTGTTAGTGGAAAACATGGATTAATATATATGGTCTGTACTGAGTGTGCCTTATTGTATTTAAATTAAGATTTAACTTTTAATTTATATCTATTAAAAAAAAAGTGAGACTTGTGGAATAAAGTGAATTCCTGCTGCTTTATATGGAGGGTAGCATAGGTACTAAATAGTTAGAGTGTAGACCTACTAGAATGCCTGCAGGGGATATGTGGTATATATTGGGGACGGGCCTAACTGAGCCAGTAACTATCCCTATATATTAACCCTACTTGGCCTAGTCTAATCAGTGGAGGAGTCTCACTGGCTGTAGTCGAGGCACTCGTCCTTAAAAGGACGACCCCCAGCCTCCGGAACCTTGGGCCTAAACTGTATGTCCCTACGCTCTTACCTCCCTGATAGGCATGCTCTGTGTCCTCCTCGGACGCGTTTCACCAGGTAAGGACCTGGCTCTTCAGGGAGAATAGAGGATCGTTCGGGCGCCTGGAGCAGTGGCTGTGCGCCTGTTAGGATCAAGCGGCAGTGGCAAACTATTGATGCATTTGTGTCTCTTTATGTGCGTCTCGCTCCACCTATGGTTCAATTGACCAATCGGTCAGGATGTGGGATGCGCACTCAATCTTTTCCCTCCTCCCCTAGTTACCTGTCAGGTCAAGGCGGAGAAGTATTCAGCCAGGTGCCGCCTTCTTGCTTGGGCGGTCTCGCTGCTCTCCGCCGCTAAATCGGAACTGAACCGGTACTGGGGAGTGGCTAGTTGTCAAGGGGATCTCACGCCGCGTCCCTGGCAGGCTCGCTGCATAGTAAGATTCTGGTCGATAGAGGCTCTATATCATCTAGAACTAGATGAGATTCAAAAGGAAGAGTTAGTAAATGTACAATTCAATCTTGTATCATCCCTAACTAATATCGATATTATAGTGCATTTTTTGTCTACATTCACAAATTAGCCATGGTGAGTAAATTCTAGCATAACAAATCATCTCAGGTGGATAGTGATTGATTTGACTACTACATAATTATTTTAAACATATATAGGATATTTAAGTAAAGATCCTTCAATACTTTGTTGTTTATGTGGTCCACTATTATAGTATTTCCAGGAAAGGAGTAGATATGGCGGTATACCCGGTCCAGTTTTTATGCATACATACATATATATATACATGTAAACGCTGCGTATTACATGCCTCCACATGCATACACGCATGCAGTGCAGGTTTTACAGGAAGGGTTTATAGGACAGATATTCATTAAGACCATTAGGTGTTACCGATTTCATTTTATAGATCCATCGCGTTTCAGCCCTCAAAATCATTTTGTCCCAGTCTCCTCCCCTCCTGGGCCTGGGCACCTGTTGGATGCCTATGAATTTGAGGCAGGCGGTGTTCCCGCCATGGCAAAGGTTAATATGCCGTGCCACTGATGTGTCTTTGATGTTTTGAATATCATTATAGTGGTCTCTAATTCGTCGCCTGAATTCTCTTTTAGTTTTCCCTATATAGTCAAGGGGGCAAGAGCATTGTGCCAGGTATACCACACCCATTGTTAGGCAGTTCACATAGTCATGGATGACATACTTTCTGCCTGTATGTGAACATGTGAAGGTCTTGGTCTTAGATACCTGGCTACACGCCATGCACCTGCCACATTTATAGGTATCGGTAGGTTTCTTTGACAGCCAATTACCAGAATTAGTAGGAGGCTGGTAATGTCTGTTAACCAATCTGTCTTTGAGGCTTTTTCCCTTCCTATAAGTGATCATGGGGTATGGTCCTATCATATCCTCCAAATCTGGGTCCGTTTTGAGGATATCCCAATGCTTTGAGAGTACCCTTCTGACCTCCTGATGAGCATCATCAAAGGTCCCTATAATACGCATGTACTGCATGCGTGTATGCATGTGGAGGCATGTAATATGCATGCGTTTACATGTATATATATGTATGTATGCATAAAAACTGGACCGGGTATACCGCCATATCTACTCCTTTCCTGGAAATACTATAATAGTGGACCACATAAACAACAAAATATTGAAGGATCTTTACTTAAATATCCTATATATGTTTAAAATAATTATGCAGTAGTCAAATCAATCACTATCCACCTGAGATGATTTGTTATGCTAGAATTTACTCACCATGGCTAATTTGTGAATGTAGACAAAAAATGCACTATAATATCGATATTAGTTAGGGATGATACAAGATTGAATTGTACATTTACTAACTCTTCCTTTTGAATCTCATCTAGTTCTAGATGATATAGAGCCTCTATCGACCAGAATCTTACTATGCAGCGAGCCTGCCAGGGACGCGGCGTGAGATCCCCTTGACAACTAGCCACTCCCCAGTACCGGTTCACTTCCGGTTTAGCGGCGCAGAGCAGCGAGACCGCCCAAGCAAGAAGGCGGCACCTGGCTGAATACTTCTCCGCCTGGACCTGACAGGTAACTAGGTGAGGGGGGAAAAGATTGAGTGCGCATCCCACATCCTGACCGATTGGTCAATTGAACCATAGGTGGAGCGAGACGCACATAAAGAGACACAAATGCATCAATAGTTTGCCACTGCCGCTTGATCCTAACAGGCGCACAGCCACTGCTCTAGGTGCCCGAACGATCCTCTATTCTCCCTGAAGAGCCAGGTCCTTACCTGGTGAAACGCGTCGGAGGAGGACACAGAGCATGCCTATCAGGGAGGTAAGAGCGTAGGGATATACAGTTTAGGCCCGAGGTTCCGGAGGCTGGGGGTCGTCCTTTTAAGGACGAGTGCCCCGACTACAGCCAGTGAGACTCCTCCACTGATTAGACTAGGCCAAGTAGGGTTAATATATAGGGATAGTTACTGGCTCAATTAGGCCCATCCCCAATATATACCACATATCCCCTGCAGGCATTCTAGTAGGTCTACACTCTAACTATTTAGTACCTATGCTACCCTCCATATAAAGCACAGGAATTCACTTTATTCCACAAGTCTCACTTTTTTTAATAGATATAAATTAAAAGTTAAATCTTAATTTAAATACAATGAGGCACACTCAGTACAGACCATATATATTTTGAGACCACTGAGAAATTCTATGAGTGGGTCTACCTAACTTAGACACCAATCATAAACGTATGAAAAAATGGATTAACATAACAAATCTGCAAAAAAAATAAAAAAAATTAAAATCTCACCTCCATTTTCCTTTAACTCTTGTGGAACACCTAGAGGTTTTGCAAAGTTTGTAACAATTTAATAGGTGTAGTTTCTAAAATAGGGTAATTTATCAATGTGTTTTATTATGTAAGCCCCTCAAAATAGTTTTATAAGTTTTAGAAATTTTCTTGAAAATTAAAAAAATGCTTCTAAAATTCTAAGCCATCTAATGTCATAAATAAAATGGCAATTACAAAATGATACCAACATAAAGTTGACATATGGGGAATGTTGGTTGGGTACTATTTAATGAGATATTACTATCTGTCTTAAAAGTAGAGAAATTCACATATAGCAAATTGTGAACTTCTCCAATAAAGGAAAAAAAATATTGATGCAAATTTACTGCTAACATGGAGTACAATGTGTCACCTGAAAACAATCCCAGAATAGGTTATATAAGTAAAAACATTCCAAAGTTATTACCACATAAAGTGGTACATGTCAGATTTGCAAAAATAGGGCTAGGCAGGAAGGTTAAAATTGGCCTGGGTTAGAACAATAGTAGAACCAACAATAAATTCTCAACCAGTGAGAAAACCATATGTGAGAATTAACTCATGAATCCGAAAGACAAGAACACATATGCAAAAATAGTATATTTTATTAAATCATCACATAAGGACAACAATAAAGACAGTAATGGATAAAATTGATGAACAAAATTGCAGTAATGAAATGGCACTGTGGGCCGGCGCAACACCAAGGTTCCAGATGGTGGATTTATCCCCCAAGCATGTATCCACTCTTGGTCTAATTAAGCCTAATGGCTAGAATATCTGAGATAAACCATCTCATAAACCAGACCATAGAGTGGCATCAGCTTAAAATATAAGTAACACCATGCTAGTCTTGTTCTCAGCATAAATGGGTGCAATGTGCAGCAGAGTACTCAACACCAGTGGTATAATAAATCACAAGTAACACCTAGCACCCAGATACGCTACCAGCATGAGAACATACATACATGTATCAATAATAACATTCACAGGGGAACCAACCTGGAGACCTGAGTGCGCTCACTCAGGTCTCCAGGTTGGTTCCCCTGTGAATGTTATTATTGATACATGTATGTATGTTCTCATGCTGGTAGCGTATCTGGGTGCTAGGTGTTACTTGTGATTTATTATACCACTGGTGTTGAGTACTCTGCTGCACATTGCACCCATTTATGCTGAGAACAAGACTAGCATGGTGTTACCTTCTATTTTAAGCTGATGCCACTCTATGGTCTGGTTTATGAGATGGTTTATCTCAGATATTCTAGCCATTAGGCTTAATTAGACCAAGAGTGGATACATGCTTGGGGGATAAATCCACCATCTGGAACCTTGGTGTTGCGCCGGCCCACAGTGCCATTTCATTACTGCAATTTTGTTCATCAATTTTATCCATTACTGTCTTTATTGTTGTCCTTATGTGATGATTTAATAAAATATACTATTTTTGCATATGTGTTCTTGTCTTTCGGATTCCTGGGTTAGAACAAGTCAAATTCCATCTCAAAATTTTAGTTTTAGAAAAACATTTCTATCATTTCATTTAATCGCATGTTAACCAAAAGGTATTTCAGGAAGAAGCCCTCCATTCCTGTGTAACTGGCTACAATTTCTGATTAATCGTGCTATACAGGCGAGGCAAGAACAGAAAATGGAAAGCATTTTGCATGCTTTTATAATGCTTGAAAAACATATTTAAAAATTGAAGTGTGAATTGATTGTTTGCAAGAGCTATTCACGCAAAAAAGATAGGAAATTAGAGTTTAGACAAAGCCACCTGCTAAGAAAGCTCTTTGTGTTATGTGCATCTACCCCTAAGGATATGAGAAAACATAGCAGTTTCATCACGTAACCTTTACAAAAAGATAGCACCTATGATCTCTCTAAGCTGATGGGAAGTATGGTTAGCTATGCATGCAATGCCCTACACAGGCCTCTCACAGCTAGCATTTTTCTTTTTTCTCAGCATGTTTATAGGCTTTACACAAAGTCTCTCCCATTGCATCCACTGAAGCTTTTAACTCCTTCAGAGGTGTCATAGGATCCTTCAATGCCACTTTTTCATTACAGCCTACTGTGGGTAGATTTACAACTTTGTCATATTCTTTTCCACTCTTTGACTGACTTAATAGGACTCCCTGGGGTATTTGGTGACGTGAAAATTCTGTATCCATTATTTGATACTTAATAATAACCTTGTCAGAAGAGGTCTCTTTTTGTCATGGTACTGTTAATATTATGAAACAAACTTGTCTGCCCCTATTTCCAACCTGAATCCTTCTTAAGCAGGCATGCTCAACCTGCGGCCCTCCAGCTGTTGTAAAACTACAATTCCCACAGTGCCCTGCTGTAGGCTGATAGTTGTAGGCTGTTCGGGCATGCTGGGAGCTGTAGTTTTGCAACTGCAGTTGATTAATTATGGCTATATTATTGTATATAACCTACAATACATCACCCCTTATAATATAGTATTCCTTGGCTTTATATATGGTCCAATATATGGTATCATGTGAAACATAATGTGATTCTTTATATGCAGAATCCATATGAGGGTCAAAAAAACAATGATCTGCACTCCTTATGTGCAGCACTACTTATGTATTACGTCAGATAATAGTTGAGAATCATGGTGATAAATTCTCCTTAATTTTGTGCTTATGTAATAATTGTGAATGAGTGTCACTTTGCTGAGATTTGTTAGCATTTTATTGAACCAACCCCCAAAAATCTAATGAAATCCACTCTGTTCAATGTTCTACACAATAACACATGACAAGATAATACTTGGTGCAGTATTTGTGTTATAACGTACAGCTATAGGAATAAAACAACTCATAAATATGAAAATAGCAGAAGATTTTATGTATATTTGAAGCATTTACATTATAGTAGTCTATTAGCAGCTCAGGAAAATTACTATATAATGATGTTGCAGTGCCCGATATTCACTTGCAATGGTAATGTATTGGCGCTGTTGATTTCAGCTTTTTCAGTAAGAAAGTGATGAGAGTAACACAATTCTACATGACACAATTCATTCAGCCAACTTATTTAAGCATTTGAATAAAAACTCTAACCCATCATTCAAAAGGTTCCAAAAGCTTTTTAGATGCTACAATGTTTTATTCTGCTCTGCATATGATAAGCAAATGTAAAGCCATAAACCACTTTTATAGTTCCTGTACTTTGAAGAAAGTAAACTCAATTCTATGTTGCTTGAGGACAAGTATTGTAATTCACTGAAAGTAAAGCATTTCTCTACTTATTCAAATGCCACCTACTCAGTGTAAATTACTGTAACAGGGAGTCGGCGATGCGCTCCCCTTTCGCAGCGCCCGCGGCATCCCGTGCATGTAAGGGAGCGGGGATGCGGCAGAGGTTGCCTGTGATTGTTTTTTGCTACCCTCACCTGCGTATTTGGATATTGACTATTGTGTGTTTTGACCTCGGCTAGTTTTGACCTTGACCTTGTGTGACCTCCTTGGATTTGTCATGACCTCTTGGCTTCTGACTTCGGATTGTATTGACCTTGTTTTTGCCTTCTTCCTATGTACCTACGTGACTTCATGGCCTTGACCTTTTGCTTTCTTAACTCTGTTATGGTTTTCTCCTTTCTCTTTAAGCCCCTGCACGTATCTAAGCTAGGGACCGCCGCTAAGTTGTATGCCGTCAGTTAGGACGGGCCGTGCAAGTAGGTAGGGACAGAGGTGCGGGTGGAATCAGGGCTGCACATTTCCCTTCCTACGTAACAAAATCACAGGCCATACCAATTGCCATGGACCCTACGCGTGTCCTCACAGATCAGGTACATAATCTGGCCCAAATGGTGCAGGAATTGGGAGCAGGGGCGTATCTATCGCGAGGCAAACAAGGCATTTGCCTAGGGCAGCACTTGCCAATGGGGCGGCAAAATGCCTTGTTTGCCCCTTGTCCCATCAGACGCCTCCGGTATATTCAGAAGATCCGATGGTATATTCTAACCCCCAGGCGTTCCCATGGTGACGGGGACGCTTGCCTGGGGGTTATAATATACCATCGGATCTGAGTTTTCACGCTCTCAGTGAGAGCGTGAAAACACAAATCCGATGGTATATTCTAACCCCCAGGCGTTCCCATGGTGACAGGGACGCTTGCCTGGGGGTTAGAATATACAGGGCCCCGCCGCTCACAGGAAAACATTTAAAAACGAATCAGTAACCTAAACTTTATTCATTAGTGATGTCTTTACTGGATACCTTACTCTGTCTTTCAGCTCCGGTAACAGCAGGCAGTGCGGGCGGGCGGCGCTCACTCACTGACGTCACGCGCCTGCGCCGCCTAGTGGGAGGAGCAGGCGCGTGACGTCAGTGAGTGAGCGCCGCCCTCCCGCACTGCCTGCTGTTACCGAAGCTGAAAGACAGAGTAAGGTATCCAGTAAAGACATCACTAATGAATAAAGTTTAGGTTACTGATTTGTTTTTAAATGTTTTCCTGTGAGCGTCAGGGGGAGGAGGAATCTGTGGATGGCACCGTTTAGGGGAGGGGGGGGGAATCTGTGGATGACACTGTTTAAGGGAGGGGGGGGGGAATCTGTGGATGGCACTGTTTAAGGGGGGGGGGGAATCTGTGGATGGCACCGTTTAGGGGAGGGGGGGAATCTGTGGATGGCACCGTTTAGGGGAGGGGGGGGGAATCTGTGGATGGCACCGTTTAGGGGAGGGGGGGGGGAATCTGTGGATGGCACCGTTTAGGGGAGGGGGGGGAATCTGTGGATGGCACCGTTTAGGGGAGGGGGGGGGAATCTGTGGATGGCACCGTTTAGGGGAGGGGGGGGAATCTGTGGATGGCACCGTTTAGGGGAGGGGGGGGGTCTGTGGATGGCACCGTTTAGGGGAGGGGGGGGTCTGTGGATGGCACCGTTTAGGGGAGGGGGGGGTCTGTGGATGGCACCGTTTAGGGGAGGGGGGGTCTGTGGATGGCACCGTTTAGGGGAGGGGGGGTCTGTGGATGGCACTGTTTAGGGGAGGGGGGGGGGAATCTGTGGATGGCACTGTTTAGGGGAGGGGGATCCGTGGATGGCACTGTTTAGGGGAGGGGGATCCGTGGATGGCACTGTTTAGGGGAGGGGGATCCGTGGATGGCACTGTTTAGGGGAGGGGAATCCGTGGATGGCACTGTTTAGGGGAGGGGGATCCGTGGATGGCACTGTTTAGGGGAGGGGGATCCGTGGATGGCACTATTTAGGGGAGGGGGATCCGTGGATGGCACTATTTAGGGGAGGGGGATCCGTGGATGGCACATAGGAAGGGGTGGGGTTTAGAGAGAAAGGGGTTTGGCCTTGACAGGAAGGGGTGGGTCAAATTTATATTAGGGGGGTGCCCGAATTTAGTCTCGCCTAGGGCAGCACAAAACCAAGATACACCACTGATTGGGAGAGAGGCTACAGCAGCAGGAGCTTCTTCAGACACCACCTGTTGCATCCTCCTCCATCCAAAATCTTGAACCCATGTTAAATTGCCGGATCGTTTTTCAGGAGATTGTATATATTTTTTGACATTTAAGGGGAGCTGTAAGCTCTATTTTAGTTTACACCCTTATTCTTTAGAACAGCAAAGAATAGGCATTATAATTTCTTTGCTGCAGGGGGACCCACAAGAATGGGCTTTCTCACTCCCCACAGACTTTCCTTGCCTTGTCTCTGTTGAAGCGTTTTTTCAGGCTTTGGGTGTATTATATGACAAACCCGATTAATCGACTGTAGCAGAGTCTTAATTAAAATCTCTGAGTCAGGGGGACAGACCTGTGAAGTAATACTGCACCCAATTCCGGAAGTTGCGCGTTGCCTCTGGCTGGAACGACGATCCAGCGCTGAAGTGTCAGTTCAGGGCCGGACTTTCAGAAAAATTAAAGGACATGTTGGTCAGTTATCCCTCTCCTGATACCTTAGAACAGACTATGACTTTGGCTGTTACACTGGACCGATTTATTAGGGAAAGACAATGAGAATAACAGATGTTTCCACAGTTGGTGGTCAACCTGCATCCCTCACCCTTGAGAGCAAGATTGGAGAATCCTCCAGAAGAGCCCATGCAGATCGGAACAGCCCAAAAGGATAAGGTACTCCCGCAAGTGGTTATAGAGAAAATATTGTTACCAATAGCTATTTCCTTGGGCTCTTGTAAAGGTTTTGGTAATGCATTTATTAATTGTATTTTGTAATTTTGTTATTTCCATGGGGTTACCCATATTCTCTCTTTCTGACCCTATCCCCATTATTGCTATTGACTCCACTCCTTTGGGGGGCGGTACTGTAAAATTTAGTACTCCGGAGAAAACCTTGACTGTGGGGGCTTGTCATATGGAAAACTGTTCTTTTTTTATATTAAAAAATTTACCCGTGGAGGTAGTTTTGGGCATGCCTTGGCTCCAGAATCATTGCCCAGTCATCAACTGGTCCAAGGATGAATTAGAGAAATGGGGACCTAAATGTGATTCATGCTGTCTACCCGTTATTCAGGCTGGGATCATTACTGGGTCGGAAAGCCTTCCCCCATACATCAGTGACTTTGTTGATGTTTTTTCCATGTCTGATGCTGAGTTCTTTTCCCCTCATAGATCATGTGATTGTGCTATTGAGCTGATTCCATAATCCAAGTACCCTAGAGGTCGTATTTATAATTTGTCCGTTCCTGAACGGAAGGCTACGAAGGATTGTTCAAAGGAGAGTTTACAAAAAGGTCATATTACACCCTCGGTGTCTCCTATGGGGGCAGGATTTTTCTTCATTGAGAAAAAAGGGGGGATTAAGACCTTGTATTGACTACAGAGAGTTAAACAAAAGTACTATTAAAAATCTGTACTCTTTGCGTTGATTCCTGACCTGTTCAATCAGGTTCTTAGAGATCAGTGGTTCACTAAACTCAATCTCAGGGGGGCCTACAATCTTATTCGAATTAAGGAGGGGATGAGTGGAAAACAGCCTTTAATACCGCTGAGGGTCATTATGAATATTTAGTGATGCCATTTGGGTTAAGTAATGCCCCAGAGGTTTTTCAAAATTTTGTCAAAGATATTTTTATACAATTTATTGGAAAATTCATGATTGTGTATTTGGATGACATTTTGATTTATTCACCTGACTGGGATTCTCATATTAGCCACATTTAGACAGGTACTGGGGGTTCTTTGTGAGAATCAACTATTCGCTAAACAGGAAAAATGTATCTTTGGGGTACAAGAAATTTTATTTTTGGGATATATTCTCACACACTAATCGTTTAAGATGGATCCGGGAAAAGTGCAGGCTATTCTGGAATGGGTGAGACCCTCCTCCCTTAAAGCATTACAATGTTTTCTGGGTTTCTCTAATTAGTATCGAAAATTTATTTAAAATGTTTCTGTTATTCCTAAGCCTCTCACCGACCTAACCAGGAAGGGGGCAGATCTACTGAATTGGTAGCCGAAAGCCATTGAAGCTTTCGAAGCACTCAAGAGGTGTTTTGTTAACGCGTCCCAATATTGGTTCAACCTGAACAAGAAAGGCCTTTTGTAGTCGAGGTCGATGCCACCGAAGATGGGGTAGGAGCAGTACTCTCCCAGGGACCAGCAACTCTCACTAATCTAAGGCCCTGCGCATTCTTTTCTCGTAAGTTCTCTCCTACTGAGAGAGAATTATGATATTGGGAAATGAGAGTTACTTGTTATTAAATGGGCCTTTGAGGAAAGGCATCATATTTTGGAGGGGGTTCACCATCAAGTCACTGTACTTACTGATCATAAGAATTTGATGTTTTTGGAGTTGGCTAAATGTTTGAATTCTAGACAGGCTAGGTGGGCATTGTTCTTTACATGTTTTAATTTTCATATTGCTTTCAGGCCAGGATGTAAAAAATATCAAAGCAGACGCCTTATCCCAGAGTTTTTGTGCCTTTCAATCTCCCGATACTCCACCAGAACTGATATTACCGGCGGGTGTCATTGTGGCTTTGGTCTCCTGCGATCTGATGGCCGAAATTACTGTGGGACAACACCTGGCTCTGGTACAGTCCCCTAATGATAAATTATTTGTCCCTGGTCATTTTCGTCTCCGACTGTTGGGTGAGTGCCATAATTCTGTGTTTAGTGGACATCTGGGTATTAATGCCACCAAGGAACTCATCTCCAGGTTTTACTGGTGGCCTACTTTGTCTAGAGATGTCCACTCATATGTATCTTCATGTGAGGTTTGTGCCAGGTCCAAGACTTCTAGGTCCCATCTGGAGGGGGAGTTACGACCACTGCCCATACCTAGTAGACCTTGGTCCCATATCTTCATGGACTTTATCACCGGTGTCTGAGGGTAAGTCGGTGATATGGGTAGTTGTTGACAGATTTAGTAAGATGGTGCATTTTACCCATTTGACAAAGCTGCCTAATGCTAAGACTTTAGCCTTCCTGTTTGTAGATCATGTGATACGTTTACACGGGATTCCATAGAATGTTGTTTCGATAGAGGCGTTCAATTTGTCTCAATGTTTTAGAGGGCTTTTTGTCAGAAGTTTAATATCTCTTTGTCTTTTTCTTCGGCTTTTCATCCTGAAACCAACGGTCAAACTGGACGTTTAAATCAGTCTCTGGAACAATATTTGAGGTGTTATATTTCTGACAATCAGCATCGGTGGGTGGAATATTTGTCCGTGGCAGAATTCGCCATTAACAATCAGGTGAATGCGTCTTCTGGTATGTCGATTTTTTGGGTAATCTTAGTTTCCACCCGCGATTTAGTTCAGTTTTGCCCTCTTCCTCGCAGACTCCTGAAGCGGATGTGGTAGTTAAAGAACTGTGCACAGTCTGGGCCCAGGTTCAGTCGAACCCGAAAAAAGTTCAGGAGACTCAAAAAGCTAATGCTAATAACAGGTGCTCTCAAGGAGTAGATTTGGGGTTTGGAAATAAAGTGGTGCTATCTACCAGGAATTTGTCTCTGAAGGTACCGTATATAAATATCATATTGGGAGAGTACTGCTCCTTCCCCATCCTCGGTGGCATCGACCTCAACTATAAAAGGCCTTTCTTGTTCAGGTTGAACCATATTGGGGCGTTAACAAAACAGGTGAGACAGGACAGCCAATTGAGCTGATTGACTGCATGGACACACCCCCAACCCTATAACAGAACCCGATTTGGCAGCCATTTTACATTATGTGTTTTGCCAGTGTAGGGAGAGGTTGCATTTTGGAGCAGGGACAGTTAGGGACACCAAACGTTAGCTGATAGGGCCACAAAAGTCCTTTTAAGGACTGGTATAGGTGTGCTATCGATAGATGTGATATAAAGTGGTGTGATATACTTATAATATACTTTCTAACTTAGAAATTATATTATAGTGTATTTTTATTGTGCAGCACTTGTGTGCGGTTTTGCTGCGATACTGCAGCTAGATAGAGGGACAAACGCTATTGGAGTAACTAATTGCAACGGGTGTGATATACCTGTTACCCCCCAAAAAACTGGTGTATCGCAGCCTTCAATCAGTATTTGGTGGAAGAAGGTATATAGCAATAGCACCCCTCAATCCGTATTTTGTGGAAGAAGGTATATGGCACCCCTCTATCAGTTTTTGCGGAAACAGGTATATAGCACCCCTCAATCAGTATTTTGCAGACACTGGTATATAGAAGCCCTTGATTAGTTTTTGGCAGAAACAGGTATATAGCACCCCTCAATCAGGATTTTGTGGTAGAAGGTATATCGCAGCCCTCAAGCTTCAAGTGATGGACCTTCAAATAAATTTGCACTACTGTTTATTGGTCCTTATGAAATAGTTGAAATCATTAACCCAGTCTTTTAGGTTACGGTTACCTGACTCCTATCGTATCCATAATGTTTTCCATAAATCCTTACTTAAAAAGTATGTGGAGGTTGCAGGCCAATTAGAATTCAAAATTTATAGAATCCTTGATGTGAGAAGTAGTGATGGACGAACATCGGCTGGGACGTTTCGCTAACCGGGCATTCGCGGCGGGGCACATTCACTTTAACCACTTCAGCCCCCCTAGCTGAAACACCCTTAATGACCAGGCCACTTTTTACACTTCTGAACTACACTACTTTCACCCTATTGCTCGGTCATGCAACTTACCACCAAAATGAATTTTGCCTCCTTTTCTTCTCACTAATAGAGATTTCATTTGGTGGTATTTCATTGCTGCTGACATTTTGACTTTTTTTGTTATTAATCGAAATTTAACAAAAATTTTGCAAAAAAATTATATTTTTCACTTTCAGTTGTAAAATGTTTAAAAAATAAACGACATCCATATATAAATTTTTTGCTAAATTTATTGTTCTACATGTCTTTGATAAAAAAAAATGTTTGGGTAAAAAAAAATGGTTTGGGTAAAAGTTATAGCATTTACAAACTATGGTACAAAAATGTGAATTTCCGCTTTTTGAAGCAGCTCTGACTTTCTGAGCACCTGTCATGTTTCCTGAGGTCCTACAATGCCCAGACAGTAGAAAACCCCCACAAATGACACCATTTCGGAAAGTAGACACCCTAAGGTATTCGCTGATGGGCATAGTGAGTTCATAGAACTTTTTATTTTTTGTCACAAGCTAGCTAGCTAGTTTTTTTTTCCCTTACAAAGTCTCATATTCCACTAACTTGTGACAAAAAATAAAAACTTCCATGAACTCACTATGCCCATCATGAAATACCTTGGGGTGTCTCCTTTCCAAAATGGGGTCACTTGTGGGGTAGTTATACTTAGGGGCCCAAATGCGTGCGAAGTAGTTTGAAATCAAAATGTGCAAAAAATGGCCTGTGAAATCCAAAAGGTGCTCTTTGGAATGTAGGCCCCTTTGCCCACCTAGGCTGCAAAAAAGTGCCACACATCTGGTATCGCCGTACTCAGAAGAAGTAGGGCAATGTGTTTTGGAGTGTTTTTTGGAGAGAGAAATATTTCGGCAAAAGACAACTTTTCCCATTTTTTTTAATACAAAGTTGGCATTTGACCAAGATATTTATCTCACCCAGCATGGGTATATGTAAAATGACACCCCAAAACACATTCCCCAACTTCTCCTAAGTACGGCGATACCACATGTGTGACACTTTTTTGCAGCCTAGGTGGGCAAAGAGGCCCACATTCCAAAGAGCACCTTTCGGATTTCACAGGCCATTTTTTACAGATTTTGATTGCAAACTACTTTGCACGCATTTGGGCCCCTAAAATGCCAGGGCAGTATAACTACCCCACAAGTGACCACATTTTGGGGGTCACTTTGTAATAAATAAATAATCACAATTTTCCGCTAACTTGTGACAAAAAATAAAAAATTATAGGAACTCACCATGCCCCTCATGGAATACCTTGGGGTGTCTTCTTTCCAAAATGGGGTCATTTGTGGGGTAGTTATACTGCCCTGGCATTTTAGGGGCCCAAATGCGTGCAAAGTAGTTTGCAATCAAAATCTGTAAAAAATGGCCTGTGAAATCCGAAAGGTGCTTTTTGGAATGTGGGCCCCTTTGCCCACCTAGGCGGCAAAAAAGTGTCACACATGTGGTATCGCCGTACTCAGGAGAAGTTGGGGACTGTGTTTTGGGGTGTCATTTTACATATACCCATGCTGGGTGAGAGAAATATCTCGGCAAAAGATCCATTTTTTTATACAAAGGTGGCATTTGACCAAGATATTTATCTCACCCAGCATGGGTATATGTAAAATGACACATTACCCAAAACCGAAACACATTACCCAACTTCTCCTGAGTACGGCGATACCACGTGTGTGACACTTTTTTGCAGCCTAGATGCGCAAAGGTGCCCAAATTCCTTTTAGGGGGGGCATTTTTAGACATTTGGATCCCAGACTTCTTCTCACGCTTTAGGGCCCCTAAAAAGCCAGGGCAGTATAACTACCCCACATGTGACCACATTTTGGAAAGAAGACACCCCAAGGTATTCAATGAGGGGCCTGGCGAGTTCACCGGAAAAAAAAATTGGGCATAAGTTAGCGGAAATTGATTTTTTTTGTTTTTTTCTCACAAAGTCTCACTTTCCGCTAACTTGGGACAAAAATTTCAATCATTCATGGACTCAATATGCCCCTCAGCGAATACCTTGGGGTGTCTTCTTTCCAAAATGGGGTCATTTGCGGGGTGTTTGTACTGCCCTGGCATTTGAGGGTCTCTGCAATCATTACATGTATGGTCAGCATTAGGAGTTTCTGCTATTCTCCTTATATTGAGCATACAGGTAATGAGATTTTATTTTTCCGTTCAGCCTCTGGGCTGAAAGAAAAAAATGAACAGCACAGATTTCTTCATTCGCATCGATCAATGTGGATGAAAAAATCTCTGCCAAAAAAAAGGGGAAAGGCGTCTGCCAGGACATAGGAGCTCCGCCCAACAGCCATACCCACTTAGCTCGTATGCCCTGGCAAACCCGATTTCTCCATTCACATCAATCGATGTCGATAAATAAATCATTGACTGGATTTTTTTATTTATTTTTTTATATACAAAGTGTTTGCCAAAGCATATGAACACCGCCACCTCCTCAGCTCATATGCCTCGGCAAACGTATCTTTTACTGCAGAGGAGAAATCTCGTCTTGCAGCGCCGCATACACCGACTTTTGTGTAATCTGACAGCAGCGCAATGCTACTGTCAGAATGCACATCAGTGCTGCAGCTAGTCGATCGGTTGGTCCACCTGAAAGGTAAAAAAAAAAAAGAAAAAACCAGGCCGCAACGCAATAATTTTATTAACTTTATAATAACCTTTGATCAGAACATATAAACTTTATTTAACTTTTGGAACGGACGTTAACTTTTTTGCTTACTGGTGTTTTTTTTTTGTTTGTTTTGTTTTTACCTTTATAGGACAAACCTCTCCTTCCCCATGGGACAATGTGCAAAGCGCAAATCGCCCAAAGATGTGGCGAAGTGCATTATGCACTTTGTCTAAGGTGAAAGGAGAGGTTTGCAGCAGCTATGTGTGAATGGGCCCTAATAGCCCTGTGTACCTGTCCTGTGAGATGTGATCCCTATGCTAAGTGTACCTGTGTGTGGTACTTCCGGAAACACTCCCCTAAGCATAGGGCAGGGTGGTCAGGGCAGTCAGGACAGAAATAGCGGGTGTCACGCCTTATTCCACTCCTGCTACGGATACGACATCTTTTTTGGGGTGATGGTTGGGTTGAGGTACCAGCAACGACATTGGGGAAATGTCGCTCGTGTAGACGGCTCACTACACTGGTGGATGGGGCCACGGAACCTCCTGGATACAGGAGGTTCTCGATGATCTCTTCCTGAAATTTGAGGAAGGATCCTGTTCTCCCAACCTTACTGTAGAGAACAAAACTATTATACAGAGCCAATTGAATTAAATATACAGACACCTTCTTATACCAGCGTCTGGTGCGTCGGGAAACTAAATACGGAGCCAACATTTGGTCATTGAAGTCCACCCCTCCCATGTGAAGGTTATAGTCGTGGACTGAGAGGGGCTTTTCAATGACACTGGTTGCTCGCTCAATTTGGATTGTCATGTCTGCGTGAATGGAGGATAGCATGTAAACGTCACGCTTGTCTCTCCAGTTCACCGCGAGCAGTTCTTGGTTATACAAGGCAGCCCTCTTCCCCCTTGCAAGATGGGTGGTAACGAGCTGTTAGGGGAAGCCCGCGCGACTAGTTCGCGCGGTGCCACAGCAGCCAATCTGTTCTAGGTACAAATGCCTGAAAAGGGCCACACTTGTGTAGAAATTGTCCACATAAAGATGGTACCCCTTGCCAAATAAGGGTGACACTAAGTCCCAGACTGTCTTCCCACTGCTCCCCAGGTAGTCAGGGCAACCGACCGGCTCCAGGGTCTGATCTTTTCCCTCATAGATCCGAAATTTGTGGGTATAGCCTGTGGCCCTTTCACAGAGCTTATACAATTTGACCCCATACCGGGCGTGCTTGCTTGGGATGTATTGTTTGAAGCCAAGGCGCCCGGTAAAATGTATTAGGGACTCGTCTACGCAGATGTTTTGCTCAGGGGTATACAAATCTGCAAATTTCTGGTTGAAGTGGTCTATGAGGGGCCGAATTTTGTGGAGCCGGTCAAAAGCTGGGTGGCCTCTGGGACGGGAGGTGGTGTTGTCGCTAAGGGGTGCCATGTAACTTTTACCACAAAATACTGATTGAGGGGTGCTATATACCTGTTTCTGCCAAATGCTGATTGAGGGGTGTTATATACCTGTTTCCACCAAATACTGATTGAGTGGTGCCATATACCTTCTTCCACAAAATGCTGATTGAGGGGTGCTATTTCTATATTTCTTTTTCCACCAAATACTGATTGAGGGCTGCGATACACCTGCTTCCTCAAAATACTGATTGAGGGCTGCTTTATACCTGTTTCCACCAAATACTAATTGAGGGGTGCCATATACCTTCTTCCACAAAATACTGATTGAGGGGTGCTATTGCTATATAACTTCTTCCACCAAATACTGATTAAGAGCTATGATACACCTGCTTCCATAAAATACTGATTGAGGGGTGCTATTGCTATATATACATTCTTCCACCAAATACTAATTGAAGGCTGCGATACACATGCTTCCACAAAATAGTGATTGAGGGGTGCCATATACCTGTTTCCACCAAATACTGATTGAGGGGTGCTATATGCCTGTTTCCGACAAATACTGATTGAGGGGTGCCATGTACCTTCTTCCACAAAATACTGATTGACGGGGTGCTATATACCTGTTTCCACCAAATACTGATTGAGCGGTGCCATATACCTTTTTCAACAAAATACTGATTGAGGGGTGCTATATACCAGTTTCCACCAAATACTCATTGAGGGATGCTATGATATGGCACCCCTCTATCAGTATTTTGTGGAACTAGGTGTATCGCAGCCCTCAGTCAGTATTTTATAGAAGAAGGTATATAGCAATAGCACCCCTCAATCAGGGGTTATATACCTGTTTCCACCAAATACTGATTGAGTGGTGCCATATACCTTCTTCCACAAAATGATGATTGAGGGGTGCAATTTCTATATTTCTTTTTCCACCAAATACTGATTGAGGGCTGCGATACACCTGCTTCCTCAAAATACTGATTGAGGGCTGCGATACACCTGTTTCCGACAAATACTGATTGAGGGGTGCTATATACCTTCTACCTCCAAATACTGATTAAGGGCTGCGTTACAATTGCTTCCACAAAATACTGATTGAGGGGTGCCATATACCTGTTTCCACCAAATACTGATTGAGCGGTGCCATATACCTTTTTCAACAAAATACTGATTGAGGGGTGCTATATACCAGTTTCCGCCAAATACTCATTGAGGGATGCTATGATATGGCACCCCTCAATCAGTATTTTGTGGAACTAGGTGTATCGCAGCCCTCAGTCAGTATTTTATGGAAGAAGGTATATAGCAATAGCACCCCTCAATCAGGGGTTATATACCTGTTTCCACCAAATACTGATTGAGTGGTGCCATATACCTTCTTTACAAAATGCTGATTGAGGGGTGCTATTTCTATATTTCTTTTTCCACCAAATACTGATTGAGGGCTGCGATACACCTGCTTCCTCAAAATACTGATTGAGGGCTGCGATACACCTGTTTCCGACAAATACTGATTGAGGGGTGCTATATACCTTCTTCCTCCAAATACTGATTAAGGGCTGCGTTACAATTGCTTCCACAAAATACTGATTGAGGGGTGCCATATACCTGTTTCCACCAAATACTGATTGAGCGGTGCCATATACCTTTTTCAACAAAATACTGATTGAGGGGTGCTATATACCAGTTTCCGCCAAATACTCATTGAGGGATGCTATGATATGGCACCCCTCAATCAGTATTTTGTGGAACTAGGTGTATCGCAGCCCTCAGTCAGTATTTTATGGAAGAAGGTATATAGCAATAGCACCCCTCAATCAGGGGTTATATACCTGTTTCCACCAAATACTGATTGAGTGGTGCCATATACCTTCTTTTACAAAATGCTGATTGAGGGGTGCTATTTCTATATTTCTTTTTCCACCAAATACTGATTGAGGGCTGCGATACACCTGCTTCCTCAAAATACTGATTGAGGGCTGCGATACACCTGTTTCCGACAAATACTGATTGAGGGGTGCTATATACCTTCTTCCTCCAAATACTGATTAAGGGCTGCGTTACAATTGCTTCCACAAAATACTGATTGAGGGGTGCCATATGCCTTCTTCAACAAAATACTGATTGACGGGGTAATATATACCTGTTTCCATTAAATACTGATTGAGGGGTGCTATATACCAGTTTCTGCCAAATACTTATTGAGGGGTGCTATATACCAGTTTCTGTTAAAATACTGATTGAGGGTGCTATATACCATCTTCCACATAATGATTGAGAGGTGCTATTGCTCTATATCTTCTTCTACAAAATTTTGATTGAGGGCTGTGATACACCTTCCTCCATAAAATAGTAATTGAGGGGTGCCATATACCTGTTTCTGCCAAATACTGATTAAGGAGTGCTATATACCTGTTTCTGCCAAATAACGATTGAGGAGTGCTATATACCTGTTTCTGCCAAATACTGAATGAGAAGTGCCATATACCTTTTTCCACAAAATACTGATTAAGGGGTGCTATTGCTGTATACCTTCTTCAATAAAATACTGACTGAGGGCTGCGATACACCTGCTTCCACAGAATACTGATTGAGGGGTGCTATATACCATTTTCCGCAAATACTGATTGAGGGGTGCTATATACCTTCTTCCACAAAATGCAATTAGTTACTCCAATAGTGTTTGTCCCTCTATCTAGCTACGGTATTGCAGCAGAACTGCACAAAACTGCTGTACAATACAAATACACTATATTATAATTTCTATTTTAGAAAGTATATTTTTGGTATATCACACCCCTCTATAACACACCCATCGATATCACATCTATACCAGTCCTTAAAAGGACTTTTGTGGCCCCATTAGCTAGTGTTTGGTGTCCCTAAATGTCCCTGCTCCAAAATGCAACCTCTCCCTCCACTGAGAAAACACATAATCTAAAATGGCTGCCATTGATCAAGCCTTCGAGGAACAGGAGCTGGTAGATGAGGAAGTCGCAATGCTGAATTAATTCCCGGGGGGGGGGGGGGCTACTCCAACTGAGACAAGTCAGCAGGAATCTGCAGAGGAGTCACTGGAGGATGGTGGCTGGGGAGAGGAGGAGGGGAAAGAAGAGCAGGCTTTAAACATTTCGGGGATCCTGGTGTTGTCCGTGGCTGGGGGAAGGAGACTGAGGACGACATTCTCTTAGACGATGAGCAGGAGCCAGAGAGCTCCACCATTTCAAATTTAGTGCAAATGGGGACCTTCATGCTTCAGTGTTTGATGAGGGACCCCCTATAAAAAGCATAAAGGGCAAGGACCAGTACTGGGTGGCAATGTACTTAGACCCCTGGTACAAATGGCAGACATGTTACCAGCATCACAGAGGGCTTTCAGAATGCAGCATTTTTAGGCTTTGCTGCGAGAGATGCTGCATTCTGCTGTTGCGGGCACTGGCAGAGGAATTTCCACTCACAGCGAAATACACTGCCTGTCCCAAAAAAAAGTTGCCACCTGGATTTAACTAAGCAAATAGTTATGAGCCTCCCATTGGGTAATTACTGCATGGGTGATTATCTTTCAGCTGGCAACAAGTTATTTAACCCCAACTGGTGCAATGAGTTGCTTCTCATTTCTTAAACAAACATGCATCATGCAGAGAAATCATCTAACGAGATTGCAGAAACTACTAAAATTGGGTTAAGAACGTTTGGTGAAATGAAATTGAAGAAAAACAACAGTAGAACTCAGGGCTATGTTTAATAGTGAAAGTAAGAGCATTTCCACACGCACAATGTGAAGGGAACTAAAGGGATTGCGACTGAACTCCTGCATAGCCATAAGAAAACCACTAATCAGTGAGTTAAACCAGAAAAAAAGGCTTAAATTTGCTCGGGAGCATAAAGATTGGACTCTGGAGCACTGGAAGAAGGTCATGAGGTCTGATGAGTCAAGATTTACCCTGTTCCAGAGTAATGGGGGCATCAGAGTAAGAAGAGAGACAGATGAAGTGATGCACCCATCATGCCTAGTGCCTAGTGTACAAGCTGCTGTTGGTCAGGGGTCTAGGTTCAGCAACAATATGTACTTCAAGAATAAGGTCAGCTGACTACCTGAACATACTGAATGACCAGGGTATTCCATCAATGGATTTTTTCTTCCCTGATGGCACAGGCATATTCCAAGATGACAATGGATTTATCGGGCTTAAATTGTGAAAGAAATCATTTTTACACATGGATTGTCCACCACAGTGTCCAGACCTTAACCCCATTGAGAATCTTTGGGATGTGTTGGAGAAGGCTTTGCGCAGCAGTCAGACTCTACCATCATCAATGCAAGATCTTGGTGAAAAATTAATGCAACACTGGATGGAAATAAATCTTGTGACATTGCAGAAGCCTATCAAACAATGCTACAGTGAATGCGTGCCATAAATCAAAACTCAAGGCGGTCCAACTAAATATTTTTGGTGGTGAGTTTTTTTTTTATGGGCGGTGTAGGTGCAGGTACCAATGCTACCGCACCTGCAAGAAGAGGGCAGTTTGAAGATGTGTTAATCACTTCGGATATGAGATCATTCTTGCAGCCAACGCATCGACAGTCTCCCTCCAGATCTAGCCTCAGGGAACGCCTAGACCTACAGGCTTCCGACTACATTGGGTTAACGGCCAATGTGGACGCTCTGGGAAGTGGGGAACCTCTGGACTACTGTGTGTGCAGGCTTGACCTGTGGCCAAAGCTGGCACAATTTGTAATGGAACTCTTGGCTTGCCCCTCGTCGAGTGTCCTGTCCAAAAGGACGCTCAGCGTATCACGGGGGATCGTGACCGATAAACGCACTCCCCTACCTCAAGACAGTGTGGACTACCTCACATTTCTAAAATTGAATGCGGCATCAATCTCGGAGGAATTCAACACCTATGACGACCACGTGCAATTAAAATTCCTAATGCCAGCCCACACATATCAGCCACCACACAGAACAAAGAACGGTCCTTTTCTGTCAGGTGAATGCCTAATTTTTGGGGCCTCTACTTCAGTGGCCTATAGTAAAATTTTTATCCAGTGACTGCCTAATGTACCTCCAGCCACATCATCACAATTTCTTTTCTGTCAGGTAAATTCCTAATTTTTGGGGCCTGTACTGGCCTATAGTAAAATTTTAGTCAGTGACCGCGTTATGTACCTCCAGCCATATAATCACAAGTTCTTTTCTGTCAGATGAATACCTAATTTTTGGGGCCTGTACTGGCCTACAGTAAAATTGTTATCCACTGACCGTCTAATATACTGTACCTCCAGCCACATAATCACTTGTTCTTTTCTGTCAGGTAAATGCCTAATTTTTGTGGCCTATACTGGCCGACAGTTACATATTTAATCTGTGACCGCCTAATGTACCTCTAGCCACAGAATCCAAAGTTCTTTGCAGTCACGTGAATGCCTATTGCCTAATTTTTGGGGCCTGTACTGGACGACAGTTACATATTTATCCTGTGACTGCCTAATGTACCTCCAGCCACATAATCCAAAGTTCTTTGCAGTCAGGTGAATGCCTATTGCCTAATTTTTGGGGCCTGTACTGGACGACAGTTACATTTTTTATCTCAAGCCACATAATCACACCCCTGTCTCACTCCTCTGCCTCTTATTATGGTGGTGTATGAACTGCATTCACCATAAGGACCTTCTAATGTCACAGAGTCATGTGACTGAGATTGAGCCCCCCACCTTGTACTGTGCCCCTCACCCTGTACTGTGCCCCCTTATACCCTGCATTGTGCCCTCTTACCACACCCTGTGCAGTGCCTCTAGTCATTCCCTTTACTGTGCCCTCTTATACCCTTTTACCCGGTCACGGTATGGCAGTGTTATCCGGTCACTGTACAGAGGTGTTATCCTGGTCAATGTATGGCGGTAGTATCCAATAACTGGATGGCAATAACTGTATCCCATTCCCTGCCCACGGCATCCTTTTTTAGACCTGGTGAGTGGAAAAAAATATGCAGCTTGTGGTGCTAAGGACCTTTGCGCCACAATCTGTGTCAGAAATATGCCTAACATAGACGTATTTCTATATAATAAATGACCACCTAATTGTATTATTATTCGGGGGTAGGAATAATATCTTTATATTATATAGATTCTAGAGTGTTATACTGTGCCCTGTATTTCCCAGTAGAAAATGATCCTTGGGAAGCACAGTCCTCAGCACAGTCCTCACCAGACCACCAGGACCAGGTAGCGCTCTGTCAGTACATCGCGGCCTCCCCTCTACGCCACGCTGCTCCGCTCTGTACTGGTGCTTATTCTGACACTGGGGCTGGGTTCACATCCTATTTTTGCAGTCCATTTAATGCATACCAAAAATGCACATTTGATGCACATTTGTATACATCAAACCAATAGGAAATAATAATTTTCTAGGCTCCAGCAGGGTGCATTTTTTTGAGTTTATCTTTAAGACGCATAAAAATGGCCCCTGATTAAAATACATATTTTTTGTGGGAATTTTTGCCAATGATTCCCCTCTGGTACATCACTGTCCATGTTGTGGGACTATTTGTGTACTTCTAGTAAGTGTTTGCTGGCTGCAAATATGACCTGAAGGCTTTTCAGGTTAGCCTGCCATTAAAGTGAATGGGGCCCGCCGCAAACTCGCGGTTCGCAAATATTTGATCGCAAATGCGCAGTTCGTGTTTGCGAATCGTCCCGGCTGATGTATGTCCATCACTATAAGGCAGTCAGTGGATTACAATTTTACCGCAGGCCAGTGGAGCATAGGCCCCAAACATTAGGCATTCACCAGACAGATAAGAACAAGCGATTATGTGGCTGGAGGTATATTAGATTGTCAGTGGATAACAATTTTACTGTAGGCCAGTACAGGCCCCAAAAATTTGGCATTTACCTGACAGAAAAGAACAAGTGATTATGTGGCTACATAGACATACAGGCTAAATTAGATTTAAATACACTGACTCAAGCATCGCGCTCGAGCACACATGGTGTTCGGCCGAACTCCACGATGCTCGAGTCAAGCTTGTGTTCAGCCGAGCATGCTCACTCAACACTAGTGGCCAACACATCTTTAAACCGCCCTCTTCTTGCAGGCGCGGTAGGATTGGCACCCGCACCTGTTTCGCTGTGGGTGGAAATTCCTTCAGCACCAGCAACAGCAAAATTCCCACAAAAAATATGTATTTTAATCAGGGGCCATTTCTATGCATCTTAAAGGGAGTCTGTCACCTCCATATGGCGATATACAGTGCTTACATGGCTCTGTAGCACACCTATACAGGATTGTAACGGTACCTTTGTTCTTTTCTGTAGACTTGCACCAGCAGGAAAAACGAAGTTTTATTCATATGCAAATGAGTAGGGATGAGCGAACTCGAACTGTATAGTTCGGGTTCGTACCGAATTTTGGGGTGTCCGTGACACGGACCCGAACCCGGACATTTTCGTAAAAGTCCGGGTTCGGGTTCGGTGTTCGTCGCTTTCTTCGCGCTTTTGTGACGCTTTCTTGGCGCTTTTTGAAAGGCTGCAAAGCAGCCAATCAACAAGCGTCATACTACTTGCCCCAAGAGGCCATCACAGCCATGCCTACTATTGGCATGGCTGTGATTGGCCAGAGCACCATGTGACCCAGCCTCTATTTAAGCTGGAGTCACATAGCGCTGCCCGTCACTCTGCTCTGATTAGCGTAGGGAGAGGTTGCGGCTGCGACAGTAGGGCGAGATTAGGCAGATTAACTCCTCCAAAGGACTTGATTAACTGATCGATCTGCAGCTGTGGATCATTGAGCTGCTGATCCTCAATTGCTCACTGTTTTTAGGCTGCACAGACCGTTTGTCAGTCACATTTTTCTGGGGTGATCGGCGGCCATTTTGTGTCTTGTGGTGCGCCAGCACAAGCTGCGACCAAGTGCATTTAACCCTCAATGGTGTGGTTGTTTTTTGGCTAAAGCCTACATCAGGGTGAAGCTGTCACACCAAGTGCATTTAACCAGCAATAGTCTGTTCATTTTTTGGCCATATACAAAATCAGGGGCAAGCTGCGCCTGTCACCAAGTGCATTTAACCCTCAATGGTGTGGTTGTTTTTTGGCTAAAGCCTACATCAGGGTGAAGCTGTCACACCAAGTGCATTTAACCAGCAATAGTCTGTTCATTTTTTGGCCATATACTAAATCAGGGGCAAGCTGCGCCTGTCACCAAGTGCATTTAACCCTCAATGGTGTGGTTGTTTTTTGGCTAAAGCCTACATCAGGGTGAAGCTGTCACACCAAGTGCATTTAACCAGCAATAGTCTGTTTATTTTTTGGCCATATCCCAGTCTAATTCTGTCACTAAATCCATACCGGTCACCCAGCGCCTAAATACTAGGCCTCAAATTTATATCCCGCTAAATCTGTCCTTAGTGCTGTAGCTGGGCGAGTTATTTAGTGTCCGTTCAAGCACATTTCTTGTTCTGGGTTGAAATACAATTCCCAATTTAGCAATTTCATAATTTAGTGGTTTCTGCTATATCAGAGCTATTTAAAATCTATCCCTAAAAGGGTATATAATATTCAAGGTGCACATTGGGTCATTCAGAATAACTTCACACACACCCGCTACTGTGTATTTCCAAGTCTAATTCTGGCACTAAACCCATACCTGTCACCCAGCGCCTAAATACTAGGCCTCAAATTTATATCCTGCTAAATCTCTCGTTACCGCTGTCCTGTTGTGGCTGGGAAAGTTATTTAGTGTCCGTCAAAGCACATTTTTTGTTCTGGGTTGAAATACAATTCCCAATTTAGCAATTTCATAATTTAGTGGTTTCTGCTATATCAGAGCTATTTGAAATCTATCCCTAAAAGGGTATATAATATTCAAGGTGCACATTGGGTCATTCAGAATAACTTCACACACACACGCTTCTGTGCATTTCCAAGTCTAATTCTGTCACTAAATCCATACCGGTCACCCAGCGCCTAAATACTAGGCCTCAAATTTATATCCCGCTGAATTTGAATACAATACATTGGGCCAAATAATATATTTGTTGTTGTGGTGAACCATAACAATGAGAAAAACATCTAGTAAGGGACGCGGACGTGGACATGGTCGTGGACATGGTCGGACATGGTGGGTGACGTGAAGCCTCATTCTCTGCTATGACATGCAGACTGATTCTCTGCTGTCATGAAGCCAGATTGTCTGTTACGGGACCTCTCTGCTCTGCCTGTGTGCTAGGCCTAAATATATGCCAATGGACTGTTGCAGTGGTGGCTGACGTGAAGCCTCATTCTCTGCTATGACATGCAGACTAATTCTCTGCTGACATGAAGACAGATTCTCTGTTACGGGACCTCCCTCCTCTGCCTGGGTGCTGGGCCTAAATATATGCCAATGGACTGTTGCAGTGGTGGCTGACGTGAAGCCTCATTCTCTGCTATGACATGCAGACTGATTCTCTGCTGACATGAAGCCAGATTGTCTGTTACGGGACCTCTCTCCTCTGCCTGTGTGCTAGGCCTAAATATATGCCAATGGACTGTTGCAGTGGTGGCTGACGTGAAGCCTCATTCTCTGCTATGACATGCAGACTAATTCTCTGCTGACATGAAGCCAGATTGTCTGTTACGGGACCTCTCTCCTCTGCCTGGGTGCTGGGCCTAAATATATGCCAATGGACTGTTGCAGTGGTGGCTGACGTGAAGCCTGATTCTCTGCTATGACATGCAGACTGATTCTCTGCTGACATGAAGCCAGATCCTCTGTTACGGGACCTCTCTCCTCTGCCTGTGTGTGTGCTGGGCCTAAATATATGCCAATGGACTGTTGCAGTGGTGGCTGACGTGAAGCCTCATTCTCTGCTATGACATGCAGACTGATTCTCTGCTGACATGAAGCCAGATTCTCTGTTACGGGACCTCTCTCCTCTGCCTGTGTGTGTGCTGGGCCTAAATATATGCCAATGGACTGTTGCAGTGGTGGCTGACGTGAAGCCTCATTCTCTGCTATGACATGCAGACTAATTCTCTGCTGACATGAAGACAGATTCTCTGTTACGGGACCTCCCTCCTCTGCCTGGGTGCTGGGCCTAAATATATGCCAATGGACTGTTGCAGTGGTGGCTGACGTGAAGCCTGATTCTCTGCTATGACATGAAGACTGATTCTCTGCTGACATGAAGCCAGATTGTCTGTTACGGGACCTCTCTCCTCTGCCTGGGTGCCGGGGCCTAAATATCTGAGAATGGACTGTTCCAGTGGTGGGTGACGGGAAGCCAGATTCTCTGCTATGGAACCTCTCTCCAATTGATTTTGGTTAATTTTTATTTATTTAATTTTTATTTTTATTCATTTCCCTATCCACATTTGTTTGCAGGGGATTTACCTACATGTTGCTGCCTTTTGCAGCCCTCTAGCTCTTTCCTGGGCTGTTTTACAGCCTTTTTAGTGCCGAAAAGTTCGGGTCCCCATTGACTTCAATGGGGTTCGGGTTCGGGACGAAGTTCGGATCGGGTTCGGATCCCGAACCCGAACATTTCCGGGATGTTCGGCCGAACTTCTCGAACCCGAACATCCAGGTGTTCGCTCAACTCTACAAATGAGCACTCGCAAGTGCCCAGGGGCGGCGTTCAGTGTGTAGGTGCCCAGGCTGCTCTGCCTTCTTTTCACTTTACTCCTCCCCAACCTCTTCCTTTGCCCGTCCTCCAAATCCAGACCTATCGATGAGGCAAGAGACTTGGAGGGCGGGCAAAGACAGAGACTGGGGAGGAGTAAAGTGAAAAGAAGGCAGAGTGGCCTGGGCACCTATACATTAAACGTCGCCTCTGGGCACTTGCGAGTGCTCATTTGCATATGAATAAAACTTAGTTTTTCCTGCTGGTGCAAGTCTAAAGAAAAGAACAAAGGTACCGTTACAATACTGTATAGGTGTGCTACAGAGCCATGTAAGCACTGTATATAGCCATATGGAGGTGACAGACTCCCTTTAAAGGTAAACTCTAAAAAATGCGCCCTGCTGGAGCCTAGAAGATTATTATTTCCTATTGGTTTGATGTATACAAATGTGCAGCACTCCACATTTTTGTATCCTGCAGAGTCCATTAAAAAAATACATATGTTAACGCAATTTTTTTTTCTACCAGCAGAATGTAGCATCTCTCACAGCAAGGCCTGAAAATACTGCATTCTGCCAGCCCTCTGTGATGCTAGTAACATGTCCGTCATTTTGTGTTTGTACCAGGGGTCTAAGTATGTTGCCACCCAGTACAAGTCCTTGCCTTTATCCTTTTTAAACAGGGGTCCCTCTTCAAACACTAGAGCATGAAGGCCCCCATTTTCACTAAATTGGAAGCGGTTGAGCGCTCTGGCTCCTGCTCACCGCACAGGAGAATGTTGTCCTCGGTCTCCTCCCCCCAGCCACGGACAACACCAGGGATCCCCGAAATGTTTAAAGTACTCCTCAAAGCCTGCTCTTCTTGGTTCTCCTCCTCTCTCCAGCTACCATCCACCTCTGACTCCTGTTCAGACTCCTGCTGACTTGTCTCAGATGGAGTAGCAGCTGAGGTTCTGCAGCAGCTGAGGTGTGTATTAGGAGGTTCTGCAGCAGCTGAGGTGTGTATTAGGAGGTTCTGCAGCAGTCAGAAAAACATCAGTTGTGACTGGATAAAATCCTTTAGATTTCTGTGTCTGCACTTTGGAAAATGACCCTGTCCTCTTCCTTTGCCAGCACGCGTCACACTGTGACCAGACTGACCAGTCCAGACCTGACCTGATCCCTCACTGTCACCAGTCCAGACTCCAGACTAGTGCTGTGAAGATCTGCCCCTGGCCCTGACCGTGCTCTGCCAGCAGCACAAACAGTAAGTCAGCATCGGGGAGAAGGATGACACTATATAAAAAGTAGCAGCAGCGGGCACAATTCATCGGGTAAGGCTTAGTAATCACTTGCCATCAAATTTTGGTATTCCGTTCCAGCATACCAGCAGAATACCAGAATCGTCAGATCCAGCATATGCCAAACACTGCTGGCACCTGCTGGATCCCATTCACAATAATCGGGTCATTCAAGATTGTTTTGCCCTGTGTTTTTGCTAGATTCTGCAGAGGAGGCTTTTGCTGGAACGTCTGCAGTAGATGTGCCCATACCTTAAGGGGTGCAATAAGTCACTCACAAGGGGGCCCAATTCAGATTCTTGCCATGGGGCCCAGTGATTTCTATGTACGCCCCTGGTGCCAATAAACATCTGACCACAGACACGTGGTCTAGCAAACATGGGCAAGGAAGGTGCATGACTATTACTGCCCACTGGGTAAACCTTCTGACGGCTGTCAAGCATGTAACCTGTGGCACCCGTGTGGATTTGCTGTGCATGCAGGCCTGCCTCTTCTTTTTGCATTTATTAAATTGTTTATTTTGTTTTCAATAAAACAAAGTAACAAGTCACAAACAAAGATGTAACATGGTACAAGATACTAATGAGAACAAATCAACAAATAAGTAATTGTATGAGATAGTAACATAGTAGGACTAGGGGCTACTAAAAAGGAGGCTTGGTGATGTTTCTAATGCCTAGATATCCTTATGGAGAGACAGTGGTCGGCTAGGCTAGCATCAATGGAGTAAGAAAAGATATATGTCAATAAAAATTAGCATCTCCATTAGCCTCACAATCATTAATGAGAGAGAGACAGTGGAACGTCCACCCATGAGCAGTGAAAGCCAAAACAGACGAATAGCCATTACAAAATGTTAAGAGCATTATACTGGTTTAGAGAACCTATGTTTCGACCAAGGATCCCAACGTTTGAGAAAAACTGGGTTTGTGCATGATTCTCATAAAGAGAGTACTTCAAAGCGATAAAGCTGGTCTATCTTCAAGTTCTGCTGCTCAATAGAGGGTAAAGAGGTTTGAAGCCAGTGCTTAGGGATTAAGAGGCGAGCTGCTATCAACAGTTGGTTAAAAAGGTAAGGTGATGGGGGAGAGTCACCCTCATCAAAGTGGGAGAGAAGAGGGACGTTAGGGGACGATTGTACAGAGGTCGAACAGATTAGGTTACTAGTATGGAAGATGTCTGACCACCATTTGTTTATCAGAGGACAGTCCCAGCAAATATGAAAGAAGGTTCCTCTATCCTCCATGCACCTCCAGCATCTGTCCGAAGACAGGCCTGCCTCTTCTTCTCCTCCTCCTACTCCATCCTCCGTCTCCTCCTCAGCTGACTCCTCCTTTTCACTGCTACTGTCTCTTACGTGCACCCCCCATGCTTCCCAGAACCTATTTGACGTGCCACGTAAGACGTTGCCATGATGTGCTGCGACTGTTGTGCCTGGAAGCCAAGAGCCACACCGGTCATGCAGTCCTTTCATCTTTGCAGTCACAGGCCAATCAGTGGCTAAACCCCCTCAATACGACAGTTGGTAAAGTGGTGTGAAAAAATGGTGATAATCTGCTGAGCGTGCTGAAACACGGCAAAATGACACATGTGCCATGCAATTCGCTGCCAAATACCCCAGGATTCAGGACGTCTTGCGGCAGGCCAGGAAAATCTCTAGCCATTCTACCTGTACGAACTCTGCGGCAGGACAGGTTCTGGGAGCTTTTTTTTTCTTCACCGCGCCAGTGGCTGCTCATGCGTGATGCATACAGACTTCTGCAGCCATTCGCAGCCAGGGTGCCATCAGTGACATTGTACCTTAAGCCTTCTTTCTGGAGCGTGCATTGCATTGTGCAATTGATCAAGCCGTCAAGGAGCAGGAGCAAAAAGATGAGGAAGTCACAATGCTGAATGAATTCTCAGGGGGGACAAGCAGGAGTCTGAAGAGGAGTCAGAAGAGGATAAGGCCTGTCCGTGGATGGGGGGAGGCGACAGAAGACGACATTCTCCTGGGGCGATGAGCAGGAGCCAGCCCATTCCACCGCTTCCAATTTAATGCAAATGGGGGCCTTCATTCTCCAGTGTTTGAAGAGGGTCCCCTGTATAAAAAACATAAAGGGCAAGGACCAGTACTGGGTGGCAACATACTTAGACCCCAGGTACAAACACAAAATGGCAGACATGTTACCAGCATTACAGAGGGCTGTCAGAATGCAGTATTTCCAGGCCTTGCTGCGAGAGATGCTGCATTCTGCTTTTGCAGGGGCTGGCAGAGGAATTTCAACCCACAGAGAAACAGTTGTGAGTACCAATCCTACCGCGCATGCACTTCAGATATGAGATCATTCTTGCAGCTAACCCATCGACTGCCGCCCTCCAGATCCAGCCTCAGGAAACGACTACACCGTGTTAATGGCCGATGTGGACACTCTGAGAAGTGAGGAACCCCAGGACTACTGGGTGTGCAGGCTTGACCTGTGGCCAGAGCTGGCACAATTTGCCATGGAACTCTTGACTTGCCCCTCGTCGAGTGTCCTGTCCGAAAGGAGGTTTAGCGCAACAGGGGGGATCGTGACCGATAAGCGCACTCGCCTAGCTCACGACAGTGTGGACTACCTCACATTTCTAAAATTAAATGAGGTATGGATCTCGGAGGAATTCAACACCTGTAACAACCACATTTAATTGAATTTACTCATGACAGCCCACAAATATCCACCACCACCCAGAACAAATAATGGTCCCTGTCTTAGGTAAATACAGTGGTATAAAAGGCCTTTTCTATCCGTTGAATGCCTAATGTTTGGTTCCTCGGAGGAATTCAACACCCGTGACGACCACGTGTTATTGAATTTCAACTATTATCATTTGTTTTTTTTTCAAGAGGGGGGATTTTGTTAGCCATGTTTTTAATCCAATTTTGGGTAATATTTTTTGTTCTTTTAAACATATGTATTTGACATCTATTTGTACTGGCCTGCAGTAAAATTAATATCCAATGACCGTCTAATATGCCTCCAGCCACATAATTACTTGTTCTTTTCTGTCCGGTGAATGTCTTATGTTTGGGGCCTATATTACACTGGCCTGCAGTAAAATGTATATTGAATGGCCGTCTACTATACCTCCAGCCACATAATCACTTGATCATTTATGTACGTTGAATTCTTAACTCATCGCGTTATCTTGAAACAAAAGCCATTGAAAAGCAATTGATGGTGTTTGCTTAACGCATTTAGTTTAGATAACGCGTCTCAGAAAGCATGTGTGTTAACTCTACTACATCTGTATATATTTCACATCTATCTGTACTGTCATGCAGTAAAATTGATATCCAATGACCGTCTAATATACCTCCAGCCATATAATTACTTGTTATTGTCTGTACAGTGAATTCATAATTTTTGGGTCCTGTAGTCCACTGGCTTGCAGTAAAATTTATATCCATTGACCGTCTTATATACTTTCAGCCACATAATCACTTGATAATTTATGTATGGTGAATGCATAATGTTTGGGGCATGTAATCTAACTGGCCAACCGTAAAATTGTTATACGGTGACCGCCTAATGTACATCCAGCCACATTATCAATTGTTCGTTTCTGTACGGTGAATGAATAATTTTTGGGGCCTGTAGTCCACTGGCCGGCAGTAAAATAGATTTCCAATGACCGTCTAAAATACCTCCAACCACATAATCACTTGTTCTTTTCTGTCCGGTGAATGCCTATTGCCTAATGTTTTGGGCCTGTACTCTAGTGGCCTACATTAAAATTTGTATTCATTGACCGCATATTGTACCTTGAGCCACATAATCACAATTTCTTTTATGTCAGGTGAATGCCTATTTTTTAAGAACCGTACTCTCGTGGCCTAAAATAAACATTTTCTAGGCTTCAGCAGGGCACATTTCTGAGAATTTCCCTTTAAGATGCATAAAAATGGCCCCTGATTTAAATACATATGTTTTTTGTGAATTTTTGCCATTGATCCCCCTCTGGTATGTCACTGTCCATGTTGTGGGACTTTTTGTGCACTTCTTGTAAGTATTTGGTGGCTGCAAATATGACCTGAAGGTTTTTCAGGTTCACCTGCCATTAAAGTGAATGGGGCCCGCTGCGAACTTGCGGTTCGCGAACATTTGATCGCGTTTGCAAATTGTCCCGGACGATGTTTGGCCATCACTACTGATAATGGTGTCGTTAGGTCATACATCACCCTATGCAAGATTTTGCGCAATCAAGAAGGCTGCAACGGCCTCTTTGCAGCAGTAGCAGCCTTCTTAAAGGCAAGTATGCTTTTTTTAGATCACACTTTGTGTGTATAAAACTGTATAATATATGAGAATTAACTGTTCAATGATATTCTAATTTATTGTGATGCACTAGTACTGTATGTTAATTTATTTGTAGCCTCCTTCCTTAAACATTAACCAGTTTCACCATTATTTTTATCCACAACGATATATTCTATGAATATTAAATATATCAATTATATTTATATGCCTTATTTACTTTTTTTAACATGATTTTACAATGTTCATCTCTTCTCCAGCCTATACAAAATGTAAGACTTAAAAATGTAAAGTTGGTACTGCCAAACATGAATCAACTTTTTACAAACGTCCCTCATCCTCAGTTTCTCCTGAGGCAGACTATTGATTAATCCCTGTCAGGTTGCATTAGTTAACTAGATTGGACCAAAACATCACGAAACCTGAAGCAGCATGGATCATGGACCACCCGGTGTGATATGTCACATTTAAGCACTTCACAACTTAAAGAGCATTAAAAAAAATTCAGAATGAAAAAGTTTAAGCACTGGACAAGGCACGAAGAGTTAGAAAGTTTAGAAAATTGTAAGGCTTGTGTAGATGTTTGCCTAACAGACTGTTGTACGATTAAATTAAGGTGAAAAATGAATGCATTTGTTCATTTAAAATTCATTACAATTTTGGATATAAAAGTAGAACGACCTGCCTGGGAATCCAGTGAGGAGTGTAGGAGTGGTAGTGGTGGCACAGATAAGGGTCCATGGAGTCGTGCAGTGACTTGAGGATGCACCCTTTCTTCCATCGGGCACACCCTTAACTTTTGGTGTCTCCTGCCTGGTGTTAGGTGAGTTGCCTTTAGTGTTGGATGATTGGGTGCAAAGCAGGAGAACTGATCCAATGGCCAGGCCCAGTTTATTGATATGCAGTCACTTTACTGAAGGATAGTGATGGACGAACATCTGCCAAGGACGGTTGTTTGCGGCGGGTTCCATTAATTTTAATGGCAGGCGAACCTGAAAAACCTTCAGTGCATATATTTTCAGCCAAGAAATAATTGCTAGAAGGGCACAAATAGTCCCACAACATGGACAGTGACATACTAGATGTATTATTTGAATTTGCGATCTCTATTCATAATTTTTTTCAATGCAAAATATTGGCAATATAATTTTCGCGTACGTGCATGCGCAAATGCACTGTACAGTACCCAAATGCACTATAAAGAAAGTATATTGGTATATAACACCCGCTTCAATCAGTTATTTTTTTGGGGGGGACTGGTATATGACACTGGTAGAAATTATTTGTTCCAATAACGCTTGTCCCTCTATATACCTGCATTATCGCAGCAGAACCGCACACAACTGCAGCACAATAAAAATGCACTATAATATACTTTCTAACATAGAAAGTATATTATAACATTGTACAAGGAAGGCAATTCATTAGCATATACATGAAGATAAAACATAATCTTTAATAATGTTACTATGAGGGTCCATTCACACGTCCGTAAGTGTTTTGCAGATCCACAAAACACAGACACCGGCAATGTGCATTCCGTAAATGCGGATGCAGACAGCACATTCCAGCCCCATTGAAAATTGCGGAATGGATGCGGACCCATTTTGTGGACATGTGAATGGAAAAGATATCTCTCAAAATGAAAATAAATTAAATCATTAAATTTAAGCAAAAAGCTTAGATGTGGTAGGCAATAACAAGTGCTCGGCAGCACTAAATCAGGTGCTCGGCGGCACCAAATCAGAAACCATTTGTCCTACCACAATCCGGGGGGTTCCAGTGCACATCCATGAATCCCAAAGGAAAAGCAAAAAACATCTATCCCTGGGCTAGATGATGATGATGATGTGGTATTGGAGGACAGGGTGGGCAAAGAACTGTCCCTGATATTGCCCTACAGGGCGGTGCTATTCTCGCCCTGATAGTCTAACCACAGACCACCGGCCCTTATAAGAGTGACCCTGTCCGGAACCTTCCGACACCCTATATAAAAATGGCCCTAGTAATGGCCCCTGACTTCCAGGTGATCACTATATACATCTATGTTTTTTTGACTCATTATAAAAGTGTATTATAAGTATATAGCACTCCTCTGTGTATCACACCTATTGATAGCACACCTATACCAGTCCTTAAAAAGACTTTTGTGGCCCTATTAGCTTAGCGTTTGGTGTCCCTGACAGCCTGTCCCTGCTCCACACAGCAACCTCTCCCTACACTGGCAAAATACTGAATCTAAAATGGCGGCCAGATCAGGTTTATTTATAAGGTCGGGGGTATGTCCATGTGCTGATGGATGTTTCATGGGTCAAAGTTATTTACAATGTAAAAGAATATGGCGGGCGTGAATATCTCCATATGTTCGCATGTTCGGTGAATCGAGAACACCCAAAGTTCACTGCGAAACGACCGTCGGGCGAACCGCAAGGCCATCTCTACTGAAGATAATGGGGGTCATTTATCAAACTGGTGTAACGTAGAACTAGCTTAGTTGTCCATAGCAACCAATCAGATTCCACCTTTTATTTTCCAAAGGCGCTTACAAAAATGAAAGGTGGAATATAATTGGTTGCTGTGGGCAACTAATCCAGTTCTACTCTACACCAGTTTGATAAATGACACCAAATAAGTCTTAAAAGTATAAAACATATAAGGCAGTCACAGTTCTGGGGTATTTCACAGGCACTTGAAAGGTTAGGCTGTCTCTCTAGTCTACACACTCTTTGCAAGGCTGAATATGGGATAGCGGGCTACAAGATGGCTGGCTGAGTCTCTCTCTAAATACACTTTCAATATTCCTGAATTACAAAGGTATACAAGGCTCTCAAAAACGTGGTAGGTGTTGGATACTACAACCCTTTCCACAAGCAGCAAAGTCCAAATTATCCTTACCTTTCTGCACACGCACTCACCAAGTTCTAAAAAGTCTCTCAACGTTTTTTACTTTTTTCCTCTCAGACCTTTAGGTTGCTCAATTCCAGGGATTGTGTATCTCCTGAAATAGGCCTCTCATCGAACAACCAGGAGGCAGCCTCCTTTCAACTCGACTGCTAATTCCAGACTCTGTCTGATGCGATAAAACTACACTAGATAGCTCCAGTTTCAGAGGGTGCATGGCCAGCCTCCCTCTACTGAGTAAGACACAATAACTAAGCTGTGTTCCAAGCCCAAAAATAACCCTGGGATCGCTCAATGATGCAGCCCATCCATGCATCTGAATGTCAACTAGGCAATGCTACATTTCCCCATCAGTGACCATTACATAGAAGATTCCTGCCTACAATTGTCTTTGCATAGAGTTAAACAGGTTGTCGGACCTTAGTTGTAACTTTAGTTATGGCCCAGAAAGTGCTGAGCACTCTGTTTCAATGCTCAGTGTCCAATCCCTGCTGCTTCCAATCTCCTGGATCTATGATGACTCATCCGTTATCACATGCAGCACTGAAGCTATTCATTTGTAGACATGTCACCGTTGAGACCAATGAATTCCTGCAGTGGAGCACATGAGGGTAAACTAGAAGCAGTGGAGATGGTAGGGAATAGGTAAGTTATTTTCTTTCTTTTGGCTGGGGTCATAACTAAAATTGTGATAGGTTAGAACAACCCATTTAACAGTTATTACTGTCTTTGAATTAGAAAGGTCAACTTCCTTTTTAAAAGGAGTAGAGTTATTTCTCAGTGCAATCATGTATTGATTGGACAGTTACACCACGAGGTAAAACTTTACCCACTCAGCCTATCAATAATCATAAAATACATTCATATAAGTAAAGAAAAATCTTTGAAAGTAGCTTTATGGTAAGAGCAATGAATAGTATTGAAAGATTAGATCTATTTCAAGTTTCTTGATCCTTTTCCTATTTTCCGCTATGCAATATAATTAGAATCAGAACTTTGAGTCTGAAGTTTGGTGGAACATTTAGCAATTATAAGGTTAGATGACTGATTACACCTAGAAGAAAAATCAGCATGCGCACAATGGTAAAGTACAACTAAATATGACCTTTAAATCTTAAGCATATCCATTCTTTCACCTGCTGTTCAAAAGTGAAGAGTTGATTGCTTTTCATTTAAAGATCCAAGGAAACCGAACTTAACTATAAAGGCCAATGTAGTAGTTCCTAGGTACGCTGAAAAAGAACTGTTATAATAACAAGATGTAAAATGACATACATAGCTACACACTGTAATACATGACATTTAGCAATAGCTGTGTTCAGTAATGAGAACTACAGCAGACATACCCTCTTTTCATTTAACAAGAAGTTACTTAATATACAGAATAAGAGAACAGTGATCAGAGATTGATATCATGTCTGTAACAAACTCTGGGATAAAACAGTGATGTACAGTATACCTTACATGGTTTCCACAGAATACTAACTGACGCGGGCCAGAATACGCCCTTAACATGACTTCATGTAATGCAAGGCACCAACAAACCGGACCAGTGAAGATGAAGTCAAGGGGTTTATTAACAAAATAAAGTGCAGGCAAAACTTTACTGGAGCTAATATCAGGCAAACAAAACAAAGGTAAGCCAGGAGTAGTCCCGATCCGTGCATAAGTCCTTGTGTAACTTGCCAAGTGAACGGAAGCGACACAGAAAATCCCGGGCCCTGGGTCCCACTGAAACAGACGAAGTCCAAGCAAACTTCAGTCAGCAGCAAGCAGTACTGACCTGCACCTGGATGAGGGAAGATAACAGTGGGCACTGACTGACCTGGGAGGCCACCTTTTATGTGCCTGCTAACAAATCCCAGGCGCCAAGTGTCCACTCCCCATAGGTCATGATCCTGCCCTACACCTGTGTACAAGGCTTTGGTTAGTCTGTAGTATATTAGACCAATGCTGGCCCTCTAATCTGCTTTGAACTTGCGGCCAGGTGCTATTCCCTTCGCTGGTAGGCAAAGCGCATAAGAAGCGCTTACACGTGACCGCGTATCCCCTTGCAAACTCGTTTTCGAATGTAAATGCGGATGCACGACAGGCTCTGCAAGAGTGTACGAGTGCGTCAACATGGACACCGGAATGGAATCCGCAACAGGCACAGGAGACAAGCTTGGCCGCAACATACTGCCACTAGCCCGGCCAAGCTGTCCCAGAAAGCCATGTGGTCTTTCCCTCCGGCGCACATGCGAACGCATCCCCACGTCGGTTCGCAAAGGGGTCGGAGCTGGTGTATCAATGGAGACACGCGTAACATGTCCCGCAGCTCCACGAGGACCCTTTTTGGACACACCAGAGTGTGAGACAGGTGAGGATCTTACACTTCAACATAAGGTCCTTGAATCACAGAGATTCCAAAACTAAAAAGGGTTATCAAGTAACAAGTAGAGTTATCAACTAGAGGTTGTGCAAGATTGAGGAGGGGGGTTTGGCATACCCCCCATTTGGCTGGACCCTGGGCGTTTCATAGAATTTAGAAACACTATGAAAATGAAAAAAAATTATTTATTCCAATAAAATGTTGCATAAGCCCCCCATTTTTAATTTTTACAAGAGATAACAGGAGAAAAAGAACCCAAAATTTTGATAAGCATTTTCTCCTGAACACAGCAACACCCCAGGCTTTTTAGGCGTACATTAGGAATCTGAAGGTAAGGAGCGCCATATGCTTTTTGGGTGCCAAGTCACATATCCCTACATTGTAAACCTGTTATAAGTGACCCTATTTTAAAAATGAAATGCCTCAAGGAATTTATTGTGGGGTTTTCTTAAATCTTTAACCCCATAGAATTTAAAAACATTTGGATGTAAAAATGAAAAATTTCATTTATTCTAATAAGATTTTGCATAAGCCCCCAATTTTTCATTTTCACAAGGGGTAACAGTAGAAAAAGCACCCTAAATTTTGTTAAGCATTTTCTCCTGAACACAACAACACCCCATGTGTGGTCATAAACTACTGATTGGGCAGGGATCGGAAAAGAAGGAGCGCCATGGTTTCTGAAAGGCTGATTTGATAGAATGGTTTTCGGGCACCATGTAAGATTGTATACCAATAGAGTTGAAACCCCCAAAAAGTGACCCCATTTTAAAAACTACATCCTCAAGGAATTTATTGAAGGTTGTAGTGAGTACTTTTACCTCACAGATTGTTCATTTTCACAAGGGGTAACATGAGAAGAAGGACCCCATAATTTGTTACGCAATTTCTACTAAATATGGCAACACCCAATATGTGGTTGTAAACTACTGTTTGGGCACACCACAGGGTTCAGAAAAAAAAAGAGCACCATGTGCATTTGAGGCCTAGTTTAGTGATTTATACAGCTCTGGCCGACAACTGCAGAGGCTCTGAGGTGAAATAAAAATAGAAACCCCAAGAACTGACCCCATTTTAGAAACCACATCTCTCATAGTATTTATCCCAAACTGGTGTAAAGGAAAACTGGCTTACTTGCCCATAGCAACTATTCAGATTCTATCTTAAATTTTTCAGAGATCCTTTGAAAAATGAAAAGTGGAATCTCTTTGGTTGCTATTGGCAACTAGGACAGTTTTCCTTTACACCAGTTTTAATAACTTTCCCACCTTGTGCAGGCAACTGTAGAGGCTCTGGGGTGAAATAATAAATGGAACCTCTTAGAAGTGACCCCTTTTTGGGAAACTAGACCCCTCAAAGTATTTATTGAGGAGTGCAGTGTGCATTTTGATGCCACAAATATTTTGCAGAAATTAATGTTCAGCTGACCATGCAAAGTGGAAAATTGCCATTTTCCATAGATATGGCATTTCAGTGCCCAATATGCTGTGCCCAGTGCCATCTAAGACTCACATTACACTACTTAATTTCATAGACGGGTTCTACTGGCTACGGAAATGTCATTATCGTGGACGCCGATGACTGTATGTGTGGATCACCATTTGGCTTTTGGCGTGCCGATTTTGTTGTAATGATTTTCAGCTGCAAAATCACATTTGCAGAAACCCTGAGGTACCCGTACAGTAGAATCTCCCTATAAGTGACCTCATTTTTGGAAACTAAACCCCTCAAGTTATTTAATAAGGGGTGGGGTGAGCATTTTGACTCCACATGTGTTTTGTATAAATTAATGATCAGCAGACGGTGCAAAATGAAAATGAAAAGTTATCCTCAGATATGGCATTTCAGTGCCCAAGTATGTTTTTCACAGCTTGTGCCATCTGAAACACTTCACACCTCAAATTGTTAGGTGGGTTTTTACTGGGTACTGAATTGCCATAAATGTAAACGTAACATGCTGTTTGGGTATGCTGCAGAATTCAGAAGGGGAAGGCCATCTTTTGGCTTTTGCAGTACAGATTTTGATGGAGTGGTTTGAGCGCCATGATGTTTTTGAACATCCTCTGGGGTAGTAGTACAGCTTCTTTCTGACAACTAGTGTTGAGTGAAGTGTAGCATCCAAATCAGAATTCAGCCCGAAGTTTAGGAAAACTTTGATTCTAAGCAAATCTGAATTTTATCATAATGCCGTGCAGACAGCCTATCTGTGTGTAGCCACCCCCCTGTGATGTCAAATCTAAGAAGAACCCTATAAAACCCTGATTCTGCACCGTTGCCGCCATTTTCCTGTGAGCTGAGAATAGGGAGAGACATGACAAGACACTAACAGAGAGTGTAGAACAATATTAAAGAGGGAGAGTGCAGGGAGAGCGTAGTATACTGCTGGACTACAGACTCTACAATTTATCGCTGTGTACATAACTGTGCAGTGCACCAAGAGTCATAGCTAATCCATTCTGTTATCAATTCTGTGGAATTTATTTCACCAGCAATAATGCAACGTTTCGACCGTAATTGTCTTTCTCAAGCAACTCATGATGTGAACAGGAGCCGACATATATACACACATCCCCTCCCAGGAGGTCACATGACCTAATTAGTTATGCAAATTATAAGTAAATTATAAACCAATAATGTGGATCCTCTACATTCCATCCACCTGTGATCTAATCAATTAAATCTAAATATATTTATCATTTCCCTATCTCCATTAAACACAGTGTCATAATTATACAGCATCAAAACGTGTTTACTCATAAAAACCTTGGTAGGAGTCTGGTTGGCACATCATGGAGGGGGCCTTCTTCATCTTCCTGTGTTGTCTAGAAAGAGCGCGCATCTCAGCGTTTCCCTGACAGTGGTGCGCATGCGCTAGGGACACGTGCAGGCTCACAAAGGGCGCGATCTTCTTGGCGTTCCTTCTTGGTTAGTGCGCCTGCGCATCGGGTATAGAGATGGGTTCCCTGTGCTGACGTGCTCTTCTTGTTGCTATAGTGACGCTTCTATTCAAAATAAATAGGCGCGTCACACCGGGACTTTAGTGTGATGATTCAGCACTAGGGATGAGCGAACCTGAACTGTATAGTGACACGGACCCGAACCCGAACATTTTAGTAAAAGTCCGGGTTCGGGTTCGGTGTTCGTCGCTTTCTTGGCGCTTTTTGAAAGGCTGCAAAGCAGCCAATCAACAAGCGTCATACTACTTGCCCCAAGAGGCCGTCACAGCCATGCCTACTAATGGCATGGCTGTGATTGACCAGTGCAGCATGTGACCCAGCCTCTATTTAAGCTGGAGTCACGTAGCGCCGCATGTCACTCTGCTCTGATCAGTGTAGGGAGAGGTTGCAGCTGCGACATTAGGGCGAGAATAGGCAGTGATTAACTCCTCCAAAAGACTTCATTCAGTGATCGATCTGCAGCTGTGGATCATTGAACTGCTGCTATTCAATTGCTCACTGTTTTTAGGCTGCCCAGAGCGTTTTTCATTCACTTTTTTCTGGGGTGATTGGCGGCCATTTTGTGTCTTGTGGTGCGCCAGCACAAGCTGCCACCAAGTACATTTAACCATCAATAGTGTGGTTATTTTTTGGCTATATCCTACATCAGGGTCAAGCTGTCACACCAAGTGCATTTAACCATCAATAGTGTGGTTATTTTTTGGCCATATACTACATCAGGGGCAAGCTGAGCCTGTCACCAAGTGCATTTAACCCTCAATAGTGTGGTTGTTTTTTGGCTATATCCTACATCAGGGTCAAGCTGTCACACCAAGTGCATTTAACCATCAATAGTGTGGTTATTTTTTGGCCATATACTACATCAGGGGCAAGCTGAGCCTGTCACCAAGTGCATTTGACCCTCAATAGTGTGGTTGTTTTTTGGCTATATCCTACATCAGGGTCAAGCTGTCACACCAAGTGCATTTAACCATCAATAGTGTGGTTATTTTTTGGCCATATACTACATCAGGGGCAAGCTGAGCCTGTCACCAAGTGCATTTAACACTCAATAGTGTGGTTGTTTTTTGGCTATATCCTATATCAGGGTCAAGCTGTCACACCAAGTGCATTTAACCATCAATAGTGTGGTTATTTTTTGGCCATATACTACATCAGGGGCAAGCTGAGGCGGTCACCAAGTGCATTTGACCCTCAATAGTGTGGTTGTTTTTTGGCTATATCCTACATCAGGGTCAAGCTGTCACACCAAGTGCATTTAACCATCAATAGTGTGGTTATTTTTTGGCCATATACTACATCAGGGGCAAGCTGAGCCTGTCACCAAGTGCATTTAACCCTCAATAGTGTGGTTGTTTTTTGGCTATATCCTACATCAGGGTCAAACTGTCACACCAAGTGCATTTAACCATCAATAGTATGGTTATTTTTTGGCCATATACTACATCAGGGGCAAGCTGAGCCTGTCACCAAGTGCATTTAACCCTCAATAGTGTGGTTGTTTTTTGGCTATATCCTACATCAGGGTCAAGCTGTCACACCAAGTGCATTTAATCATCAATAGTGTGAGTTATTTTTTGGCCATATACTACATCAGGGGCAAGCTGAGCCTGTCACCAAGTGCATTTAACCATCAATAGTGTGGTTGTTCTTTGGCTATATCCTACATCAGGGTCAAGCTGTCACCAAGTGCATTTAACCGTCAATAGTGTGGTTGTTTTTTGGCTATATCCCACATCAGGGTCAAGCTGTCACACCAAGTGCATTTAACCCTCAATAGTGTGGATATTTTTTGGCTATATCCTACATCAGGTTCAAGCTGTCAAACCAAGTGCATTTAACCATCAATAGTATGGTTATTTTTTGGCCATATACTACATCAGGGGCAAGCTGAGCCTGTCACCAAGTGCATTTAACCATCAATAGTGTGGTTATTTTTTGGCCATATACTACATCAGGGGAAAGCTGAGCCTGTCACCAAGTGCATTTAACCATCAATAGTGTGGTTGTTCTTTGGCTATATCCTACATCAGGGTCAAGCTGTCACCAAGTGCATTTTACCCTCAATAGTGTGGTTATTTTTTGGCTATATCCTACATCAGGTTGAAGCTGTCACCAAGTGCATTTAACCATCAATAGTGTGGTTATTTTTGGGCTATATCCTACATCAGCGGCTTGGCTATTTTATTAAGGGGTGAAATACAATTGCCAAAATAGCAGTACCCTAAATCTGATGCAGGGGACGATGAGGTCCTAGACCCCACATGGAATGAAGGTCGTGCCACTGACTTTCACAGTTCGGAGGAAGAGGCAGTGGTGAGACCGAGCCAACAGCGTAGCAAAAGAGGGAGCAGTGGGCAAAAGCAGAACACCCGCCGCCAAGAGACTCCGCCTGCTACTGACCGCCTGCCATCTGGGAATGAGCACCCCAAAGGCAGCTTCAAGGAGTTCCCTGGCATGGCACTTCTTCAAACAATGTGCTGACGACAAGACCCGAGTGGTTTGCACGCTGTGCCATCAGAGCCTGAAGCGAGGCATTAACGTTCTGAACCTTAGCACAACCTGCATGACCAGGCACCTGCATGCAAAGCATGAACTGCAGTGGAGTAAACACCATAAAAACAAGGAAGTCACTCAGGCTCCCCCTGCTACCTCTTCTGTTGCTGCCGCCTCGGCCTCTTCCTCCGCCTCCGGAGGAACGTTGGCACCTGCCGCCCAGCAAACAGAGGATGTACCACCAACACCACCACCTCCGTCACCAAGCATCTCAACCATGTCACACGCCAGCGTTCAGCTCTCCATCTCACAAACATTTGAGAGAAAGCGTAAATTCCCACCTAGCCACCCTCGATCCCTGGCCCTGAATGCCAGCATTTCTAAACTACTAGCCTATGAAATGCTGTCATTTAGGCTGGTGGACACAGACAGCTTCAAACAGCTCATGTCACTTGCTGTCCCACAGTATGTTGTTTCCAGCCGGCACTACTTCTCCAAGAGAGCCATGCCTTCCCTGCACAACCAAGTATCCGATAAAATCAAGTGTGCACTGCGCAACGCCATATGTGGCAAGGTCCACCTAACCACAGATACGTGGACCAGTAAGCACGGCCAGGGACGCTATATCTCCCTAACTGCACACTGGGTAAATGTAGTGGCGGCTGGGCCCCAGACGGAGAGCTGCTTAGCGCACGTCCTTCCGCCGCCAAGGATCGCAGGGCAACATTCTTTGCCTCCTGTTGCCTCCTCCTCCTACTTGGCATCCTCCTCCTCTTCTTCCACCTGCTCATCCAGTCAGCCACACACCTTCACCACCAACTTCAGCACAGCCCCGGGTAAACGTCAGCAGGCCATTCTGAAACTCATATGTTTGGGGGACAGGCCCAACACCGCACAGGAGTTGTGGCGGGGTATAGAACAACAGACCGACGAGTGGTTGCTGCCGGTGAGCCTCAAGCCCGGCCGGGTGGTATGCAATAATGGGCGAAATCTCGTTGCAGCTCTGGGACTAGCTGGTTTGACGCACATCCCTTGCCTAGCGCATGTGCTGAATTTGGTGGTGCAGAAGTTCATTCACAATTACCCCTGACATGTCAGAGCTGCTGCATAAAGTGTGGGCCGTCTGTTCGCGCTTCCGGAGTTCACATCCTGCCGCTGCTCGCCTGTTTGCGCTACAGCGTAACTTCGGCCTTCCCGCTCACCGCCTCATATGCGACGTGTCCACCAGGTGGAACTCCACCTTGCACATGCTGGACAGACTGTACGAGCAGCAGCAGGCCATAGTGGAGTTTCAGCTGCGGCACGCACGGGTTAGTCGCACTGCGGAACAGCACCACTTCACCACCAATGACTGGGCCTCCATGCGAGACCTGTGTGCCCTGTTGTGCTGTTTCGAGTACTCCACCAACATGGCCAGTGGCGAAGACACCGTTATCAGTGTTACAATACCACTTCTATGTCTCCTTGAGAAAACACTTAGGGAGATGATGGAAGAGGACGTGGCCCAGGAGGAGGAGGAGGAGGAAGAGGGGTCATTTTTAGCACTTTCAGGCCAGTCTCTTCGAAGTGACTCAGAGGGAGTTTTTTTGCAACAGCAGAGGCCAGGTACAAATGTGGCCAGCCAGGGCCCACTACTGGAGGACGAGGAGGACGAGGATGAGGAGGAGGTGGAGGAGGATGAGGATGAAGCATGTTCACAGCGGGGTGGCACCCAAAGCAGCTCGGGCCCATCACTGGTGAGTGGCTGGGGGGAAAGGCAGGACGATGACGATACGCCTCCCACAGAGGACAGCTTGTCCTTACCTCTGGGAAGCCTGGCACACATGAGCGACTACATGCTGCAGTGCCTGCGCAACGACAGTAGAGTTGCCCACATTTTAACGTGTGCGGACTACTGGCTTGCCACCCTGCTGGATCCACGGTATAAAGACAATGTGCCCACCTTACTTCCTGCACTGGAGCGTGATAGGAAGATGCGCGAGTACAAGCGCACGTTGGTAGACGCGCTACTGAGAGCATTCCCAAATGTCACAGGGGAACAAGTGGAAGCCCAAGGCCAAGGCAGAGGAGGAGCAAGGGGTCGCCAAGGCAGCTGTGTCACGGCCAGCTCCTCTGAAGGCAGGGTTAGCATGGCAGAGATGTGGAAACGTTTTGTCAACACGCCACAGCTAACTGCACCACCACCTGATACGCAACGTGTTAGCAGGAGGCAACATTTCACTAACATGGTGAAACAGTACGTGTGCACACCCCTCCACGTACTGACTGATGGTTCGGCCCCATTCAACTTCTGGGTCTTCAAATTGTCCTACGTGGCCAGAGCTAGCCTTTTATGCCTTGGAGGTGCTGGCCTGCCTGGCGGCCAGCGTTTTGTCTGAACGTGTATTCAGCACGGCAGGGGGCGTCATTACAGACAAACGCAGCCGCCTGTCTACAGCCAATGTGGACAAGCTGACGTTCAGAAAAAATGAACCAGGCATGGATCCCACAGGACCTGTCCATCCCTTGTGCAGATTAGACATTTATAAATACCTCCCCTTAACCATATATTATTGTACTCCAGGGCACTTCCTCATTCAATCCTATTTTTATTTTCATTTTACCATTATATTGAAGGGCAACCCAAAGTTGAATGAACCTCTCCTCTTTCTGGGTGCTGGGGCCTAAAAATATCTGACAATGGACTGTTCCAGTGTTGGGTGATGTGAAGCCTGATTCTCTGCTATGACATGAAGACTGATTCTCTGCTGACATGAAGCCTGAATCTCTGTTATGGGACCTCTCTCCTCTGTCTGGGTGCCGGGGCCTAAATATATGACAATTGACTGTTCCAGTGTTGGGTGACGTGAAGCATTATTCTCTGCTATGACATGAAGACTGATTCTCTGCTAACATGAAGCCTGAATCTCTGTTATGGGACCTCTCTCCTCTGTGTGGGTGCTGTGGCCTAAATATATGACAATGGAATGTTCCAGTGTTGGGTGACGTGAAGCCTGATTCTCTGCTATGACATGAAGAGTGATTTTCTGCTGACATGAAGCCTGAATCTCTGTTATGGGACCTCTCTCCTCTGCCTGGGTGCCGGGGCCTAAATATCTGACAATGGACTGTTCCAGTGTTGGGTGGCGTGAAGCCTGATTCTCTTCTATGACATGAAGACTGATTCTCTGCTGACATGAAGCCTGAATCTCTGTTATGGGACCTCTCTCCTCTGTCTGGGTGCCGGGGCCTAAATATATGACAATGGACTGTTCCAGTGTTGGGTGACGTGAAGCCTGATTCTCTGCTATGACATGAAGACTGATTCTCTGCTGACATGTAGTCTGAATCTCTGTTATTGGACCTCTCTCCTCTGCCTGGGTGCCTGGGCCTAAATATATGACAATGGACTGTTCCAGTGTTGGGTGACGTGAAGCCTGATTCTTTGCTATGACATGAAGACTGATTCTCTGCTGACATGAAGCCTGCATCTCTGTTATGGGACCTCTCTCCTCTGTCTGGGTGCCAGGGCCTAAATATATGACAATGGACTGTTCCAGGGTTGGGTGACGTGAAGCATGATTCTCTGCTAGGATATGAAGACTGATTCTCTGCTGACATGAAGCCTGAATCTCTGTTATGGGACCTCTCTCCTCTGCCTGGGTGCCGGGGCCTAAATATCTGACAATGGACTGTTCTAGTGTTGGGTGACATGAAGCCTGATTCTCTGCTATGACATGAAGACTGATTCTCTGCTGACATGAAGCCTGAATCTCTGTTATGGGACCTCTCTCCTCTGCCTGGGTGCCGGGGCCTAAATTTTTGACAATGGACTGTTCCAGTGTTGGGTGACGTGAAGCCTGAATCTCTGCTATGACATGAAGACTGATTCTCTGCTGACATGAAGCCTGAATCTCTGTTATGGGACCTCTCTCCTCTGTCTGGGTGCCGGGGCCTAAATATATGACAATGGACTGCTCCAGTGTTGGGTGACGTGAAGCATGATTCTCTGCTATGACATGAAGACTGATTCTCTGCTGACATGAAGCCTGAATCTCTGTTATTGGACCTCTCTCCTCTGCCTGGGTGCCGGGGCCTAAATATCTGACAATGGACTGTTCCAGTGTTGGGTGACGTGGAGCCTGATTCTCTGCTTTGACATGAAGACTGATTCTCTGCTGACATGAAGCCTGAATCTCTGTTATGGGACCTCTCTCCTCTGTCTGGGTGCCGGGGCCTAAATATATGATAATGGACTGTTCCAGTGTTGGGTGACGTGAAGCATGATTCTCTGCTATGACATGAAGACTGATTCTCTGCTGACATGAAGCCTGAATCTCTGTTATGGGACCTCTCTCCTCTGTCTGGGTGCCGGGGCCTAAATATATGACAATGGACTGTTCCAATGTTGGGTGACGTGAAGCCTGATTCTCTGCTATGACATGAAGACTGATTCTCTCCTGACATGAAGCCAGATTCTCTGCTATGGGACCTCTCTCCAATTGACATTGGTTAATTAACTACATTTTGCTGCCTTTTGCAGCCCTCTAGCCCTTTCCTGGGCTGTTTTACAGCTTTTTTAGTGCCGAAAAGTTCGGGTCCCCATTGACTTTAATGGGGTTCGGGTTCGGGATGAAGTTCGGGTCGGGTTCGGATCCCTAACCCGAACATTTCCGGGAAGTTCGGCCGAACTTCTCGAACCCAAACATCCAGGTGTTTGCTCAACTCTAGTTAAAAGCAATCTGCAGTAGGAAGGATATTACAATTAAAAAAGCTAGTAAGGGTGGGGCAATAGTCATAATGGACACTGCAAAATACATAGCAGAAATTCAGAGACAACTGAGTGATATAGAGGTATACAGACCAGTAGACTCCGACCCTAAGTTTGCCATTATGCGCAAGTTGAAATTGCTTGTTGACGATGCTTTCGCTACTGATCTGATCGACGAGAACTTACACAGGTTTCTATTAGTGGAACGACCGGTCACTCCCATATTATACGTATTACCAAAAATACATAAAAGCCTAGAAAAAAAAACCTGGACGCCCAATAGTATCAGGGATCAACTCTTTTCTTTACCAGCAACCTTTCTGGATAAGTACCTAAGGAAGTATGCCTTTTCAGCTAGGTCATACATGAGGGACACCACCGACTTCCTCAAGAGACTACAAACACTAAAATATGAGGATGGACAATATTTGGTCTCTTTTGATGTTGTAGGTTTGTACACAAGCATTGACCATGTAAAGGGCTTACAAGCGGTTGAGTGGGCCCTACATCAGGACAAAGTCGAAAAAGAACAGGCACTATTCATCCTTTCCCTTCTAGAGATAGTACTCACCTGCAACTATTTCTTATTTGAGGATACATTCTATGTCCAGCAGCGGGGGACCGCTATGGGATCTAACGTTGCCCCAACTTACTCAAACAGTTTATATGAGTACGTTTGAGGAGACCTTCATATACCCATCCGGCCACTTCACCTCGGTGAGGGGCTGGATGAGGTATATAGATGACATTTTCTTCATATGGACAGGAACACTGGAGGGACTCCTTGCGTTCGGACATTATGTTAACGCTATATATGACTAGCTACAATTCACGTCTGTGCATACACAGACAGGATTACAATTCCTGGACACTATAGTTTACAGTATTGAAGGGACACTACGGACTGACCTTTTTGTAAAACCCACAGATAGGAACAACATGCTTCTGTTTAAAAGTGACCACCCTAAGTTCATGAAGGAATCATTGCCCTATAGTCAACTACTTAGGGTACAACAGATAGTATCAGAGGAAGATAAATTAGAAGCCAGATTGGAGGAAATGTGCAATAAGTTCAAATAGAGAGGCTGTCCAAAAGCTATGGTACAGAGGCACAAACATAGGGTGAACAACTCTAAACGAGAAGAATTACTCAATGAAAATAAACCTAAAAAAGAGAGCAGAAGAATTCCCTTTGTCTCAATGTACACAGCGCAAAGTACACAAATAGCACAGGTCCTCAAAAGTAATTGGCAACACCCCCCTCCTTTCATATAGAAGGTCACATAATCTAGGGGATAGACTGATACATGCCGACATAAAACACTCTGAAATACCCATAGTTAAGAAGAGAGGCTGTTTTCCCTGTTTGAGCTGCAGCAATTGCAATAACATTTTAAAAGGTAGTAGCTTTACACACCCTAGAACAGGCAAAAAATACCAGATAAAGGGCTATTATACATGTAGGTCAGAATACGTAATCTACACACTACAATGTCCCTGTGGGCTGTTATATGTAGGGTTAACCAGCATCGTTACCTAATATGGAAACTACTCTCTGGAGAGAGATAGGAGGATACCCCAAAAAATGAACAACCAGTACCAGAACACTTTCTGAAATATAGACACAATGTTTCCCAACTCCGATTCCGGGTGATTGATGGGATATTACCACAAAAGAGAGGAGGCGATAGAGAGAGACTATTGAAGAGGTTGGAATTGAGGTGGATATTTGAACTACAAACACTTGAACCCAAAGGCCTTAACAGGGAATTCAAAATAGGCACACTGTACTGAACTGAACAGAGACTTGTTTTCCTCCACACTGTGATAGGACTATTATACATAATCCTGGTATATGTTTTATTGAATTGATGTACCCAACCACTGAAGGTTGTGATCTATGAATGAATATATTTATTTATACATTCTTTTAACTTTAACATTTTTTCATAGGTATCTACACTATTGGTGGAGGCTGGGGGCACAATTGGTGAGGGGACCACTGCCACGGGAGAATTCAGGCAGCGGGACTACCACATTAGAAGCACCAATGTAACGTATACCTTCTTGACACCTCTGAATGTGTTTGTTTATATGCCTACATGTTTTAACGGTTCAAGCCCAGGGGGGATCCACTGGTAGCCTAGATCTTCACAGTGTGGCCTTGACCGTCTTTTTTGTACCTTTGCCACTTGATAAATGGCCTTCTCTTGATAAATGGCCCTTTCTAAGCTAATACTGTAGGGTCTAGATTATCCACAGTTAAACATGGGGCTGGCATGAATGGGACGACCTCAACAGAGACTTTGCATAAGGGAGAATCTGAGAACGGATAACCCCTTTGTCCTATTGGGTGAATCAAGTGACTGTGGTACGGGTGGAGGCGACTTTCCCACAATTATGGGTGATGCGCCCCCGGCCTAATGAATGCCAAAAGTCCTCAGAGGGTAGAGGAGTGTATCCCCCACCAGAGACTATAAGCATAAGTGCTTTAGAGGACGACCCCAACATAAACCCTTCTTTTCCAAAAAGTTGGGGTTATGTGGATTCCCGTATGGTTGATTGAGCCCTTAAATGTGGCTTTAATACTTGACCTACAATCCTGCTGTTTGATGAGAGAAGATTGTTGCACAACCCTGGCATTATGGATACCGAATTAGTGGTGGAGCCCATGCTGCTGAATTCAGTCCTTATGTTCTACCACTGGGGAGCCCCTTTGACAATAAACTGCAAACAGAGTGTTTATATATAGATATATATATATATATAAAGAAAAAAAAGAAAAGAAAAAAGGTGAGCAGCACACAAATCACAGGGGTGCAATTCCTTGAAGCAGACCGCGGACTTGATCCAATTTTGTATATGTATAGAAAAATCCAAGGCAGCACACAAATAACGGTGAAAAAATAGGCTATTTATTCCCCCATGTGTAGACAGCAACGTTTCAGCTCTCTCAATGGAGCCTTTGTCAAGCCAAAGGCTTGACAAAGGCTCCATTGAGAGAGCTGAAACGTTGCTGTCTACACATGGGGGAATAAATAGCCTATTTTTTCACCGTTATTTGTGTGCTGCCTTGGATTTTTATATATATATATATATATATATATATATATATATAAGAATTTGTATTTATGGAGCTTAATTGCCCCAAAACATATATAGACATATAAATGGACACACTCTGTGGTAGAAATTGAGGCCAAGAAATGCCCGGTACCGCAATAACTACCAGTAAGGGTTATAACTCAAATAGGTGTGGTGACATGGACTATACAGGGTTAATGCTGAGTCGCTTTTTCATAGCAGAGACAAACACTACATAAAGATAACATTGGATACACACAGAGGTGCTGAATCATCACACTGAAGTCCCGGTGTGACGCGCCTATTTGTTTTGAATAGAAGCGTCACTATAGCAACAAGAAGAGCACGTCAGCGCAGGGAACCCAGCTCTATACCAGATGCACAGGTGCACTAACCAAGAAGGAACGCCAAGAAGACCGCGCCCTTTGTGAGCCTGCACGTGTCCCTAGCGCATGCGCACCACTGTCAGGGAAACACTGAGATGCGCGCGCTTTCCAGACAAAACAGGAAGATGAGGAAGGTCCCCTCCATGATGTGCCAACCAGACTCCTACCAAGGTTTTTATGAGTAAACACTTTTTGATGCTGTATAATCATGACACTGTGTTTAATGGAGATAGGAGAATGATAAATATATTTAGATTTAATTGATTAGATCACAGGTGGATGGAATGTAGAGGATCTACATTATTGGTTTATAATTTACTTATAATTTGCATATCTAATTAGGTCATGTGACCTACTGGGAGGGGATGTGTGTATATATGTCTGCTTCTGTTCACATCATGAGTTGCTTGAGAAAGACCATTACGGTCGAAATGTCGCATTATTGCTGGTGAAATAAATTCCACAGAATGGAAGACAAGTGAGTGCTGCGTTTTTTTCATATAAAACGCATCCAAGGGGGAACTACAGACTGGCTCCCAACACGGCTGGCACCACCACAAGATAAGGTTTAATTCATTTTTTCGGTAGGTCTAATTTATCACCATATACATAAGTGTGCTGTGCACCAAGATTCAGCGCTAATCTATCTGAAATTTGTTTTTATGCTGGATTTGAAAACGCTGCTTTTAGGCAGATTGGCCTGGGTATAACCTGATTTATAATGAATTCATTTCCTAACAAATCAAATTTATTGTCAAACTTCAGCAAAGCTGTCCAATCAAATTTTTCAAAACTACTGATAACCATAATTTTTTTCATTTTCTCTTGACAGGAAAAGGTTTATTTTTTTCTGGGAGTTGCCATTATCATTGCTTTTATTTTGGGGAACATACAACTTTTTGGATTACTTTTTATTTAGTTTTTGGGGAAGCAGGATAAAAAAAAGCAGCAATTCTGACATTGCTTTTGGGATTTTGTTGTTGTGCTGTATATCTTGTGGGAAAAATGACATGTTATCTTTATTCTGCTGGTCAATATGATTACAGAGATACCAATTTTATATAGTTTATTTTACATTTTACCACTATTACACAAAGCATTTTTGAAAGAAAAGAAATTATGTTTTTGTGTTGCCATTTTCTGAGAGCCATATTTTTTTATCTAGTCATCTAGTGTGTTTTTTTAATTTTTTTTGCAGGATGAGTTTTCATTGGTATCATGTTGGGGAGCATGGTACTTTTTAATTGATCATTATTAGACTTTATGCACGGCAATGTTGCCAAAAACATTGCCATTGTGTTTTTTTTTCAAGGTTTTCAGGTGATGGACCAGATCATGTGATATTTTTATACAGCAGGTCATTACAGAAGCAGTGAAATCTAAAATGTCTATTTTAACTTTTTTTTTTGCTTTACGAGACTTTAACTCCTTCAATGATTTTGATGGATTGGTTTAAAAGGACCATATTGCTTTTGAACAGCAACTGGGGTATTAGTACAGCTATTTTCTGGCAATCATACATTTTTTAATTTTCTCTCAGTGATGCTGTGTGAGGGCTTATTTGCTGTGGGATGAATTGTCATCACCATTGCTTCTATTTTGGGGAACATACAACTTTATTTTGGGATGAAGGATTGTTCTACACTCTTTGTTTCACGTTTTACCACTTACACAAAGCATTTTTGAAAGAAAAAAAAAACTTTTTTTTTGTGTTTCCATTTCCAGAGTTTTATATATTGTTTTAAAATCTTTCTGCTGATCATCTTGTGTGGGAGCTTGTTTTTCGTGGGATGAGTTAATTTGGCACCATGGTACCATGTTGGGGTACATAGTATTTTTTGATTGATCGCTATTACATTTTTTGTAAGGCAATGTGACCAAAAATGTTTGACTGTTTTGACATTGTTTTTATTTTTTGCTTTTACGGCATTCAGCTGATGGGCTAGATCATGTGATATTTTTATAGAGCAGGCAATTACAGATGTTGCTATATAAAAAAATTCTAGTTTCTAGTATTACACTGACAGTTTGCCTATGAGACCCAGCCTGGGAACCTCTGCAGCTGCTGTGCCCTAAAGCCTTTGTAAGGCCTGGGGATGCCATAGCAACTATTGGGACACCGCGATCACAGCATGGGGACGCAATAGGGTGATAGAGGGAGCTCCCTCCCTCGACATATAAGAGGTTAATCTGCCAGCCTCTTTCCAGCAATGCCAGTGAATACAGCAGGGGCCTGACTGTCAGTAACAGTTGGGCCTCTGCCACAGATTCAGTAGGTGCAGAAGCTGTGTTCACTTAATCGGTGCACAGTAGATGTACGGTACATGTACAGCATTGGTTAAATATTGTACTATTTGAGAGACAGATTGACCTCTGATCATTATAACTGCTTTAAGTGTCATGGATGCAATGTCTCTATTTACTTAGCTACTATGGTAACTGTGATGATAGTGGTGTATTAATATAGTAAACAATATAGCACAGGGCCATTATGTTTTGCACGCACACACACAGCCATGTAAATTCAGCTGCATTTCAGGGACAGGGATGTACACTTGCCCCTTGGGAGTTTTAATCTGTTTCTAATCTGCTAATTTTCTGTTAGAAATAACTGAAATGGCACCAGACTGGCAGCCATTTCAGTAAGAGTTTGGTTACCTAGGCAACCTGTCAGAGTCTGTGTGAGCTGGATGCAGGAAGCCATTTTGGAGTTCAATTGAGAGAGCAGCAGCAGAAGAGAGAGCTGTGTGGTGACAGCTCTGACAGGATACCAAATGTGTGCAGGACTCTAGACATAACCTAAGAGCCTAGAAATACTCATTTAGGAAAGGTATTTTTTCAATGTTAAACCCATTTTGTTTATATTTCATGCCCTATGTCTTGTCTACCATATTTTCTGTAAATCTTTGAAAACGCATCTTGTTTTGACTGACTATGTTCCATTAAAAGGAACTATTTCTTTTTGATTGTCTGTTTCCTTTTGCTCTGAAATATTAACAGCTTGAGAATCCAACTTTCTTCAGTAGAGAATTGGTATATTCCAGTGTTATGGTTGAGATTTCATTGTATGACGATTGTAAATGTATGGGGACTGTCCAATCAGATGTGGGACATCTGAGAGAAGATTATTGTGTCCAGGAAAGTGACAAATAGGTCTTTTGGTATAGCACGCAAGTGTTACAGTGCAATAGGTCATAGACGATCGATAATATATTGATCGGCAGGGAGCAAGTTGATGTGATGCTTGATTGACGGTAGATTGGCAATTACAGTATCAAAATCCCTGCTCCTCAGGTTTAGTGTGGTTCTCTTTATGAACCTGGTGGCAGCAAATATAGGGTGTAGGGAGTTAATGCTTTGATTGATTCTCAACACCCATATATTGTCACTGCCGTGTTACGCGGACAGGCTCTTTCCGGCAGGCACCTGTGTTACCAGTAGCAACTGGAGGTGGTTGCCACTGAGGAAGGGGAAAAGAGATCCCCGATACGCATTTGGTGCTATTAAGTACATCCCCAACAAGATATCCCCACTGGAAGTCCGTGTGACAATATCCGGAAACTTATATAAAAATTGGAGCGCTCCAACACAGAAAAGGTCCGGAAGATCAGCCACTTAAATTGGTCAGTACAAGTCCACTTCTCGAGATTACACACTTCAGTCACATGACCAGATTCGAGATGTTGGTTTAAGGACCGAGAGGCAGCAGTGGAGCATGAGCTAAGTGGGATGCCGAACATTTGAATCGCGGGAAATACGAAAGATACCATGAGTAAAAACCGATCATTTGGATCGCGGGAAACACAAAAGTCACCGTGAGTAAAAACTAGATGCTCTTTGTGTTTAAATCGAACATTTTCAGAATATTGGAGAACGATCTATTGAACGTTTAAATCGGAAATTTTCTGAATATTACAGATTGGGTCTGTGCAGGACACTTTTGCTATTTCCCACCTAGGATTTATGCCCCCCCCCCTTTTTTTGGAAGTTTGTTTGGACTTTTTATTAGATTTTTATTTTATTTTTTACATTTTAGGCATTATTTTAACTATTTCGTGGCTGCAGCAATTATTAAGGATTAAATATTGAGTCTCAATATATGTTTGTATTCTATGCGATATATTAAATATTAAGATTGTATTTTATGTGATATATTAAATATTGTGAATCACTCAGATTATACTGCCAAGTATTGATATTTATTCCATTCGGGGGAGTGCCAGTCTCAAACTACATTAGCAACTGGAGGTGGTTGCTCCGGGCTTAGCTTGGCTTTGGGCATGGTTCGTGACAGTAACGCCTAACCATAATTCCCGATATACAGACGTGGACAAAATTGTTGGTACCCTTTGGTCAATGAAAGAAAAAGTCACAATGGTCACAGAAATAACTTTAATCTGACAAAAGTAATAATAAATTAAAATTCTATAAATGTTAACCAATGAAAGTCAGACATTGTTTTTCAACCATGCTTCAACAGAATTATGTAAAAAAATAAACTCATGAAACAGGCATGGACAAAAATGATGGTACCCCTAACTTAATATTTTGTTGCGCAACCTTTTGAGGCAATCACTGCAATCAAACGCTTCCTGTAACTGTCAATGAGACATCTGCACCTCTCAGCAGGTATTTTGGCCCACTCCTCATGAGCAAACTGCTCCAGTTGTGTCCGGTTTGAAGGGTGCCTTTTCCAGACTGCATGTTTCAGCTCCTTCCAAAGATGCTCAATAGGATTGAGGTCAGGGCTCATAGAAGGCCACTTTAGAATAGTCCAATTTTTTCCTCTTAGCCATTCTTGGGTGTTTTTAGCGGTGTGTTTTGGGTCATTGTCCTGTTGCAAGACCCATGACCTGCGACTGAGACCAAGCTTTCTGACACTGGCTAGTACATTTCTCTCTAGAATTCCTTGATAGTCTTGAGATTTCATTGTACCCTGCACAGATTCAAGACACCCTGTGCCAGACGCAGCAAAGCAGCCCCAGAACATAACAGAGCCTCCTCCATGTTTCACAGTAGGGACAGTGTTCTTTTCTTGATATGCTTCATTTTTTCGTCTGTGAACATACAGCTGATGTGCCTTGGCAAAAACTTCGATTTTTGTCTCATCTGTCCACAGGACATTCTCCCAGAAGCTTTGTGGCTTGTCAACATGTAGTTTGGCATATTCCAGTCTTGCTTTTTTATGATTCGTTTTCAACAATGGTGTCCTCCTTGGTCGTCTCCCATGTAGTCCACTTTGGCTCAAACAACGACGGATGGTGCGATCTGACACTGATGTTCCTTGAGCATGAAGTTCACCTTGAATCTCTTTAGAAGTCTTTCTAGGCTCTTTTGTTACCATTCGGATTATCCGTCTCTTAGATTTGTCATCAATTTTCCTCCTGCGGCCACGTCCAGGGAGGTTGGCTACAGTCCCATGGATCTTAAACTTATGAATAATATGTGCAACTGTACTCACAGGAACATCTAGTTGCTTGGAGATGGTCTTATAGCCTTTACCTTTAACATGCTTGTCTATAATTTTCTTTCTGATCTCTTGAGACAGCTCTTTCCTTTGCTTCCTCTGGTCCATGTCGAGTGTGGTACACACCATATCACCAAACAACACAGTGATTACCTGGAGCCATATATATAGGCCCAATGGCTGATTACAAGGTTGTAGACACCTGTGATGCTAATTAGTGGACACACCTTGAATTAACATGTCCCTTTGGTCACATTATGTTCTGTGTTTTCTAGGGGTACCATCATTTTTGTCCATGCCTGTTTCATGAGTTTATTTTTTTACATAATTCTGTTGAAGCATGGTTGAAAAACAATGTCTGACTTTCATTGGTTAACATTTATAGAATTTTAATTTATTATTACTTTTGTCAGATTAAAGTTATTTCTGTGACCATTGTGACTTTTTCTTTCATTGACCAAAGGGTACCAACAATTTTGTCCACGTCTGTACATGTTAACTGAGTGATCTCTTTTGTATCACATGTTCTATGACTTTATCGCCACAAGATTAGTATTCATCTTTGACATGTGTACTAGGACTTCTAAGACTTCATTAATACAATTCCTGTTGACATTATTACTATTGGAACATTTAAACAGTGCATGTGATGTACACTATTAGTCACATAAATGATTGTGTTTGCCTAGGTGTTACAGGACCTATGATATTTCCATTACATGGTTTCTAGCTCCTATTGACATCTGCAATGGACCAAGATGCCATCATCACCATTATGCATGCATATCAGACATACACCTCATTTGTTTTTAATTTGTACTGCTACTTTTAATCAATTGTTGAGTATTAATTTTTAGATAAATATGAATTATGCACTATTATTGTGGACAATTGAGTTACCAATGAAATTATACAATCCACTTGATTATGTATTTTATGGTACATTATGAATTTAAACATGTTATGGGTAAACGCATGGCTGAGGGTGTTAACAAACAGCATGTTTAAAACACACTACACCGTTGCATGTGTTATGCTTTTTCATATTATAAAGCTTTCAAAAATTGTCCCTTATCTGTACAAGACGGTGTCCAAGTGTCCAAAAATTAGGCCTCAATGAGGGAAGATCCCTGCCCCTGTTTAAACACATACAGGTTAATATCAGAAGATAGAATGTCTCATTCTGCACAAGCGTCCAAAAATGATGCTTTAACGGGGGCAGAGTGCCAGATTGTGTTTATACACTCACAAGGGTTAATTGTAAGAAGAAATAGTGGCTTGTTCTGAAGCAGCCTAGAAAAATCCCCCATTTTATTTGGGAACAGTATAGTGTGAATGTGGAAAGGATAGGGTAATTGTAGCATATGGCGGCAACAGTAGCAGCAGCAGGAGCAGCACAGCATTGAACAGACCAGGCAGTAGATGTGTATAGCAGTAGATGTGTGTAGTAGCAGTATAGGTGACTGTGTAGCAGTAATGGTAGTGACAATAGGGGAAATGGAAGTGGCAGTAGGGGATTAACAGCAGGGATTAGCAGCTGCAGCAGTGATGGCAGCAGCAGTCATACTGTGCAAAACATAATAATAGGCAAGCAGACAACACAGTAGCATGATGACGGCAGCAGCAGCCATATGATGTAGAACATAAATGTAGGCAGGCAGACAGCGGCAGTGGCAAGATGAGGCACTGTCAGCTAGAGCAGATGTAATTATCGGCCTCAACCGGGGGAATGTGAAAATCCTCACTGATCAATGCCTTGTTCATTTTGACAAAAGTACACTGGCAGAGGACAACTTTGTTCATTTGGGTATCACAATGGCCCCTGCCGTGCTGAAACCCCTATATGAGATGACACTGGAAGCTCGCAAGAGAACATACTGGGCAGTCTGCCTGCCTAGAAGCTTATGGGGTCAGACAAAATGGTATGCCCTGCTAAAGGCCAGTCATTTAGATATCAAAATAATTTTACACAATTTTTTTTATAAAAAATAATGGACAGATGGCCAAAATTAAAAATATAATAATAGCAAAATTTAATTTGTGTGAAGGTGATGAGACAATTTATACTTTTGCTTGTTTGGCCAGAGGTCCAACACACAGAATGGGCCAGTAAAATTAAATTTGGGTGAAGGCATGGAGATGCATCAAATTTGTGTAACGATGAGACAATTTCTACTTTTGCTTGTTTGGGGACAAATCCAACTGTCACGGTGGGGAGTGGAGGGAAACTCCCCACCATATAAAATGGCGAAGACGGAAAAGCTATAAAAACTAGACACCAGGAAAAGGGAGAAGGTCACCTCCTATTCATCCCTAATCCTTGCTCTTACTCCTCACCGTATGAGCTGACTCAGATGGTAGGTGGGCTTATGCACAGGAACCTGGGCCCTGAATCGCCCTGACGATCCCTGAAACAAAGAAAGGGCTGAGATGACATGTTCATTCCAGACACGGGTGAACAGGAGTCTCACTGGCCTAGCTGCCAGGAAAAGGACAGCTACTGAAACGGCAGGCAAGAACTAAAAGACAACTCACACTCACCGCGACAATAATGGCAACCGGACCCCCATGCAGACAGGATGCATGGAGGCCCCAGAAGAGCTGCATGCTGACTTGTGATTACCCCTCTGGGAACCCTGAGACCCCCTTCCAGAGGCACACCACACAGGGAACATGTCTAGCAAACATTCTGGACTACAGACACCAACAGACAGACATGAAACAACAACTAGATAAGACTACAACCACCTATACATAAACTTCACCAAACATATGCAAGGGTAGTGAAGGGAAGGTAGACAACGGGATGACATAGAAGACATTGGGGAGATATCGATGTCCCACTAGGTGGCCCTCAAGGACTGGGCAGATAAAACACCCAGGACAGGAGCAAGCTCCAGCACCAACAAAGGCTGGACTCCAGCCTGGAAGCCACAGGTGACAAAAACCAAGGGGTCACACCCAGCCAGGAAGTTAACCTTTCCAGCACCAGACAGAAGAGGAAGGAGAGCAAAGCACATACATGCTGCAACAACAAGGCATTGCCCATGGCAACCAGCATGCACAACAATGTGTCCTGGCGCACAACACTGAGGCCGTGACACCAACACACCACACAGGCCAGAAAAATAAAATTAATGTGAAAGTGAGGAAGTCCAACACATTGCATGGGCCACAAAAATGAAATTTGGGCGAAGGTGCAGAAGTGCGTTGAATTTGCATATTGACGAGACGGGTTAGGGTACTTTTGCTTGTCTGTAGTGATAAACGAGCATGCTTGGCCGAATACTGGTTCGGCTTGAGCATCGCTATGCTCGATACATGGCGGTACTCGGCCGAGTACCGCATGTGATCGAGCGCCATGCTTGAGTCTCCTCCCCGCATGTTTCACCACTGCTAAGTAGCCAATAAACGTGCAGGTAAGTACTGCCATCACTGTAATGCCAGTAGCCATGTTTGCTGCTGGCATTACAGTGATTGGCTAGCCGGAACACGTCATCGGGTGCTATATACGATGACATGTGCTCGGATCAATCATAGTCAGGGAGAGCAGAGCGTAGGAAGGGAAAGGCAGTGAAGGGAGCGAAATTTACAGTTATTATTCTAAGAAAGCTTTTCAAAGACCCAAAAGTCCTTGTGTGTGCGCGTTTTAGAGCAGCAATATATTTTTACCTGCGCTAAATCGATCAGTCTCAGGGACATCCGTGCTGAGGAAAGGACAGATAGTGCAGGGAGACAAATTTGCTGTTTTTGCTACCAAAAGCTTTTCAAAGACCCCAAAGTCATTTTAAGGACTACTGCGTGTGTGTTTGACAGCAGCAAGATATTTTTCTTTGAAACCTATTAGTGACATATACTGTACATCATCTGCAGACTGTGTCTTTTTGTGTAAATTCTAAAAATTAGCGCCACATTTATTGTCTATAATGTGCATTTAATACACATCCGTGACATATACAGTACTCCATCCGAAAACTAATTCTTTAGCGTAAATTTAAATAATCAGGGCCTAATCTTGTGTCCACAGTATGTGGCTTTCTGTGACATATACAGTACGCCATCCGAAATTTAACAAATCTGGGCCTAATATAGTGTCCATAATCTGTGGTGTTCTGTAACCAATACTGTACTACATCAGAAAACAGTGTCTGTATTGGAAAGTACAATAATCTGGGCCTAATATAGTGTCCATAATCTGTGGTGTTCTGTAACCAATACTGTACTACATCAGAAAACAGTTTCTGTATTGTAGATTTCCATATTCTGGGCCTAATATAGTGTCCATATTCTGTGGGTTTCTGTGACATATACTGTCCTGAATCCGAAAACTGTGTCTTTAGCGGACTGTAAAACAATCTGCACCACATCTAGTGACAAAACCATTAATATGAAGAAGGCGAGCACTAAGCGACGTGGAACTGGGCGTGATGCTGATGGTGCACGCAGAGGCCGTGGCCCTGGGCGCAATTAAACTGTGTCTGCTGCCAGTGCACCAGAAAAAAAAACAACATCCACCGAACCCAGCTTTATGTCCAACTTAGCTGGGCGGCGCAGGACAACACTGTCCAAATTGGACCAGTGCAAACAGTTGATCGATTGGATTGCTGAAGATAATGCTTCCAGTCGGTTAAGCACCACCCTCTCTTCCACCAAGTCCAGTCTCTGTAGCCAAGCGTCTGGTCAACCGAATCCTCACTCTGATCATCCTTCCTCCCACAATGGATATTCCAAGGAGCTCTTTCCAGCGCCAGCATTACATTTGGCCCTCGCATCCAGCACGCTTGAAGAGGGATCGGAGATATTGTGCCCTGATTCCCAACCTTATATTACGGTGGTGAACGGAAATCATTTGTTCATGAGGTGGATGATGATGAGACACAATTGTCAATCACTGAGGTTGTGGTTAGGTCAAGTTAGGAGGATGAGCAGAGTAAGGAAGTGGAAGACGAGGTGGTGGACGATGAGGACACTGACCCAACATGGTCAGGTGAAAAGCCGAGTGAGGACAGCAGTACAGAGGGGGAGGGATCCTCAGCAAAGCAACAGGCTGGAAGAGGCAGTGGGGTTGCAAAAGGAAGAAGTTGGCCCACACCAAACAGGCCCGCAACCGTTACACGGAGCACCCCCATGTGTAAATCTACCTTGCCTTGGGGTAGGTGTTTCCGCAGTATGGCGCTTTTTTGAGGAAAGTGCAGACGACAAAAGAGTGGTAGTTTGCAACCTGTGCCGTACCAAAATGAGTCGGGCGTGAACACTAGATACCTCACCACCACCAGCATGATCCGCCACATGGCCTCCAAGCACCCTAAGAAGTGAGCCGAACGCCTGGGTCCACAATCTAGGTCTGCGGGTCACACCACTGCCTCCTCTTCCCCTGAGTTACACACTGCTAGCCAATCCCCTGTCAAAGGCACAGGCCCAGATGCCCCTCGCCTTGCACCTGGACTTTCACATGAACCATCAGCAACAACATCCGCTTCCCTGTCCCAGCGCAGCATCCAAATATCCAAAACTCAGTCATTTGAACACAAGCGCAAATACCCACCCACAGCATAGCACTAAATGCGCAACTTTCGAAAATTACTGGCCCTTGAAATGTGGCCATTAATGCTGGTGGACACTAAGGCCTTCCGCAGCCTGATGTCGGCGGCTGTCCCTTGGTACGCAGTCCCCAGCTGCCACTATTTTTCACTGTGTGCCGTGCCCGCCTTACACCAGCACGTGTCCCAGAATATCACCCGTGCCCTGACCAACGTAGTGCTGGTGGCCAGGGACGCTACATTTCCCTGACCGCACACTGGGTAAATGTTGTGGAGGCCGGGAGTGAGTCATACCCTGGGATGGCACAGGTGCTACCGATGCCCAGGATTGCGGGCCCTAAGTCCATCAGGGTCTCCGCCAGCAGCTATGTTACTGGCTCCAACCCACACTTCTCCTCCTCTGCCGCCTCCTCCTCCACTTCCACCTCCAGCAGCAGTCCGCCATCAGTCGCTAGCTGTAAGCAGTGTAGCACTGCTGTGGGTAAGTGTCAACAGGCCGTGCTGAAGCTGATCTGTTAGAGGACAAACAGCACACCGCCGCATTGCGGTGGCAGGGTATAAGGGACCAGACTGAGCTGTGGCTCTCGCCACTCAACCTACAACCAGGCATGGTTGTGTCTGACAATGGCCATAACTTGGCAGCTTTGGAGCTCAGCAACCTGACACACATCCCATGCCTAGCCCACGTCTTAAACTTAGTGGTTCAGCGATTTATCAAAACCTATCCCAAAAACCTATCCCAATTCGCCGCGCGTGTGCCCATTTCTGCAAGTCGTCCAAAGCTTCAGCCGGTCTGTTAACACTGCAGCAGTGCTTGCGGCTTCCAGCTCACCGACTGTTGTGCGACGTGAGCACGCGCTGGAACTCTATGTTCCACATGTTGGCCAGGCTTTGTGAGCAGCAGAGGGCAGTTGTGGAATACCAGCTGCAACATGGTCCGTCGCCTTTTGAGTCAAAGGCCACTATTCACAAGCGAGGAGTGGGCAATGATGTCAGACCTCTGTGAGGTTTTAAAAAACTATGATGAATCTACACAGATGGTTACTGGCGATAACACTGTTATCAGCATAACCATCCCACTGCTGTGTCTACTCAAACGATCGCTGCTCATAATTAAAGATGACGCTCTGAATGTGGCAGACGAGGAACTGGGGGAGGACATTATACAGTGTGATAACCAGACCACCTACATTTTGTTTTCTCAGCGCAAATTGGACCATGAAGAGGGAGAGGAGGATCTGGAGACAGTTGCCTCTGCTACCCAGGGAACTTTAATCCCTTCCCGACTGCCATACAGCTATATATGTGCTAGCTGCACATACCCTGTGCAGCTAGCACGTTTATAGATGTCATGGCAGTTCTTTAATCCAAGCGCTATAAAGCAATTCTGCTTCTGCCCCATAAAGCTTCTGCCCCATGACTGCTGCTCTCACAAACAGCATGCAGTGCAGTAATGCCGGCAAGGGACCAATCAGAGTCCCTTACATCACAAAAATTCCAACACCAAGCGATCAAAAAGGCGCATGCCCCCCAAAATAGTACCAATCAAACCGTCACCTCATCCCGCAAAAATGATACCCTATTTTAGACAATCGCCCAAAAAATAAAAAAGCTATGGCTCTCAGACTATGGAGACACTAAAACATCATTTTTTTGGTTTCAGAAATGCTATTATCGTGTAAAACTTTAATAAATAAGACAAAGTATACATATTAGGTATTGTCATGTCCGTAATGATCTGCTCTATAAAACTGTCACATGACTTAACACCTCAGATGAACGCTGTAAAAATAAATAAATAAAAACTGTTCCAAAACAGCCAATTTTTTGGTCACCTTGCACCATAAAGTGTAATAATGAATGATCAAAAAATCCTATGTACCCAAATATGGTATCAATAAAAACCTCAACTCTTTCTGCAAAAAACGAGCCCCTGCACAAGATGATCGGCAGAAAAATAAAAAACATATGGCGTTCAGAAAATGGACACACAAAAACATAATTTCTAAATGCTTTATTATGTAAAACAAACAAACAAAGAAAGTAGACATATTTGATATAATTGCGTCCGTAACAACCTGCTCTATAAAAAATAACACATGATCTACCCTGTCAGATGAATCTTGTAAAAAGTTTTAAATAACAAAATGGTGCCTCACCAAAAAATTTTATATAGAGCAATTAAAAATAATATGTACCCCAAAATAGTACCAATAAAATTGGCACCTTATCCCCTAGTTTCCAAAATAGGGTCACTTTTTGGGAGTTTCTACTGTAAGGGTGCATCAGGGGGGCTTTAAATCGGACATGACATCTAAAACCAGTCCAGCAAAATCTGCCTTCCAAAAACCATGCGGCAGTCCGTTTCTTCTGCTCCCTGCCGTGTGCCCTTACATCAGTTTACTACCACATGTGGGGTGTATCTGTAAACCGCAGAATCAGGGTAATAAATATTGAGTTTTGTTTGGCTGTTACCCTCAATGTGTTAAAGAAAAAAATGTAATAAAATGGAAAATCTGCCAAAAAAGTGAAATTTAATCTCCATTTTCCTTTAATTCTTGTGGAACAAAGTTTGCAAAATCAGTTTTGAGTAACTTGAGGGGTGTAGTTTCTACAATGGGGTCATTTATGGGGGTATCCACTATGTAAGCCTCACAAAGTGACTTCAGACCTGAACTGGTCCTTAAAAAGTGGGTTTTGGAAATGTTCTTAAAAATGTTGTAGGTGAAATATATTGACACAAATTTATTGACTCTTCATTTCATTGAGATGCTAGAACATGTGTCAATTACATCTGACATATTATTAGTGACCTGTGACGTCGAGTCTTTGTACACGAACATTGCGTATACGCAAGCTTTTCAAAGACCCCAAAGTCATTTTAAGGACTACTGCGTGTGTGTTTGACAGCAGCAAGATATTTTTCTTTGAAACCTATTAGTGACATATACTGTACATCATCTGCAGACTGTGTCTTTTTGTGTAAATTCTAAAAATTAGCGCCACATTTATTGTCTATAATGTGCATTTAATACACATCCGTGACATATACAGTACTCCATCCGAAAACTAATTCTTTAGCGTAAATTTAAATAATCAGGGCCTAATCTTGTGTCCACAGTATGTGGCTTTCTGTGACATATACAGTACGCCATCCGAAATTTAACAAATCTGGGCCTAATATAGTGTCCATAATCTGTGGTGTTCTGTAACCAATACTGTACTACATCAGAAAACAGTGTCTGTATTGGAAAGTACAATAATCTGGGCCTAATATAGTGTCCATAATCTGTGGTGTTCTGTAACCAATACTGTACTACATCAGAAAACAGTTTCTGTATTGTAGATTTCCATATTCTGGGCCTAATATAGTGTCCATATTCTGTGGGTTTCTGTGACATATACTGTCCTGAATCCGAAAACTGTGTCTTTAGCGGACTGTAAAACAATCTGCACCACATCTAGTGACAAAACCATTAATATGAAGAAGGCGAGCACTAAGCGACGTGGAACTGGGCGTGATGCTGATGGTGCACGCAGAGGCCGTGGCCCTGGGCGCAATTAAACTGTGTCTGCTGCCAGTGCACCAGAAAAAAAAACAACATCCACCGAACCCAGCTTTATGTCCAACTTAGCTGGGCGGCGCAGGACAACACTGTCCAAATTGGACCAGTGCAAACAGTTGATCGATTGGATTGCTGAAGATAATGCTTCCAGTCGGTTAAGCACCACCCTCTCTTCCACCAAGTCCAGTCTCTGTAGCCAAGCGTCTGGTCAACCGAATCCTCACTCTGATCATCCTTCCTCCCACAATGGATATTCCAAGGAGCTCTTTCCAGCGCCAGCATTACATTTGGCCCTCGCATCCAGCACGCTTGAAGAGGGATCGGAGATATTGTGCCCTGATTCCCAACCTTATATTACGGTGGTGAACGGAAATCATTTGTTCATGAGGTGGATGATGATGAGACACAATTGTCAATCACTGAGGTTGTGGTTAGGTCAAGTTAGGAGGATGAGCAGAGTAAGGAAGTGGAAGACGAGGTGGTGGACGATGAGGACACTGACCCAACATGGTCAGGTGAAAAGCCGAGTGAGGACAGCAGTACAGAGGGGGAGGGATCCTCAGCAAAGCAACAGGCTGGAAGAGGCAGTGGGGTTGCAAAAGGAAGAAGTTGGCCCACACCAAACAGGCCCGCAACCGTTACACGGAGCACCCCCATGTGTAAATCTACCTTGCCTTGGGGTAGGTGTTTCCGCAGTATGGCGCTTTTTTGAGGAAAGTGCAGACGACAAAAGAGTGGTAGTTTGCAACCTGTGCCGTACCAAAATGAGTCGGGCGTGAACACTAGATACCTCACCACCACCAGCATGATCCGCCACATGGCCTCCAAGCACCCTAAGAAGTGAGCCGAACGCCTGGGTCCACAATCTAGGTCTGCGGGTCACACCACTGCCTCCTCTTCCCCTGAGTTACACACTGCTAGCCAATCCCCTGTCAAAGGCACAGGCCCAGATGCCCCTCGCCTTGCACCTGGACTTTCACATGAACCATCAGCAACAACATCCGCTTCCCTGTCCCAGCGCAGCATCCAAATATCCAAAACTCAGTCATTTGAACACAAGCGCAAATACCCACCCACAGCATAGCACTAAATGCGCAACTTTCGAAAATTACTGGCCCTTGAAATGTGGCCATTAATGCTGGTGGACACTAAGGCCTTCCGCAGCCTGATGTCGGCGGCTGTCCCTTGGTACGCAGTCCCCAGCTGCCACTATTTTTCACTGTGTGCCGTGCCCGCCTTACACCAGCACGTGTCCCAGAATATCACCCGTGCCCTGACCAACGTAGTGCTGGTGGCCAGGGACGCTACATTTCCCTGACCGCACACTGGGTAAATGTTGTGGAGGCCGGGAGTGAGTCATACCCTGGGATGGCACAGGTGCTACCGATGCCCAGGATTGCGGGCCCTAAGTCCATCAGGGTCTCCGCCAGCAGCTATGTTACTGGCTCCAACCCACACTTCTCCTCCTCTGCCGCCTCCTCCTCCACTTCCACCTCCAGCAGCAGTCCGCCATCAGTCGCTAGCTGTAAGCAGTGTAGCACTGCTGTGGGTAAGTGTCAACAGGCCGTGCTGAAGCTGATCTGTTAGAGGACAAACAGCACACCGCCGCATTGCGGTGGCAGGGTATAAGGGACCAGACTGAGCTGTGGCTCTCGCCACTCAACCTACAACCAGGCATGGTTGTGTCTGACAATGGCCATAACTTGGCAGCTTTGGAGCTCAGCAACCTGACACACATCCCATGCCTAGCCCACGTCTTAAACTTAGTGGTTCAGCGATTTATCAAAACCTATCCCAAAAACCTATCCCAATTCGCCGCGCGTGTGCCCATTTCTGCAAGTCGTCCAAAGCTTCAGCCGGTCTGTTAACACTGCAGCAGTGCTTGCGGCTTCCAGCTCACCGACTGTTGTGCGACGTGAGCACGCGCTGGAACTCTATGTTCCACATGTTGGCCAGGCTTTGTGAGCAGCAGAGGGCAGTTGTGGAATACCAGCTGCAACATGGTCCGTCGCCTTTTGAGTCAAAGGCCACTATTCACAAGCGAGGAGTGGGCAATGATGTCAGACCTCTGTGAGGTTTTAAAAAACTATGATGAATCTACACAGATGGTTACTGGCGATAACACTGTTATCAGCATAACCATCCCACTGCTGTGTCTACTCAAACGATCGCTGCTCATAATTAAAGATGACGCTCTGAATGTGGCAGACGAGGAACTGGGGGAGGACATTATACAGTGTGATAACCAGACCACCTACATTTTGTTTTCTCAGCGCAAATTGGACCATGAAGAGGGAGAGGAGGATCTGGAGACAGTTGCCTCTGCTACCCAGGGAACTTTAATCCCTTCCCGACTGCCATACAGCTATATATGTGCTAGCTGCACATACCCTGTGCAGCTAGCACGTTTATAGATGTCATGGCAGTTCTTTAATCCAAGCGCTATAAAGCAATTCTGCTTCTGCCCCATAAAGCTTCTGCCCCATGACTGCTGCTCTCACAAACAGCATGCAGTGCAGTAATGCCGGCAAGGGACCAATCAGAGTCCCTTACATCACAAAAATTCCAACACCAAGCGATCAAAAAGGCGCATGCCCCCCAAAATAGTACCAATCAAACCGTCACCTCATCCCGCAAAAATGATACCCTATTTTAGACAATCGCCCAAAAAATAAAAAAGCTATGGCTCTCAGACTATGGAGACACTAAAACATCATTTTTTTGGTTTCAGAAATGCTATTATCGTGTAAAACTTTAATAAATAAGAAAAAGTATACATATTAGGTATTGTCATGTCCGTAATGATCTGCTCTATAAAACTGTCACATGACTTAACACCTCAGATGAACGCTGTAAAAATAAATAAATAAAAACTGTTCCAAAACAGCCAATTTTTTGGTCACCTTGCACCATAAAGTGTAATAATGAATGATCAAAAAATCCTATGTACCCAAATATGGTATCAATAAAAACCTCAACTCTTTCTGCAAAAAACGAGCCCCTGCACAAGATGATCGGCAGAAAAATAAAAAACATATGGCGTTCAGAAAATGGACACACAAAAACATAATTTCTAAATGCTTTATTATGTAAAACAAACAAACAAAGAAAGTAGACATATTTGATATAATTGCGTCCGTAACAACCTGCTCTATAAAAAATAACACATGATCTACCCTGTCAGATGAATCTTGTAAAAAGTTTTAAATAACAAAATGGTGCCTCACCAAAAAATTTTATATAGAGCAATTAAAAATAATATGTACCCCAAAATAGTACCAATAAAATTGGCACCTTATCCCCTAGTTTCCAAAATAGGGTCACTTTTTGGGAGTTTCTACTGTAAGGGTGCATCAGGGGGGCTTTAAATCGGACATGACATCTAAAACCAGTCCAGCAAAATCTGCCTTCCAAAAACCATGCGGCAGTCCGTTTCTTCTGCTCCCTGCCGTGTGCCCTTACATCAGTTTACTACCACATGTGGGGTGTATCTGTAAACCGCAGAATCAGGGTAATAAATATTGAGTTTTGTTTGGCTGTTACCCTCAATGTGTTAAAGAAAAAAATGTAATAAAATGGAAAATCTGCCAAAAAAGTGAAATTTAATCTCCATTTTCCTTTAATTCTTGTGGAACAAAGTTTGCAAAATCAGTTTTGAGTAACTTGAGGGGTGTAGTTTCTACAATGGGGTCATTTATGGGGGTATCCACTATGTAAGCCTCACAAAGTGACTTCAGACCTGAACTGGTCCTTAAAAAGTGGGTTTTGGAAATGTTCTTAAAAATGTTGTAGGTGAAATATATTGACACAAATTTATTGACTCTTCATTTCATTGAGATGCTAGAACATGTGTCAATTACATCTGACATATTATTAGTGACCTGTGACGTCGAGTCTTTGTACACGAACATTGCGTATACGGATGGCATTGGGGCCACTACTTATTTTTTGGAGAGGTCAGTTTCCGGGGAGCCAGCCAACCACACTTTCCTGGTGAGCCTTCTGCATTTTATTTTACACCATAACTATTTTGTTTTTGATTACATTTTCTACAGGCAGGAGTCTGGAACAGCAATGGGGGCACGTTGTGCGCTGTCATACGCAAACCTATTTCTGTGTTGGTAGGAGGAGACCTGCGTGTACCCGTCGCCATTCTTTTGTGACTGTGTGGTGGGCTGGTTCCGCTACATTGACGATGTTCTGTTTCTTTGGCAGAGTTCTAGGGAGACTTGTGTTCAATTTATTGATACACTGAACGAAAACAACTTGAACATCCATCTAACATATACTATTTCGGATGATACAATGGACTTCTTGGATTTGAGACTACGCAAGGAGGATGAACGGATTGTCACATCTCTCTTCCGAAAGAGCACCGCTACCAACAGTTTGCTACATTATCGGAGCTTCCACCCAGCACACATGAAGAATGGACTACCGAAGGGTCAATTTCTCAGAATGCGACGCAATTGTACCCATTTGACCAAAATCAGGGCAGCTCCAGCTGATTTGACGTCACGTTTCCAGAAGAGGGGTTACCCCAAGAAACTCATATCCCATGCTTATAAGGATGCCAAGGGTTCGGATCGAACGAATCTGTTCACCCTCAGACCAAAAACCAGGGATGGCAAGATACATCTGATCACCCGTTACAATATCAGTGGACAGCACTTCATAAGATTTTGGAAAATCACTAGTTTTTGCTCATGTCAGATCAAAGGCTGACGCCCTATGTAGAAAACAAACCAAAGATCATTGCACACAAAGCACCTTCTCTTAAAGACCAACTAGTACGGAGCCATTTTAAGCGTCCCACACGGGGGCTAAACAGAGGCATCAAACTGAAGGGTACACATCCGTGTTGCCAATGTAATGTTTGCCCATTCATGTTGGGCAAGGATAATTTTTTAAATGGTAAGGAGTGTATACGCCTCAATCACTATATCAACTGTCCATGTAAGAAATTGTACATGAGGCAAACTTCACAGGAATTGCGGAAACAGGTCCAACAACACATGTCCAACATCACCTTGGCTGCCCGGGACAGGGCCGAAAAGGAGAAACCTCTTACTTCTGTGGCTACACATTTTTTGGACCATCATGGTGGTAAGTATAACTGTCTACAGGTGGTGGGCTTGGAGAAAGTCCACTACAATATTAGGGGCACACACATGACACAATGTTTGCCTAAAGCTGAATCCCGATGGATTTATAATCTAGATTGCTTGTCCCCGCAGGGTCTTAACAAGGAACTTTTATTCACAGGTTTTTATGCAAGATAATTTGTTGCATGTTTTTTTTACACTTTTGTTTTTTTCCCTTTTTTTCTTTAGATGCACATACTCTTTGTCTTTACACGTGATAACCTGGTTCTCCACTTCGGGTCCGTCAGCTTATCCTTTTTTCCACCTTTTGCCGGGAACGGCCTAACATTGTTTACAAGGAATTCTTTGTATCACCGGGCGGAAGGATTTTTTCATCCAGATTCACACAACGAAGGACTTACCTTATTTGCCCTATGTGCATTTTTTGGACTATACTGATTCAGTGCAGCACCATCTGCAGCACTTTTCCCTTCTAATTGCTTTCTGAGTGAGGCCCTGTGGGTGACGGCACAAAGCGGCTTTCTCACCCCTTTTTTCCCCCTCTCCTACTTCTCCCTTCCCCCTTTTTTTTTGGGGGGGGGGGAAATCATTAAATCATTAATTGAATCATTAAATGGAATCCTTAAATCAAATATAATAAATTATGATAAACGATGATGCACATACTGTAGAATAAAATAGAAATAAAATAAAACAATAAATAATATAAATAATAAATATATATAATAATAATAATAATAATAATAATAAAAGATAGAGAAAAAATAATACATAATAATATAAAGAAAAATAATAAATGAAAAAGTAATAGTATAAATATATAAAAATTTATAAAAATAACAAAAATAAAAGATAAAAAATAAAAAATACATTTTAAAATATTAGTATAGAGAATATAAATCAGGGACACGTATTAAATCACAAAACAAGAGGCATAAATTATGTAGTTTAATTAATATATTTAGGTTAATCTGACCAATAATTGATTTTATATATGCAGGGCTAATTCAAGATATCGATGTTGCCCCTTTATTCACAAATTTAATCACGTCTATTAATACTAATTTTTCACTATTATAATAGATTACTTATTAGATTGAATATATGGATTTTAATCAATTTTTCACAAAAGGTTGTTTCATGTTTTTCACTTATATGAAAATTTCTCTGTGTTCCTCTGTTCTATATGCTCTTTATATTTTTTGAACATAATTGATCATGCACTTGTATTAAGGTTTTTACTGGGAATTATTGTTTATACATGTTAATTCATTCCCATTCTTTTTTGCTTTTTCTTTTCTTCCGCTTTTGTCTGTTCACCCAAAAAAGAACATATATGCGCTTTCTGCGCTTCGATTTTGTTATGTTATTTCCGGCCTATGATACGCAGCAGGTGCCTTCTGAGCCTGCGCGATTTGCTGCTTCTGTTGTTTGGAACGCAGCACGCGCCGGCTCGGCTGTACGCATGAGTAGACGGCACTTCCGGTCGCCGTCTGCTTTGGCGTCTCTTGGCAACCATGCTTGCATGTTTTTTTAAGTTATTAAGCGCCGTCTCTTCCTCCTCTCCCCCCCTCCTCCTCTATGCGAGCGTGGCTGCCGTTGCCCCCCCACTCTGCATCTGGACATTTAGGACGCAGGTGAAGATCATTATTATTGATTATTATGTATGTATATACAGTATATCGGACTATGTACCACTTAGGATCAGGCACTCCTGAGGAAGCCAGCAAGTCTGGCGATACGCGTTGGGCTTCTTTCCTGACCACCACACATACCCCCACCATGTTACCTCCATGATAAGTATTCTAGCTCTTTATTTATTGTTGATGGATTTTATGCACTTTATATTGTTATACAGTCATCGATGTGGGGGCTTGTTCATGACTTTGTGGTGAGTCAGGGTGGCATGTGCACTTACATGGTTCACATGGCCTTGATTTGTTGTATACAATGATTTTAACCCATTTTTTTGTCGTGTCTGTTGATTTAAATAAATTTGATATATTTTAGATGTGCGGCTCCTATCACGTATTCTTTTTTCTCCTTCTTTGAAGGACAATGTGTCACAACAAAACAATCTCAGAATGGCTTGGATAAATAGGTGTTCCAAAGCTATTACCACATAAAGTGACGCATGTCAGATTTTTAAATTTTGACCTGGACACTGGGGCATCAATAACCCTTGGTCATGAAAGGGTTAATTCCATCTGTTCAGTGTGTTTGGGCATAAGAGGTGGAGGAGGATGAGGAGATGGAGTGTAATCCTGATGTCGACATCGACGTCTTGACTGTTGGTACTCTGGCACACATGGCTGACTTCATGTTAGGCTGACTTTCCCGCAACGCTCGCATTATACGCATTTTAGATAACACGGATTACTGGGTGTTCACCCTTATCGACCCCCGCTACAAAGAGAACTTCTCATCTCTCATTTCTGTGGTGGACAGGACGAGTAAAATGGTGCAATACCAGAAGGTACTTGTTCAGAGATTGCTCCAAAATTTTCCATCTGACAACGCAGCCAGGAGAGTCCGTACTTCCTTAGGCAACAGAGGAAGGGAGACACACCAGTTCTAACAAAGGCAGGGCAACACTCTCCAAGGCATAAAAATAAAAATAAAACAGGCACTCAACAACTGGTATGTCTATAGTAGAATATTTATATAGTAAATGTGCAATAAAATATCACATAAAAATTATAAAACATATAAAATATAGCATAAAAATGAATGCACTGAGCTTAGTTTAGCTTGTCTGAGTTTGACAAATGCTGTTGGGGTTCAGAAAATTGCTTACATCAATAAATGAATTGTGATATTAATAAGTGAGAATTAGTGAAATATTGATAATAATATTATTAGAAAAATATGAAAATATTATAATGATAATAATAGTCTTTGTGAGAAAAAGAGGTAATGGTGATTAGGGATGAGCGAACTCGAACTGTATAGTTCGGGTTCGTACCGAATTTTGGGGTGTCCGTGACACGGACCCGAACCCGGACATTTTCGTAAAAGTCCGGGTTCGGGTTCGGTGTTCGTCGCTTTCTTCGCGCTTTTGTGACGCTTTCTTGGCGCTTTTTGAAAGGCTGCAAAGCAGCCAATCAACAAGCGTCATACTACTTGCCCCAAGAGGCCATCACAGCCATGCCTACTATTGGCATGGCTGTGATTGGCCAGAGCACCATGTGACCCAGCCTCTATTTAAGCTGGAGTCACATAGCGCCGCCCGTCACTCTGCTCTGATTAGCGTAGGGAGAGGTTGCGGCTGCGACAGTAGGGCGAGATTAGGCAGATTAACTCCTCCAAAGGACTTGATTAACTGATCGATCTGCAGCTGTGGATCATTGAGCTGCTGATCCTCAATTGCTCACTGTTTTTAGGCTGCACAGACCGTTTGTCAGTCACATTTTTCTGGGGTGATCGGCGGCCATTTTGTGTCTTGTGGTGCGCCAGCACAAGCTGCGACCAAGTGCATTTAACCCTCAATGGTGTGGTTGTTTTTTGGCTAAAGCCTACATCAGGGTGAAGCTGTCACACCAAGTGCATTTAACCAGCAATAGTCTGTTCATTTTTTGGCCATATACAAAATCAGGGGCAAGCTGCGCCTGTCACCAAGTGCATTTAACCCTCAATGGTGTGGTTGTTTTTTGGCTAAAGCCTACATCAGGGTGAAGCTGTCACACCAAGTGCATTTAACCAGCAATAGTCTGTTCATTTTTTGGCCATATACTAAATCAGGGGCAAGCTGCGCCTGTCACCAAGTGCATTTAACCCTCAATGGTGTGGTTGTTTTTTGGCTAAAGCCTACATCAGGGTGAAGCTGTCACACCAAGTGCATTTAACCAGCAATAGTCTGTTTATTTTTTGGCCATATCCCAGTCTAATTCTGTCACTAAATCCATACCGGTCACCCAGCGCCTAAATACTAGGCCTCAAATTTATATCCAGCTAAATCTGTCCCTAGTGCTGTAGCTGGGCGAGTTATTTAGTGTCCGTTCAAGCACATTTCTTGTTCTGGGTTGAAATACAATTCCCAATTTAGCAATTTCATAATTTAGTGGTTTCTGCTATATCAGAGCTATTTGAAATCTATCCCTAAAAGGGTATATAATATTCAAGGTGCACATTGGGTCATTCAGAATAACTTCACACACACCCGCTACTGTGTATTTCCAAGTCTAATTCTGGCACTAAACCCATACCTGTCACCCAGCGCCTAAATACTAGGCCTCAAATTTATATCCCGCTAAATCTGTCCTTAGTGCTGTAGCTGGGCGAGTTATTTAGTGTCCGTTCAAGCACATTTCTTGTTCTGGGTTGAAATACAATTCCCAATTTAGCAATTTCATAATTTAGTGGTTTCTGCTATATCAGAGCTATTTGAAATCTATCCCTAAAAGGGTATATAATATTCAAGGTGCACATTGGGTCATTCAGAATAACTTCACACACACCCGCTACTGTGTATTTCCAAGTCTAATTCTGGCACTAAACCCATACCTGTCACCCAGCGCCTAAATACTAGGCCTCAAATTTATATCCCGCTAAATCTGTCCTTAGTGCTGTAGCTGGGCGAGTTATTTAGTGTCCGTTCAAGCACATTTCTTGTTCTGGGTTGAAATACAATTCCCAATTTAGCAATTTCATAATTTAGTGGTTTCTGCTATATCAGAGCTATTTGAAATCTATCCCTAAAAGGGTATATAATATTCAAGGTGCACATTGGGTCATTCAGAATAACTTCACACACACCCGCTACTGTGTATTTCCAAGTCTAATTCTGGCACTAAACCCATACCTGTCACCCAGCGCCTAAATACTAGGCCTCAAATTTATATCCCGCTAAATCTGTCCTTAGTGCTGTAGCTGGGCGAGTTATTTAGTGTCCGTTCAAGCACATTTCTTGTTCTGGGTTGAAATACAATTCCCAATTTAGCAATTTCATAATTTAGTGGTTTCTGCTATATCAGAGCTATTTGAAATCTATCCCTAAAAGGGTATATAATATTCAAGGTGCACATTGGGTCATTCAGAATAACTTCACACACACCCGCTACTGTGTATTTCCAAGTCTAATTCTGGCACTAAACCCATACCTGTCACCCAGCGCCTAAATACTAGGCCTCAAATTTATATCCCGCTAAATCTGTCCTTAGTGCTGTAGCTGGGCGAGTTATTTAGTGTCCGTTCAAGCACATTTCTTGTTCTGGGTTGAAATACAATTCCCAATTTAGCAATTTCATAATTTAGTGGTTTCTGCTATATCAGAGCTATTTGAAATCTATCCCTAAAAGGGTATATAATATTCAAGGTGCACATTGGGTCATTCAGAATAACTTCACACACACCCGCTACTGTGTATTTCCAAGTCTAATTCTGGCACTAAACCCATACCTGTCACCCAGCGCCTAAATACTAGGCCTCAAATTTATATCCCGCTAAATCTGTCCTTAGTGCTGTAGCTGGGCGAGTTATTTAGTGTCCGTTCAAGCACATTTCTTGTTCTGGGTTGAAATACAATTCCCAATTTAGCAATTTCATAATTTAGTGGTTTCTGCTATATCAGAGCTATTTGAAATCTATCCCTAAAAGGGTATATAATATTCAAGGTGCACATTGGGTCATTCAGAATAACTTCACACACACCCGCTACTGTGTATTTCCAAGTCTAATTCTGGCACTAAACCCATACCTGTCACCCAGCGCCTAAATACTAGGCCTCAAATTTATATCCCGCTAAATCTGTCCTTAGTGCTGTAGCTGGGCGAGTTATTTAGTGTCCGTTCAAGCACATTTCTTGTTCTGGGTTGAAATACAATTCCCAATTTAGCAATTTCATAATTTAGTGGTTTCTGCTATATCAGAGCTATTTGAAATCTATCCCTAAAAGGGTATATAATATTCAAGGTGCACATTGGGTCATTCAGAATAACTTCACACACACCCGCTACTGTGTATTTCCAAGTCTAATTCTGGCACTAAACCCATACCTGTCACCCAGCGCCTAAATACTAGGCCTCAAATTTATATCCCGCTAAATCTGTCCTTAGTGCTGTAGCTGGGCGAGTTATTTAGTGTCCGTTCAAGCACATTTCTTGTTCTGGGTTGAAATACAATTCCCAATTTAGCAATTTCATAATTTTGTGGTTTCTGCTATATCAGAGCTATTTGAAATCTATCCCTAAAAGGGTATATAATATTGAAGGTGCACATAGGGTCATTCAGAATAACTTCACACACACCCGCTACTGTGTATTTCCAAGTCTAATTCTGGCACTAAACCCATACCTGTCACCCAGCGCCTAAATACTAGGCCTCAAATTTATATCCCGCTAAATCTGTCCTTAGTGCTGTAGCTGGGCGAGTTATTTAGTGTCCGTTCAAGCACATTTCTTGTTCTGGGTTGAAATACAATTCCCAATTTAGCAATTTCATAATTTAGTGGTTTCTGCTATATCAGAGCTATTTGAAATCTATCCCTAAAAGGGTATATAATATTCAAGGTGCACATTGGGTCATTCAGAATAACTTCACACACACCCGCTACTGTGTATTTCCAAGTCTAATTCTGGCACTAAACCCATACCTGTCACCCAGCGCCTAAATACTAGGCCTCAAATTTATATCCCGCTAAATCTGTCCTTAGTGCTGTAGCTGGGCGAGTTATTTAGTGTCCGTTCAAGCACATTTCTTGTTCTGGGTTGAAATACAATTCCCAATTTAGCAATTTCATAATTTAGTGGTTTCTGCTATATCAGAGCTATTTGAAATCTATCCCTAAAAGGGTATATAATATTCAAGGTGCACATTGGGTCATTCAGAATAACTTCACACACACCCGCTACTGTGTATTTCCAAGTCTAATTCTGGCACTAAACCCATACCTGTCACCCAGCGCCTAAATACTAGGCCTCAAATTTATATCCCGCTAAATCTGTCCTTAGTGCTGTAGCTGGGCGAGTTATTTAGTGTCCGTTCAAGCACATTTCTTGTTCTGGGTTGAAATACAATTCCCAATTTAGCAATTTCATAATTTAGTGGTTTCTGCTATATCAGAGCTATTTGAAATCTATCCCTAAAAGGGTATATAATATTCAAGGTGCACATTGGGTCATTCAGAATAACTTCACACACACCCGCTACTGTGTATTTCCAAGTCTAATTCTGGCACTAAACCCATACCTGTCACCCAGCGCCTAAATACTAGGCCTCAAATTTATATCCCGCTAAATCTGTCCTTAGTGCTGTAGCTGGGCGAGTTATTTAGTGTCCGTTCAAGCACATTTCTTGTTCTGGGTTGAAATACAATTCCCAATTTAGCAATTTCATAATTTAGTGGTTTCTGCTATATCAGAGCTATTTGAAATCTATCCCTAAAAGGGTATATAATATTCAAGGTGCACATTGGGTCATTCAGAATAACTTCACACACACCCGCTACTGTGTATTTCCAAGTCTAATTCTGGCACTAAACCCATACCTGTCACCCAGCGCCTAAATACTAGGCCTCAAATTTATATCCCGCTAAATCTGTCCGTAGTGCTGTAGCTGGGCGAGTTATTTAGTGTCCGTTCAAGCACATTTCTTGTTCTGGGTTGAAATACAATTCCCAATTTAGCAATTTCATAATTTAGTGGTTTCTGCTATATCAGAGCTATTTGAAATCTATCCCTAAAAGGGTATATAATATTCAAGGTGCACATAGGGTCATTCAGAATAACTTCACACACACGCTTCTGTGCATTTCCAAGTCTAATTCTGTCACTAAATCCATACCGGTCACCCAGCGCCTAAATACTAGGCCTCAAATTTATATCCAGCTAAATCTGTCCCTAGTGCTGTAGCTGGGCGAGTTATTTAGTGTCCGTTCAAGCACATTTCTTGTTCTGGGTTGAAATACAATTCCCAATTTAGCAATTTCATAATTTAGTGGTTTCTGCTATATCAGAGCTATTTGAAATCTATCCCTAAAATGGTATATAATATTCAAGGTGCACATAGGGTCATTCAGAATAACTTCACACACCCGCTACTGTGCATTTCCAAATCTAATTCTGTCACTAAACCCATACCTGTCACCCAGCGCCTAAATACTAGGCCTCAAATTTATATCCCGCTAAATCTCTCGTTACCGCTGTCCTGTTGTGGCTGGGAAAGTTATTTAGTGTCCGTCAAAGCACATTTTTTGTTCTGGGTTGAAATACAATTCCCAATTTAGCAATTTCATAATTTAGTCGTTTCTGCTATATCAGAGCTATTTGAAATCTATCCCTAAAAGGGTAGATCATATTGAAGGTGCACATAGGGTCATTCAGAATAACTTCACACACACGCTTCTGTGCATTTCCAAGTCTAATTCTGTCACTTAATCCATACCGGTCACCCAGCGCCTAAATACTAGGCCTCAAATTTATATCCCGCTGAATTTGAATACAATACATTGGGCCAAATAATATATTTGTTGTTGTGGTGAACCATAACAATGAGAAAAACATCTAGTAAGGGACGCGGACGTGGACATGGTCGTGGTGGTGTTAGTGGACCCTCTGGTGCTGGGAGAGGACGTGGCCGTTCTGCCACATCCACACGTCCTAGTGTACCAACTACCTCAGGTCCCAGTAGCCGCCAGAATTTACAGCGATATATGGTGGGGCCCAATGCCGTTCTAAGGATGGTAAGGCCTGAGCAGGTACAGGCATTAGTCAATTGGGTGGCCGACAGTGGATCCAGCACGTTCACATTATCTCCCACCCAGTCTTCTGCAGAAAGCGCACAGATGGCGCCTGAAAACCAACCCCATCAGTCTGTCACATCACCCCCATGCATACCAGGGAAACTGTCTCAGCCTCAAGTTATGCAGCAGTCTCTTATGCTGTTTGAAGACTCCGCTGGCAGGGTTTCCCAAGGGCATCCACCTAGCCCTTCCCCAGCGGTGAAAGACATAGAATGCACTGACGCACAACCACTTATGTTTCCTGATGATGAGGACATGGGAATACCACCTCAGCATGTCTCTGATGATGACGAAACACAGGTGCCAACTGCTGCGTCTTTCTGCAGTGTGCAGACTGAACAGGAGGTCAGGGATCAAGACTGGGTGGAAGACGATGCAGGGGACGATGAGGTCCTAGACCCCACATGGAATGAAGGTCGTGCCACTGACTTTCACAGTTCGGAGGAAGAGGCAGTGGTGAGACCGAGCCAACAGCGTAGCAAAAGAGGGAGCAGTGGGCAAAAGCAGAACACCCGCCGCCAAGAGACTCCGCCTGCTACTGACCGCCGCCATCTGGGACCGAGCACCCCAAAGGCAGCTTCAAGGAGTTCCCTGGCATGGCACTTCTTCAAACAATGTGCTGACGACAAGACCCGAGTGGTTTGCACGCTGTGCCATCAGAGCCTGAAGCGAGGCATTAACGTTCTGAACCTGAGCACAACCTGCATGACCAGGCACCTGCATGCAAAGCATGAACTGCAGTGGAGTAAACACCTTAAAACCAAGGAAGTCACTCAGGCTCCCCCTGCTACCTCTTCTGCTGCTGCCGCCTCGGCCTATTCTGCTGCTGCCGCCTCGGCCTCTTCCTCCGCCTCTGGAGGAACGTTGGCACCTGCCGCCCAGCAAACAGGGGATGTACCACCAACACCACCACCACCACCTCCGTCACCAAGCGTCTCAACCATGTCACACGCCAGCGTTCAGCTCTCCATCTCACAAACATTTGATAGAAAGCGTAAATTCCCACCTAGCCACCCTCGATCCCTGGCCCTGAATGCCAGCATTTCTAAACTACTGGCCTATGAAATGCTGTCATTTAGGCTGGTGGACACAGACAGCTTCAAACAGCTCATGTCGCTTGCTGTCCCACAGTATGTTGTTCCCAGCCGGCACTACTTCTCCAAGAGAGCCGTGCCTTCCCTGCACAACCAAGTATCCGATAAAATCAAGTGTGCACTGCGCAACGCCATCTGTGGCAAGGTCCACCTAACCACAGATACGTGGACCAGTAAGCACGGCCAGGGACGCTATATCTCCCTAACTGCACACTGGGTAAATGTAGTGGCAGCTGGGCCCCAGGCGGAGAGCTGTTTGGCGCACGTCCTTCCGCCGCCAAGGATCGCAGGGCAACATTCTTTGCCTCCTGTTGCCACCTCCTCCTTCTCGGCTTCCTCCTCCTCTTCTTCCACCTGCTCATCCAGTCAGCCACACACCTTCACCACCAACTTCAGCACAGCCCGGGGTAAACGTCAGCAGGCCATTCTGAAACTCATATGTTTGGGGGACAGGCCCCACACCGCACAGGAGTTGTGGCGGGGTATAGAACAACAGACCGACGAGTGGTTGCTGCCGGTGAGCCTCAAGCCCGGCCTGGTGGTGTGTGATAATGGGCGAAATCTCGTTGCAGCTCTGGGACTAGCCAATTTGACGCACATCCCTTGCTTGGCACATGTGCTGAATTTGGTGGTGCAGAAGTTCATTCACAACTACCCCGACATGTCAGAGCTGCTGCATAAAGTGCGGGCCGTCTGTTCGCGCTTCCGGCGTTCACATCCTGCTGCTGCTCGCCTGTCTGCGCTACAGCGTAACTTCGGCCTTCCCGCTCACCGCCTCATATGCGACGTGCCCACCAGGTGGAACTCCACCTTGCACATGCTGGACAGACTGTGCGAGCAGCAGCAGGCCATAGTGGAGTTTCAGCTGCAGCACGCACGGGTCAGTCGCACTACAGAACAGCACCACTTCACCACCAATGACTGGGCCTCCATGCGAGACCTGTGTGCCCTGTTGCGCTGTTTCGAGTACTCCACCAACATGGCCAGTGGCGATGACACCGTTATCAGCGTTACAATACCACTTCTATGTCTCCTTGAGAAAACACTTAGGGCGATGATGGAAGAGGAGGTGGCCCAGGAGGAGGAGGAGGAGGAGGAGGAAGAGGGGTCATTTTTAGCACTTTCAGGCCAGTCTCTTCGAAGTGACTCAGAGGGAGGTTTTTGGCAACAGCAGAGGCCAGGTACAAATGTGGCCAGCCAGGGCCCACTACTGGAGGACGAGGAGGACGAGGATGAGGAGGAGGTGGAGGAGGATGAGGATGAAGCATGGTCACAGCGGGGTGGCACCCAACGCAGCTCGGGTCCATCACTGGTGCGTGGCTGGGGGGAAAGGCAGGACGATGACGATACGCCTCCCACAGAGGACAGCTTGTCCTTATCCCTGGGCAGCCTGGCACACATGAGCGACTACATGCTGCAGTGCCTGCGCAACGACAGCAGAGTTGCCCACATTTTAACCTGTGCGGACTACTGGGTTGCCACCCTGCTGGATCCACGCTACAAAGACAATGTGCCCACCTTACTTCCTGCACTGGAGCGTGATAGGAAGATGCGCGAGTACAAGCGCACGTTGGTAGACGCGCTACTGAGAGCATTCCCAAATGTCACAGGGGAACAAGTGGAAGCCCAAGGCCAAGGCAGAGGAGGAGCAAGAGGTCGCCAAGGCAGCTGTGTCACGGCCAGCTCCTCTGAGGGCAGGGTTAGCATGGCAGAGATGTGGAAAACTTTTGTCAACACGCCACAGCTAACTGCACCACCACCTGATACGCAACGTGTTAGCAGGAGGCAACATTTCACTAACATGGTGGAACAGTACGTGTGCACACCCCTCCACGTACTGACTGATGGTTCGGCCCCATTCAACTTCTGGGTCTCTAAATTGTCCACGTGGCCAGAGCTAGCCTTTTATGCCTTGGAGGTGCTGGCCTGCCCGGCAGCCAGCGTTTTGTCTGAACGTGTATTCAGCACGGCAGGGGGCGTCATTACAGACAAACGCAGCCGCCTGTCTACAGCCAATGTGGACAAGCTGACGTTCATAAAAATGAACCAGGCATGGATCCCACAGGACCTGTCCGTCCCTTGTCCAGATTAGACATTAACTACCTCCCCATAACCATATATTATTGGACTCCAGGGCACTTCCTCATTCAATCCTATTTTTATTTTCATTTTACCATTATATTGCGATGCTACCCAAAGTTGAATGAACCTCTCCTCTGCCTGTGTGCTAGGCCTAAATATATGCCAATGGACTGTTGCAGTGGTGGCTGACATGAAGCCTGATTCTCTGCTATGACATGCAGACTAATTCTCTGCTGACATGAAGCCAGATTGTCTGTTACGGGACCTCTCTCCTCTGCCTGGGTGCTGGGCCTAAATTTATGACAATGGACTGTTGCAGTGGTGGCTGACGTGAAGCCTCATTCTCTGCTATGACATGCAGACTGATTCTCTGCTGACATGAAGCCAGATTGTCTGTTACGGGACCTCTCTCCTCTGCCTGTGTGCTAGGCCTAAATATATGCCAATGGACTGTTGCAGTGGTGGCTGACGTGAAGCCTGATTCTCTGCTATGACATGCAGACTGATTCTCTGCTGACATGAAGCCAGATTGTCTGTTACGGGACCTTTCTCCTCTGCCTGGGTTCTGGGCCTAAATTTATGAAAATTGACTCTTACAGTGGTGGGTGACGTGAAGCCTGATTCTCTGCTATGATATGAAGACTGATTCTCTGCTGACATGAAGCCAGATTCTCTGTTACGGGACCTCTCTCCTCTGCCTGGGTGCTGGGCCTAAATTTATGACAATGGACTGTTGCAGTGGTGGCTGACGTGAAGCCTGATTCTCTGCTATGACATGCAGACTGATTCTCTGCTGACATGAAGCCAGATCCTCTGTTACGGGACCTCTCTCCTCTGCCTGTGTGTGTGCTGGGCCTAAATATATGCCAATGGACTGTTGCAGTGGTGGCTGACGTGAAGCCTCATTCTCTGCTATGACATGCAGACTAATTCTCTGCTGACATGAAGACAGATTCTCTGTTACGGGACCTCCCTCCTCTGCCTGGGTGCTGGGCCTAAATATATGCCAATGGACTGTTGCAGTGGTGGGTGACGTGAAGCCTCATTCTCTGCTATGACATGCAGACTAATTCTCTGCTGACATGAAGCCAGATTGTCTGTTACGGGACCTCTCTCCTCTGCCTGTGTGTGTGCTGGGCCTAAATATATGCCAATGGACTGTTGCAGTGGTGGCTGACGTGAAGCCTCATTCTCTGCTATGACATGCAGACTAATTCTCTGCTGACATGAAGACAGATTCTCTGTTACGGGACCTCTCTCCTCTGCCTGTGTGTGTGCTGGGCCTAAATATATGCCAATGGACTGTTGCAGTGGTGGCTGACGTGAAGCCTCATTCTCTGCTATGACATGCAGACTAATTCTCTGCTGACATGAAGACAGATTCTCTGTTACGGGACCTCCCTCCTCTGCCTGGGTGCTGGGCCTAAATATATGCCAATGGACTGTTGCAGTGGTGGGTGACGTGAAGCCTGATTCTCTGCTATGACATGCAGACTAATTCTCTGCTGACATGAAGACAGATTCTCTGTTACGGGACCTCTCTCCTCTGCCTGTGTGTGTGCTGGGCCTAAATATATGCCAATGGACTGTTGCAGTGGTGGCTGACGTGAAGCCTCATTCTCTGCTATGACATGCAGACTAATTCTCTGCTGACATGAAGACAGATTCTCTGTTACGGGACCTCCCTCCTCTGCCTGGGTGCTGGGCCTAAATATATGCCAATGGACTGTTGCAGTGGTGGCTGACGTGAAGCCTCATTCTCTGCTATGACATGCAGACTGATTCTCTGCTGACATGAAGCCAGATCGTCTGTTACGGGACCTCTCTGCTCTGCCTGTGTGCTAGGCCTAAATATATGCCAATGGACTGTTGCAGTGGTGGGTGACGTGAAGCCTCATTCTCTGCTATGACATGCAGACTGATTCTCTGCTGTCATGAAGCCAGATTGTCTGTTACGGGACCTCTCTGCTCTGCCTGTGTGCTAGGCCTAAATATATGCCAATGGACTGTTGCAGTGGTGGGTGACGTGAAGCCTCATTCTCTGCTATGACATGCAGACTGATTCTCTGCTGTCATGAAGCCAGATTGTCTGTTACGGGACCTCTCTGCTCTGCCTGTGTGCTAGGCCTAAATATATGCCAATGGACTGTTGCAGTGGTGGGTGACGTGAAGCCTCATTCTCTGCTATGACATGCAGACTGATTCTCTGCTGACATGAAGCCAGATTGTCTGTTACGGGACCTCTCTCCTCTGCCTGTGTGCTAGGCCTAAATATATGCCAATGGACTGTTGCAGTGGTGGCTGACGTGAAGCCTCATTCTCTGCTATGACATGCAGACTAATTCTCTGCTGACATGAAGCCAGATTGTCTGTTACGGGACCTCTCTCCTCTGCCTGGGTGCTGGGCCTAAATTTATGACAATGGACTGTTGCAGTGGTGGCTGACGTGAAGCCTGATTCTCTGCTATGACATGCAGACTGATTCTCTGCTGACATGAAGCCAGATCCTCTGTTACGGGACCTCTCTCCTCTGCCTGTGTGTGTGCTGGGCCTAAATATATGCCAATGGACTGTTGCAGTGGTGGCTGACGTGAAGCCTCATTCTCTGCTATGACATGCAGACTGATTCTCTGCTGACATGAAGCCAGATTCTCTGTTACGGGACCTCTCTCCTCTGCCTGTGTGTGTGCTGGGCCTAAATATATGCCAATGGACTGTTGCAGTGGTGGCTGACGTGAAGCCTCATTCTCTGCTATGACATGCAGACTAATTCTCTGCTGACATGAAGACAGATTCTCTGTTACGGGACCTCCCTCCTCTGCCTGGGTGCTGGGCCTAAATATATGCCAATGGACTGTTGCAGTGGTGGCTGACGTGAAGCCTCATTCTCTGCTATGACATGCAGACTAATTCTCTGCTGACATGAAGACAGATTCTCTGTTACGGGACCTCTCTCCTCTGCCTGGGTGCCGGGGCCTAAATATCTGAGAATGGACTGTTCCAGTGGTGGGTGACGGGAAGCCAGATTCTCTGCTATGGAACCTCTCTCCAATTGATTTTGGTTAATTTTTATTTATTTAATTTTTATTTTAATTCATTTCCCTATCCACATTTGTTTGCAGGGGATTTACCTACATGTTGCTGCCTTTTGCAGCCCTCTAGCTCTTTCCTGGGCTGTTTTACAGCCTTTTTAGTGCCGAAAAGTTCGGGTCCCCATTGACTTCAATGGGGTTCGGGTTCGGGACGAAGTTCGGATCGGGTTCGGATCCCGAACCCGAACATTTCCGGGATGTTCGGCCGAACTTCTCGAACCCGAACATCCAGGTGTTCGCTCAACTCTAATGGTGATGAATTGTGTCCATATAAAATTGTTGTAACAACTTGTTGATTTCCCTACATCAATTTAAGTCCAGTATTTGGTAACACTGCTGTAGCAGAGTGAAGATACAAATGTAGCAGCACACAGAGTCCGCACTCCAAGTACAAGGATATAGGTAATATTCGGGTTATTTGAATGGGGCGTCCCCCTCACTGTAAATCCTCTTACCTTGACTTTCAGAATGCTTGTCGCTGTGTATAAGGTACTTTGTAGCGCTCGGTTATAGAGCTTTTAAACTTCCCGCTTGTTGCTCTCCGGTCTCGGCGTTACCACGTGATGTTGATGCGTGTCACCTTCCAGGAAGCAGCATGCAGGGATCGCGTAGTCTCGCGATAGTTCCGATTAACTCCTCTATTGCTGGTATCAAGAGGCTTGTGTTCGCTGATAATATTGCCGATAATTTGTAGATCTCTTTCCTCGGGTTCAGGTGGGTAGTATATCACTCGCAGGACCAGCCAGACGCGTTTCGAGGGGTCTCCCTCTTCCTCAGTAGCTATATTGCGAGTGTCTCTACCCTCTTCTTTATATACTCCTCCATCACGAACCCCACCAAATACCCGGCATGGATTGTTGATCTTCATATATAGCATTATGTCTTATACTCAATGTATATCATTATATATCTCTATAGACAATTTTATTTATAAACTGACATTAATAAAAATGAACATTAATAAAAAATATTATGTAAATTATACATTTAAATTCAGAAGGACGTTCAAAAAAAGTATTTAGAAGAACGTCTTTGGATACCCCTTCCTTCGTGTACTCACTTAATTGATTGATATTTCTATCAATCCTCATTTTACATTTATCCTTATTCCATACTAGGTTCTTCAGTTGTTACAATCGATAATAGAAAAAACGCATCAAATTTTGGGAAAAACGCATCATGCTTAAAAAACCGCATATGCGTTTCCGATGCGTTTTCTCTACCATAGGTTTCCCTATAGTTTTTGTGTTGTCCCTAATACTTGAGGACAAAAATAGATTATTTTAAAGACATAAAAAATATAGAATATAGAAAATAGATGTTTCTTAATTCCAATCTTATTACTTCACATTTTTGGGTTGTTCTGTAGAGTAGATTTTGCACAATAGATGGATGAATTTGAATGAATTTGCACAATAGATGGATTTGCAGAATAGATGGATGAATTTTGGGGAGGGGGCCCAACTCCGAGGGGAGATCCTGGTGCTGCTAAACAGCCCGACTCAGGATGTCACCATCAGAGGAGGGCACCCATCCCCAAGGTCTACAGAAAGCCAAATAACTCAAAGTCCGAGTTGAGTCCTCGTGGGAGGAGTGTTTCAAAATCAAAGATTCTTCTGGATTCCTGCCTCGACATCCTGGCGATATGGTCTCCCCCTCTCCAGTGCACATCCACTTTTTCAAATTTTCAAAAGCTGCGAAGACCATACCCTCAGGGTTTTTATTGTGATGTTCTTTATAATGTAGTGAGAGAGAATGCTTCTCATAGCCATTTCTTATATTTGTAATGTGTTCTGACAGTCTTTTTTTCAGTGTACGTTTTGTTCGTCCAATGTATTGTTTTTTGCACTGACATTCTATAACATATAAGATATTAGTTGAGCTACACGTCAGAAATTCCTTTATTTTCATGTAAAAGTGTTACAGCGTGATTGTATTTCAGTGGTCTTCTTGGGAAATGATGTGATTTTACATATTGCGCACTTCCCACATTTATAAAAGCCACTCAAATTCAACCAACCCTGCATGGATAATTTATTCCTTTTATTTGGTACAGTTGGTGCTATTTTTAAGGACAAATTCTGGGCTCTTGAGTATGTTATTTGAGGACCATTGCTAACCAAAGGGCCTATTAGTCTATCACTTAATAAATGGTGCCAATGTTTCCTCACAATTCCTTCTATTTTTCTATGTTGTTTATTGAAGGGTAATATCATTCTCAACTGATCATTACTTTCTTCTTCTCTGTCCTTCTTTATTTTTTCTACAAAGAAGGTATCTCTATGCATATTTTTAACTTTTGTAAGTGCTTTATCCAATACAGTGTTTGGGTAATTTCTCTCTAAAAAACGTTTTTTTCATCATTTCGGCCTCAACTTCAAAATCATTTACATCTGTACAATTCCTTTTTATACGTTTAAATTGGCCCTTTGGTACTTCAAGCAACCATCTTGGTAGATGGCAGCTTGAGAACAGTATATAACTGTTTCGGGAGACCTCTTTTTGATATGTACTGCAGATTAGCTGGTTATTCCGTACTTTGATTAGTAGGTCTAGGAATTCTATTCTCTCTGTATTTATATTGGCAGAAAACTTTAGATTATATGCATTGGTGTCGATATTTGCAAGAAATATATCTAGGTTTTCTCTTGTACCTTTCCAGATAAATAGGATATCATCGATAAACCTATGCCAGAGTACCAGGTCTGCCCCCAGGATGGGCAAGATCTCTTCACATTCCCAATTTGCCATAAATAAATTGGCATAACTGGGGGCAAACCTGGTACCCATGGCAGTTCCCCTGGTCTGGAGATAATAGTCCAGATTATAAGCAAAATAATTATGGGTTAGAATAAATTTTACCCCCTCCGCTATAAAATCTATTTGTTTCTCAGGGAAATCACTATGTATCTTTAGTTGGTTCCTCAATGCCTGTATTCCCTGATTATGATTTATGACTGTATATAGGGAACTTACATCTAAAGTCCCCAATATCCAGTCTGTTTCATATTTTAATCCCTCCACTATTTTAATAACTTGAGTTGTGTCTCTAATATATGCAAAATTCTTTTTCACACTTGGCTGTAGGAGTTTGTCAATGTATTCTGACAAATTGGACGTTAGTGAACCTATGCCAGAGATGATTGGTCTACCAGGCGGGTTCATCTGGTCTTTATGAACCTTTGGAAGACAGTAGAATACTGGTAGTCTACTGTGAGTGGTGCTGATATATCCAAACTCCTGTTCATTTATTATTCCCTTTTCCCAACCATCTCTGGCATAGTCCACCAACTGCTCAATATATTCTTTTGTGGGGTCCTTCATCAGTTTGGAGTATGTGTCAGTGTCTGACTGCTGTCTTTGACATTCTGCATCATATTTTTCTGTCTCCAAAATGACGATGGCTACTCCCTTGTCAGCAGGCCGTATAGTAATTTTTTCAGTCTTTTGTAATTGTTTTAGGGCCTGTATTTCCTGTGTTGTTACATTGTTTCCTATTCTTCCGTTTATATTCAGTTTTCTTATATCATTCTCTACAGACTTTTTAAATGCTGCCATCTCATGGCCTATTTGTTGCCTTGGGTACATCTTACTTTTTACTTTTAAATTTGTATGTGTGAAAATATCTTTCTCCCCAGAATTTCTAATTATAGGGTTCCTCATAAAATGTTTCTTTAGGCACAATTTTCTAACAAATTTCTCTATTCCAATATAGATATCAAATTTGTTAGCCTGTGCCGTAGGGGCAAATTTGAGACCCTTATTTAACAGTTGGATCTGTGCTGGGGTAAGTACTGTTTGGCTAAGATTAATGATTGAGTCTTTTTCTTTCTGGAGTTTTATTATCTGTGATTCCTTCTTATTTTTTCTTTTTCCCCTCCTTGTCCCCTTTGATCGTAATGGCGTTGGTAACGTTTTGGGGTATATTTTGACCTCCTGCCCTGATTATCCTCCTCCCTGAGGTTGTATTGTTGTTGGTCCTTGTATCTTAGATTGTATTGGTGACCTACTTCTTGGTAGTGAACCGTCTTTGGGGGGTATTTTTCTCGTTCCGGGGTTGCATGTCTCATTTGGCGTGTTTTCGCTTTGTGGTGCGGGGGGGTCCCATCTAAAAAATGATTAGTCATAATTGGTTCATACCTGTTTCTCACTGGGATTTCATATTCAACATGTTGTCTACTTTCTCTAATGTAATCTTCATTTATCCCTATATTTGTATGGTGATTTTCAACTGGTATGTGTTTATCTATTTCACCCCTGGTAGTTTTTTTTTTTATTTCTTACTCTTTTTATTGATTATCTCCTGTTCTATTGATCCTAAATTTTTACAGATTCTCTGTTGCCAATTTATGATTTCATCATTGAGAGGAAATTTTTGTATTATTTCTTTAATTTTTAGGATTTTTTCTGAGGTTTCCTCTAAGATCTGGTTCCTCCTTTTAATAATTAATTCTACCAGTGCTATAGACTGTTGTAGTACGAGTTTATCCCATTCTTCTTTAAAGGAATCAGTGAGCAGATCCATGGCTGGATTTTTAGAGAGCTGTAGTCCTTTGGGTATTATACCCAATTCTAGGTGTTTCCCTAGGGATTTGATCTCCCATTTTTGCTTAAGCTGTCTAATAAGCAAGGTTTCCAGCTCTCTAAAAGATTCCGTAATGGATCTCTCCATAGGTTCATCTATGTTGTTATCTTCGAAGGAAAAGGTTTCCAATCTGACATTTTGATTCTCTATAAACTGCCAGATGTCCATACTAGCAGACAGTGGGGAGCTCGCCGATATGTAGGTGAAAATGGCAAGAAAAGGACACAAATATAACGTGGCTCACCCGTGTCTGTTAGTGTGGTCAAGGTGCTCTGTTTTGAGGATGTTTCACCTGATCATCCAATATAATAATTGTGTAATAAAAATAAAAATAAAACAGGCACTCAACAACTGGTATGTCTATAGTAGAATATTTATATAGTAAATGTGCAATAAAATATCACATAAAAATTATAAAACATATAAAATATAGCATAAAAATGAATGCACTGAGCTTAGTTTAGCTTGTCTGAGTTTGACAAATGCTGTTGGGGTTCAGAAAATTGCTTACATCAATAAATGAATTGTGATATTAATAAGTGAGAATTAGTGAAATATTGATAATATTATTAGAAAAATATGAAAATATGATAATAATAGTCTTTGTGAGAAAAAGAGGTAATGGTGATGAATTGTGTCCATATAAAATTGTTGTAACAACTTGTTGATTTCCCTACATCAATTTAAGTCCAGTATTTGGTAACACTGCTGTAGCAGAGTGAAGATACAAATGTAGCAGCACACAGAGTCCGCACTCCAAGTACAAGGATATAGGTAATATTCGGGTTATTTGAATGGGGCGTCCCCCTCACTGTAAATCCTCTTACCTTGACTTTCAGAATGCTTGTCGCTGTGTATAAGGTACTTTGTAGCGCTCGGTTATAGAGCTTTTAAACTTCCCGCTTGTTGCTCTCCGGTCTCGGCGTTACCACGTGATGTTGATGCGTGTCACCTTCCAGGAAGCAGCATGCAGGGATCGCGTAGTCTCGCGATAGTTCCGATTAACTCCTCTATTGCTGGTATCAAGAGGCTTGTGTTCGCTGATAATATTGCCGATAATTTGTAGATCTCTTTCCTCGGGTTCAGGTGGGTAGTATATCACTCGCAGGACCAGCCAGACGCGTTTCGAGGGGTCTCCCTCTTCCTCAGTGGCTATATTGCGAGTGTCTCTACCCTCATCTTTAGATACTCCTCCATCATGAACCCCACCAAATACCCGGCATGGATTGTTGATCTTCATATATAGCATTATGTCTTATACTCAATGTATATCATTATATATCTCTATAGACAATTTTATTTATAAACTGACATTAATAAAAATGAACATTAATAAAAAATATAATGTAAATTATACATTTAAATTCAGAAGGACGTTCAAAAAAAGTATTTAGAAGAACGTCTTTGGATACCCCTTCCTTCGTGTACTCACTTAATTGATTGATATTTCTATCAATCCTCATTTTACATTTATCCTTATTCCATACTAGGTTCTTCAGTTGTTACAATCGATAATAGAAAAAACGCATCAAATTTTGGGAAAAACGCATCATGCTTAAAAAACCGCATATGCGTTTTCGATGCGTTTTCTCCACCATAGGTTTCCCTATAATTTTTATGTTGTCTCTAATGCTTGAGGACAAAAATAGATTATTTTAGAGACACAAAAAATGGATATTTCTTAATTCCAATCTTATTACTTCTCATTTTTGCAGAGTAGACTTTACACAATAGATGGATGAATTTAGATGAATTTGCACAATAGATGGATTTGCACGATAGATAGAACGCAGCCAGGAGAGTCCGTACTTCCTTAGGCAACAGAGGAAGGGAGACACACCAGTTCTAACAAAGGCAGGGCAACACTCTCCAAGGCATGGGACACTTTCATGACAACCCGTCAGCGACCTCACCCTGAAGCGAGGCCTAGTAGTACAAGGAGGGAAATGTTTTGGAAGATAGGGAAGGAATACATAGTAGACAGTGTCAGCGTCCTAAATGATCCCTCAGTGCCTTACAACTACTCGGTGTCCAAGCTGGACACGTGGCACGAACTTGCGCTTTACGCCTTGGAGGTGCTGGACTGCCCTGCCACCAGTGTTTTGTTTGAGCGTGTATTTAGTGCTGCTGGTGGTATTATAACAGATAAGCGTATCCGCTAGTCCACTGGCAATGCTGACAGGTTGACTCAGATAAAAATGAACAAGGCCTGGATTGCCCCTGACTTCTCAACTCCGACAGAGGAGAGCTGAGCTGATGATGAACATAAAGGCAATTTCAATCTATCATTTATAATGTACTCAATCTACTGTAGTGTATTCCCATGCACCTTTTCCACCACAAAAAAAAAAGTATATGGTTGAATCTTGTTTTCTCCTCCTCCTCATTCAGATTTTATATATTCTCTCCATTCTAATTTTTTTTAATAGGGTCAGCTCAACTGCAGGCCCTGAACTAAATTTTTTTTATAGGGTAAGCTCAACTGCAGGCCCTCAACTAAAATTTTTTTTATAGGGTCAGGTGAACAGCATGCACTCGCATATAATGTTTTAGAGCATCAGCTCACCTGAAGACACTAACAAATAATGTTTTAGAGTGTCAGCTGAACAACATGCACTTAAAAATAATGTTTTAGAGTGTCAGCTGTACAGCATGCACTTGCATATAATGTTTTAGAGCATCATTTGAACAGCATGCACTCGCATATAATGTTTTAGAGTGTCAGCTCACCTGCAGGCACTCACATATAATGTTTTAGAGCCTCAGATGAACAGCATACACTCGCATATAATGTTTTACAGTGTCAGCTCACCAGCAGGCACTAGCATATAATGTTTTAGAGGGTTAGCTCACCAGCAGGCACTAGCATATAATGTTTTACAGGGACAGCTCTGCAGCAGGCCCTCGCATATAATGTTTTACAGGGCCAGCTCAGCAGCAGACCCTCGCATATAATTTTTTACAGGGTCAGCTCACCTACAGGCCCTCGCGTATAATGTTCTACAGAGTCAGCTTCACTGCAAGCCCTCACATATAATGTTTTACAGGGTCAGCTCACCTCCAGGCCCTCGCATAAAATGTTTTACAGGGTCAGCTTACCTGCAGGTTATCACCTACAATCTTTTACAGGGTGAGCTCACCTTCTGATGATAACAGCAAAATTTTGCCTGTTGGTACTCTGGCATACATGGCTGACTTCATGTTAGGCTGCCTTTCCCATGAACCACGCGTTATACGCATTTTAGATAACACGGATTACTGGTTGTTCATCCTTCTCGACCCCCGCTACAAAGAGAACTTCTCATCTCTCATTCCTCTAGTGGACAGGACAAGCAAAACAGTGCTATACCAGAAGGTCCTTGTTGAACAATTGCTCCAAAGTTGATAGGGCAGACATCCAAATGAATTGTCGCCATCACGGAGACGTGCGATCACCTAGAAGTTTTCTAGAGTCAACAAAGTAGCAGCAGGCCCTCAACTACAAGTCCAGTCTCAGTAGCCAAGAGTCTGTTCAGCACAATCCTCACCATGATGGCACACTGGGTTAATGTTGTGGAGGCCGGGAGAAAGTTGGCTGCTGGCACCAGACTTTCCCTCAAATAGATCCTCATTAACGGAAATTGTACTCATTTGAATAACAGGGCAGCTTAGGAGTGCTGTATTGTTATTTATCGTCATTACCTCCCTGAGTCGGGAGTAGGTAATTGCCGCGCACCTGCTGCCTTCCTTGGATGCTTGAGCTTTAATAACTTGACCCACCCTCTCTGAGTTGTTCACAATTAGGAAAAAATAGGGGCAAGGCAACAACAGCCAATCAGATTTCAGCCATTGACCTCCCTTGGATGTTGTATCCCTTTCTCAAGCTCCTTCTCGGGCATCGAACCCTGATTCCCCATTACCCGTGATCACCATGGTGATAGGGCAGACATCCAAATGGATCGTCACCGTCATGGGAACGTGCAATCACTTAGAGGTTATCTAGAGTCACCAATGCGGCAGCAGGCCTCGCCCCTAAGGTTTTAGATGGTCAGATCAGCAGGTCCTTGCTCCAAATGTTTTTGAGGGTCACCAGCAGGCCATCAATCATAATTTTTCAAGAGTGTGCATGATGCCCTCCTTTATGTGTAACAAAGGGTGTTTTGGAGTGCCAGTTCCTTATAATTTTTGGCAGCCCTTTCACTTAGTGCATAGGCTTTATGAGTGTAGGAGTCCCACTACCTGAACAATTATACCACAATGTGAATGAGGCCCTCCTTTATGTGATACACAGGGTGTTTCGGAGTGCCTATTGCTTGTAATTTTTTGCAGCACTTGCACTTTATATACAATTAAATATACAGGAAAGAATGTTTCCTAACAATTTTTCCTGTAAAATATTTTTTTTTTTGGGGGGGGGGGGGGGGTTGTGCGTATTTTTGTCAGTCTGTAAAAGTGGCATACAACTCGGACAACATGGTTCCCAGCAGTGACCTGGGAGTCCAAGTTGCATCCAGACATTGTCCCCATGCAGAAACGTTTTAGATGCTGGTTTTAATAAAGCTGTAAGCCGGCAGTGGATCCGCCAGAGTTGTGAAGAGGTGTAGGCCTCTCCATAACTTTGGTGCTTCCAGCGCCAGTGCAAAATGTAAGACAGCTTCCTAGCTGTTTTACATTTAGACGTTTTGTTTTTAATGGTGGCAGCAGGGATATCAATATACATAAAAATACCCTACAGACCACGATGTTAGATACTTTTAAAGAGTTAAAGAAAGAATTAGTAAAACAATTGGGTCAACAATGGGAGATTTAATCATTAAGCCACTACCTAAAATAGGAATTACACCACAAGGTCTGACTCTCTATATAAGACTCCAACAACTGATTTGTGTGGAGATGAATTTAACTCCCAATGGGAGTGTTTCTTTAAATTGCAGTCTTCAGCATTGGTTCAGTTAGTAATACAAAGGAGGGAAAAACTGATGAAGGAAATAGAACAACAGGTTGGCCAGATTAAATTGAAAATGTATACATTTGTGAAAGATGAAGAATATTTAAGGCTACAAACAGGAATGTTCCTTAGACTGGACAGGGTAATGCATGAAATCATACAGAAAAAAACTAAGAATTTTTCAATCACAATAGGAAAATACACAGAACCAAATGATTCAAACAAGGATGGGACAAATAGGGGAGGTGAGAAATTAGCACATACACAGGAGTTGTCTTAGTTTAATACCCACAAGTAATCAATATCAACCACTAACTAGTCCATTTTTGGACAAAGGCACATATGTCGACAGGGGAACAAAAGAAGTTATACAAAAACACATTACAGGACCATTCAGGCACCAATACATGAGAAGGGGGACACACAGGTCAAAACAGTCACCAAACCGGTCACACCATGGACCTTTTCCCAAAGACACACAGAATTTGCAGTCAATGCATCAATCACAGGGGGACATGATACTGGTCACCAGTCAGGTGGTATTTACCCAAAAACTCTTTTCACAAACAACACATCAAAAAAAAAAAAAAAAAACTCGAAGAGGAGGAGCCAAGCGAAGACCCAAAAGAGAAAATAGGGACATCGCAGGGGACAAAATAATTAATTTGAGTCATATTTTATTAACAGAGAACAATAGAAAATTGTTAAGTAAAGGCTTGAAGTTTGCCCCCAGTGCCCCTCTGAGAAAATCTTACACATATGTAGGTATAGAGAAGTATATTAAAAAGTTATGTTGCAAGAAATATTTTTTAAAGAATCCTATGAATCAAAATAGCAAGATAATATCTAACTACAAACATGTAGAAGTCAAACTGAAATAAAAAATGTAGCTAGAGAAGGAGATAGCTGCATTTAGAGGTGCAGTGGAGGCAAATATTAGGAAAATGAAAATAAGAGACATTGGCAAAATGAATCTGACCAATGAACAAAAAAACGTTTATGAAGGATTTACCATAGAACCATGAAATAACAATATGTCCAGACTATAAAGGAGGTGATTTTAGACACCAAAAAATAATGAGATGAATGTAGGAAAACTGTTGTTAGATATCAACACATATATCCAGCTAGAGAATGATCCAGTAGAAGACTACTATAAAGAGTTGGTTGCAATGTGCGAGAAAGCATACCATAAGGGAATACTTTAATAAATCTGAGTTTGATTTTATTTTATTAACCCCGAGAAGTCTTCCAGTGTTTTACTGCATCCCCAAGGTCCACAAGGATCCTCTCAATCCTCCAGATAGGCTAATTGTCTCCGGCATTGGGTCTATGACATCAAATCTGTCCCAATATTTGGACAGATTTCTGCAACCTTATGTGGGAGGCGCTCCATTACACCTGAAGGACACTACAATGGTGGTTAATCTGCTGGAGAATACATGTCATATATGTCAGCCTCATTGGATCCTGACAACATTAGATGTTATCTCATTATACACATGTATTAATCACAATCAGGGAATACATGCTATATCTAAAATCTAATTGCAAGAGGGTAAACTTAGGGAAAAACAGATACAGTTTATATTGGAGGGTATTAAGTTTGTACTTTCCCATAATTATTTTGATTTTGATTCTGGTTATTATTTGCAGATGACAGGGACCTCCATGGGCACCAGGTTTGCCCCCAGCTATGCTAATTTATTTAGGTCAGCATGGGAGCAGAAGACTATTGCTTCCAAGCTGGGGTTGAGCCTGGTGCTCTGACGTAGATATATAGATGATATCTTGATTGTATGGGGAGGTTCACATCAGTCATTAGTAGATTTCATAGATTCAATTGATAATAATCAGTTTAACCTAAAGTTAACATTAATTCAAAAATGGTGGAATTTCTGAATCTAAAAATAGAAATGAGAGATGGACTATTCATCTGTAGTACCTATCAAAAAGAAGTGGCCATAAATAGTTTCATTCTGAGCACAAGTTGCATTTTATATTACCATACTCCGCCCAACTAGAGAATACATGTGCCACATGCCGAAATCAGAGGTAAGACGACACGTCCGGTCCTCATTTTGATGCCCATGTATAAAAAGGTGACCATGAGGTAAGAGTGTTAGGACTATTAGCTTTTATATTGTTGTTTTATTGTTGTACTACTCCTGAAGAAGGGGGTGTGTGACCCCCGAAATGCGTTCAGTGCCGTACATTGTCCAATAAAAGGGAATTGTTCAGACACTGACGACATGGCTGCCATCATTTCCCATCATACGATAAGCGGACCTGGTGAGGGGGGCTCTGTCTGAAGGTGTCTTGAGCTTTATCCAACGGACATCCCCCCTGTGAAGTGAGTAGAACGAAAGTTGTATTGAGACTTACTTATAGCTATGGGCCAAATGATCATAAACTAAACTGCTTTTAGTTAGATTTTTTCTATATCTGGGAACTCCATCACGTATACCCAGGAATACTCATAGGTATATGGATTGGTGCCTATTGAGTTGTTTCTTTGTTACGGTTCAGATGTGGGGTTACCTATCCCGCGGATTGAACTCGTACTCTATTTTCTCTTATATACTAACCAGAGTGTCAGTTTCTATACACTCGTACCACTTGTGCAGCCTTCCCCACCTGTCTGGATCCTGAATCACATAGAGCTATAGATTCTTTATCCACCCACTTGGCGCCCTACCCTTGGGGTACTTCATCTTTTTTTCTCAGGGGTTACACCAACCCATAACATCTTGTACCCTAAACCTCTTTTTTTGCTTCTTCTCTTTTATATTGCATCGATATCTACCAGTTGTGTGGTACAGCAGAGCCCTGGCATGCATGCGCGGGGAAGTGTAACGAGGTCTGTCTGTGGGAGACGGGCGCTCATTATATCAGGATCGATGAGTAACAAATACATGAAGCATTGCTGAAAACAACTACGGATTAAAGAAAGCAGCTACAAGGGAATATTGGAGCAGATTGTTAGGATGTTTTGATAAGTTTGTTACCAATTAAGAGAATCTTGCAATTCAGTTAACACTGAAAAGAGATACAATTGCCAAATATCAACTTACACTTCTAAATGCACACCAAAGTGAAGAATTACGAGACCGTGTTTTAATTTTTTTTATACATATGAATTTTTTATATGAACATTATAAATGCGAGCGCTCCGCATTTAAAGGGACAGTGATTATATAATAGGGTGTATGAATTCTGGGTTTGTTTTATTTATATTTATGTATTGTTTTTAGTGTGTTGTATTATATACATGAATTAGTAAAGTTATATGCAAATTACTGTGAGCCAGCCATCTTTTAGAATTTTTTTGTGTAGAAGTTTTTCTACACCTGAAACAGGCATAGGAAAGGTTAAATGAGATGGGTCTGCCGGCCCGTCCCCTTCCCCACCACGCCCACTTATTTAGACCAGCCCACTTATTTAGGCCATTTTTCCTAAATGGCTGCTACACATGTTACAAAGGGAAAGTAAGAAGTCCAGGAATGAAGAATCACCCATAATGCTGTGCAGCCAGCCAATCAGAAGGTAACCAACCTCTGTGATATCACAAACCTATAAAAAGATAACACAACAAGAACGGAGTGTGAACACACCAATAAAGAGTAATAAAAAGATCAAATCTATTCATATATAAATAAAAGATTAACATGATTTACAGTACATAAATATAGATAAGCAGGGACTAAACACAGTCTTACATCGCCCTGCTGTCAGCCCTATCACATTAATGATGAAAAATATACCCCTGTGATCAGTGATACATAGAAACAAAATCCTGATGGATGTGATCAAACAGAAGGGTATGCAGTACAAAAACAATCACAAATGCCTGCACGCCTCCTATATAAATGACGGCAACACAACCAAGGCTTAGACCAGGCAGATTAAAAAGGCCAAGAGGTGCACTAAATAGAAGGACCACATACCAATATTGCAGGGACTGATGCCAGGGCGATGGCGCTCCTCGACGCGCGTTTCGCGTATAGTTCGGAGTTCATGGGCAGGGGAAAGGGACAAGTTTAAAAAGAGCCGCTCACCAATCAAGTATTCCGATTTTGATCATGTGATATATCACATGGCCTCGCGTCACTGAAACGGCGCATGGCCAGTCAGCGTCCGCCACGTCAGATGACTTCCGCCCTTCCCTGAGGCCGATGGCGGAGAGGGCGGTCACACAACTTATTTAGACCCACTTATTTAGACCAGCCCACTTTTTTAGGCCATTTTTCCAAAATGGCTGCTACACATGTTACAAAGGGAAAGTAAGAAGTCCAGGAATAAAGAATCACCCATAATGCCATGCATCCAGCCAATCAGAAGGTAACCAACCTCTGTGATGTCACAACCCTATTAAAAGCCTCATCCTGCCCGGTCTCCACCATTTTACTGTGAACCTAGTGCATGGAGAGATGTGACAGTGATTAGGAAAGACTTTAATTCACACTATAGGGAAGAGAGCAGGGGCCAATAAAACAGTGTAACGCTTGGCTAATAGAGAAGCCATTTTATTACACCTTGCTGCACTAATTGGGGCTAAAAAGCATCTAATTCTACTGATTTTAGGTTGTTCACATTCTTTTATTCATAAATAAAATTACATTAATCCTTGATTCTGTAATTGGGTTAAAATTGCGGTCTGATACTACTGATTTTGGGGTGTTCACGTTGTTTTTCACTTAAGTAATTTAGTTAATCCTTGATTCTGTAATTGGGGTGAAATTGCAGCCGGATACTACTGATTTTTGCGGTGTTCACGCTGTTTTTCACATAAGTAATTACATTAATCCTTAATTCTGGGGTGAATGAAGCTTGATGCTACTTATTTTGGGGTGTTCACATTGTTTTCAACACAAGTAATTCATTAATCCTTGATTTAGTAATTGGGTTGAAATAGCGCTCTATCTTTTCACGTATTTGGCTTTACTCCTTGTTTTTACATAAGTAATTCCACTAGTGATGTCAATACAAACTTACATTTGACACCCTCTATACTCTGTCTACTTGTATCAGCATGTAACAGAACAGTTTTTTTTATCAATCTATGTGGAATTTGCAGACGGTGTAAAATGAGAGCACTCTTTCACTCTATAGTAGAATCTTGAGCCACTGCATGGTTAAATACATCACACCTGACACTAACATTGACCTGTAAGGCTGAGTTCACACTTTAGTCAGTTTTGGACCCGTAACTGCCGAAATATGTGAAGTATGAACTGATTCTAAGAGTGACGCCTGTCAACTGCCTGTCATACTGATGCACAGTAACTGTTTTATTACCACTACAGAAATTTAAAATATACAACAAAAGTACAGCGCTAAACAAATAGATGACAAAACAAAAGAAAAAAGCTACAGAAAATAAAAGTGATGACATAAGGAACTTCCTACCTAATCGATTGGTACTGAATCCTATGCTGGGACCACAGTGGAAAATTGATCGGTCCTTACATTAGATGCCATTCCATGACATCTGACCATGTGTATTCTGCAATTTTAAAAGGGTCTAGCTAGCAGCCCACTTCCTGGTCATGTGACAGGAGGCTGGCTAATTACATGTAAAAAGTGAGGAGGTTTGTGGCACAATTCTAAATTGAGACCCAACTTCTTGTAGGTATCTCTGAGTGGATAATATGACCAGATAGTTTTCCAGGACATTATTGCCATTGCATACATACGAAACATAATTATGAAATATGAATTAATCTATCAGTATGTAACATGCCATGTTCCCTGAGGCTGCACCTCCTGGCTCGGGTGACCACAGACACGTCTTTGTTCCCTCACCACAATACC